>NC_135581.1:10980378-11283409 GCF_965152235.1 Eretmochelys imbricata | reverse complement strand
TGTACACTTCGTAATTGAAATCAATGTATTTGAAAATGTAGAAAACATCCAAAAATATTTAAATAGTTTTCTATTATTGTTTAACAACGCGATTAATAGCATGATTAATTTTTTTAATCGCTTGACAGCCCAACTTTAATCCTACATTTCAGCTCTTCCACCATACTCCTCAGTCCCCCATCCCTCCAGACACAGAGATGTCATTCATACTTCAAATCATCTTCCCCCAAAACTTATTCCAAGATTATCATCATTTAGCCCAAATAGTTCTGCCCAGATACCTCATTTACTCATCGTTCCCCACATTTCTTTTGACATTCTTCATATTTTGAACCACTTAGTATGAGAACTGTGTCATACTCAACTTTATCAGTTCCTTTCAAAATTGGAATATGCCTATCAAGGTACCTCAAAGTCTCCTCTTTTTCACTCTTTTCTTTCTCCATCTCCTGCAGCTTTTGCAGCTCCCGCTCCAATTCAGTCTTTGCTTGCTGTAATTGCTTCACCTCTGAACTGTATAAGAATAGGGAATTAAGCACTAAGGCAATGTTTATATAATTTGCATTTCAGTGCATTAGAGGAATTATTTGCTGCTTACACTTCTAATGTTGAATAAAATCTGTTTGTTTAAATTGAACAGGAATTTTATATTTTAAATAAGTATATATTTGTCCTTATAACCATACACTATGATATACATGGTTTAGATGAAAAAGGACTTTTTGCATGCTTTGGTATTAGGTCCTTGTCCATGTGCATCTTTGCACTGAAAGATCATATTAAAATACAGGCTGCTCTGTGCACACATCTAAGCACCTGGTAAAGTTAAGCTGTCTCTCCATGCACTGAGAAACACAATTACTGTAAGCAATAGCAAAGGAATTCAGCTGCTCAGTTGGAGGGTGAATGCCATAGTATAGAAGAAAATGAGAGGTATATTTCAGAGGAGAAAATAGCGGATTAGGTCAAAACTTCTGTTGCAAAATTCTCACAGCAAACTGAAAAAGGTTCACAAAATGATTTAAAGAAGCAACTATGAAATTTTAGTGTTCTTCAAATGTTATCTTGCCAAAAATGTCATTAGCCTTTAAAATTCTTCCGTAACAAGCAGAAGTTTCCATTTTTGATGGTCAATCTTGCCATTCATAGCAACTTTTTACAAAGCTGATTTGACGAAGAGTAGATTTTTAAACCTTTTTTGCAAATCCAGCCAAACCCCTCCCAAAACCTCAAATGTTTCAGATTTCTTTAAAATATGAGAAACTTTTTACATAGCTCCTCTCATGATACAATGTGAAACACTTCATACCTATGAAAAGACCGTCACAGAGGGCTTGTCTACACTTACCGGAGGATCAAAGATGTGGCGATAGATGCATCGGAGGTCAATTTACTGTGAAACCCACTAAATAGAGCACCAATCGCTCTCCCGTCGACGTCGCGTAGTGTGGACCCCGTGGTAAAGTAGATCTAAGCTACGTCGATTTGAGGTTCACTATTCACGTAACTCAAATTGCGTAGCTTAGATTGACTTTTCCCTTTAGTGTAGACAAGGCCAGAGACTGTAACATCCCAGACAATAGTCAGACTTACTATTTACTGGCCAGTTGATTTTGAAGTGCACTCCTATCACCTTTCAGTTTCTTCACCAACCCTCGGAGACGCTCACATTCTTCAAGGGGATCAGGTTCTTGAGTGGCTGGCTGATCCAGCTGTACAGAAGCTGAAGGTGGCAGAGCAAGCAGTGGTGATGTACCATTAGCTGATGACTGCAATCTGTTGTTCTCCATCTCATGTACTTCCTAGAGGTTTGGGGGGGGGGGGGGGGAAATTGAAAATTTTCTCTCTCTGCTTCTATAAGATATGGGGAGGAGGGGGACAGAGGGAGGAAGATACTCATCTGGTATAAACTGACTTCAGTGGAGCCATACTGATTTACACCAGATGAGGATCTGGCCCAGGCTAGGAAAGAGGAAAGGAAAGCAGGATCAAAGGGAGATTAATCTTAAAGCCGCAGCTATACAAGATGAGTATGACACAGCAGAAAAGGGAACAGTACAGATAGCTGTTCAGATGTATAAGAGCTGATAATTGGAAGGATAAGGCATCATGAACACAGATCAGTGACTTTATGTTTTCTGCTGTACCATTGATAAGGCAGGCTGTATTATTTCTGTCACTCACTTTTTCCAGTTCTGAAATCCGTCTCACCAGCCTCTGTCTGCTCCACTCATTGTAATCTAAAGAAGGTAACAAGGTTTTAAACAAGAAGCTGGATTGGTGAGACACAAATCCCTAGAAAAAGGAAGCTTGTGTCCATTCAGAAGGTCCACCTCATTGTAGGAGACTGAAAACCAGCTTTAGAGAGGATGACTTTGAAAGACAGAATGGTCTAGAAATGTTTGACATCCTACTCAGACCATTTCAGGTTTCAAATTAGACCATTTAAACCAGCACAGTACATTTTTGGATGATGGAAAACAGGGCTTTATGGGGAATGTCTTGTTCCTCCAGGCTCTCTGAATGGATAAAAGCATGGGTGTCAAACACATGGCCCCAGGACACTTTCCTCCAGTCTGTAATTCCCTCTGATTTAACAAAGGGGTCTGACCTACACGTGCGTGCTGTAGCTCAAAGAGACTGGGGAGCTGGAGTAACTGGAATTGAGGAGGGAACTCATGCCTGATTGAGTACCCCACACCAGAGCTCTGGGTCACCCTCTTCCCTGATTGCTGCTGCCACATAGCCCACAATGCTCCTCACTCCCCCTTCAGAGAACAGCACCCAGAGGTGAAATGCCACAAGGGTGCGGGAGGGAAAAAGAGAATGAGGAAGACTCCCCAAAGGCAGTGGGGGATTGGGTTGTGGGTAAACAAAAGAGAGAAAACTGACAAATGGGGATGGGGGTGTGTGTGAACTGACTGTGATGGGAATGCATAAAAGGGTAAATTAGGGTTTGTCTACACATACAGAGGTGCAGCTGTACCGCTGTAGCACTTAGTGAATATGCTACCTATGCCAACAGGAGAGCTTCTCCCATTGGTGTAGGTACTCCACCTCCCAAGAGGTGGTAGCTATGTCAACAGAAGAAGCCCTCACATCAACATAGCGCTGTCTACACCGGGGTTAGGTTGGTATAACTGTCACTCAGGGCTATGAATTTTCCACACCCCTGAGCAACGTAGTTAAATCAACATAAGTCTGTAGTGTAGACCAACCTTAGTGACCAGTAGAAGGACGGTTTCACAAAGGCATTTACTTTTTCAAAACAGAATGTAATTGTCTTCCAGTACGATCTGTAACTTTGCCAGCTACAGAGACACATTCTTCAGTCAGATGAGACAGCAAAATGTGCCCCTTGCTAGTGACTCCTGGCCCACAGACCCTAACTGAAAAGGTAGTTCAGTCCACTCAAGGAGCCAGTTTGATGCTCCTGGAATAATGGTTACAGACTGATTGCTGCCCATTTTCAGGTAACACATTTGCAATGCCTCTAGGAGGTGTATCCATACTGCCATGTAGTCTATGAACTGTGCCTCTCTCCTCCTTTCTGTGTACTGTGAAGCCTAGTTCCCTACCTTAACTTTTCAACACATACTTTTTGTTTTGCTGGAAGCAGGGGAACTGCTCAGCACTTGGTCTAGATCTGCTTTCAGGCTCTTATTTTCATCCTGTAGCTCCTTGATGTTCTTGGATAATCGCAAAACAGTAGCATTCAGCACCTTCAGCTGTTTCTGGGATTCTCTGTTCTCTGGAACGGATCTGTGCTTGGAAAAGGGGACAAGAGCAGGGGTTTAGGCTCAGACACAGCACACAGAGGCAATAACTACAAATGAGAAACCCCCGCACACTCAATAAACAAGCAGATTGGGGTTAGGAGAGAGAAGGGTGAATTTGGGAAGGAGAAGCAATGCATTACAAGTAATTTCTAAGTAAGAAGCTATATTTTCAGATATGTTAGTACCACATTCAGTTATCAGATGCTCTTTCCCTTTGAAGGAAGTCCCCTACCAAGCTTATCTCTCCACTTATAAAGATACACTGGAATCAACACTACATAAGAAACAGACTTGGAGAATGCAGGTAACAGAGTGTGGTGGCAACACCAGGAAACAGACAAGTCAAAGACTACAATGTGTTCAAAGCCTCCAGAACTAGATGATGTTGCTTCAGTTTTTCTTTTTAATTATTCTACTGGAAGTACTGAAGGTAACTCAACTTCCATTAGAAGTGGTTGTAAAGATTGTTCCTACTACAGGATTCCTGATGACCTGGAACAAACTACTCTGTACTGCTATGGGAGAGACCCAGGTTATAGAGCAACCTTGCCCAGCAAACAATGCTGAGAGGCTTAACGAATTGACCAAGCCCTGCCATGGCCAAATGCCAGTCACAATGGCCAATAGATAAAACAGTCTGTGAAGAAGCCACACATCTCTGCGCTCTGGAACACAGTCACAATGGCAGCCTACTGGAGAAGGGGAAGACAGTCATGGATATGGCATAACCAGTATGAAAAACTGGGCCCAAGTCACTCTTAAAAGGTCTACGAAGAGAAACAAAGTGAAAACAAACAACCAAACAAGGAAGGGCTTGTTTTTTTATAGGACTGCCCCAGAGAGAAAAATGGGGAGATGACAGAAATGGTACCTGCATCACTCAATGCCCATTATTTCAGGCAGCTGTCAAGATAAAATAAACAATCACAGAGTGGCAGATTGCGTGGAATGGACCATACTGAGGAGCTGAAGGTTTTTTAACTTTGGCAGCAAAGGGACATCACACCCTCTGATGCCAGAGGAATTTAGTTATTTTTGGAGAAATTAAAGGATAATTGCCTAGTTCTTTTTTTGCACCCTGCTCAACAAAGTCAACATGTACTTTAAAGGTTTATTTTGAATACACATAGTTCTAAAAGGCAAGGGTATTAAGATTCAGGAAAGGAGAGACGAGACACACTATAACTTGAGTCTGGAACCATCCAGGCAGGCACCATAGTTCTGACCTTCAGCATCATTTGCTATTCCAGTCCTTGGCCTTGTGAGTAAAGACTGCCAGTCATGCAATTGGCAGAGACTGTCCTCACCATTATTTTTTTTTTTGAGTTATGTACAAATGAGGACGAGAAGGAGAACTGATGACTCATTTTCACCTGTAACTTAAATTGAATTTGATAGCCTTTAGCACTGAAAGACTACTTCATTAACTCATTGCACGCCTGAGCCAAAAGAAATGAAATATTTTTAATAGTAACAAACTAAATTCCAGTTTTTAATCCACCACAAATGACAGAACAGGGGAACAGAAGGAATATACAGTATTACCCATCCATAGTTCTGGTGGAATCGCATTGATTTTAAGCAGTTATGCCAAGGATTAAAATGGCCCATTGTGTTTCAGACAGGGAAGCACAAGCACACTCTGAAGTACTGAGATATTATCTTCCATGCTCAGCAGATCATCATCCGTCCTGTCTAACCAGTACTCTGCCTTCATCTTTTAGGTGGCTGGACTAACACTGCTTTGCACATCTACACTTACTTTGCTCTCTGAATGTAATTTTCCTCTCACGTTACTCATATGCATGATACAGATTAAATTAAAATCATATTACACTAGATACTTTGAAAGCAACCTTGAGCATTGCCATATTGCTAACTTCATCCTACTGCACAGACCTTTCTCTATCGTCTTCATGATAGCTTCCATCACTGCTCCAGAATCTTTATCTTCATGTCTATAATCTCCATGGATATCATCTGGATAATTTTTAATTTAGAATTTAAAACTATTTTAGGAATACAGATTCCTCCAAAATATCTCCTTCATCCCTCCCCGAATATTCCTCTCCAATATGCCCATTTTGGAGAAACACTCCTGCAGCGAAGGAGTGGACATCACTTTGGGTAGGGGCCAGAAGGGTATTAGGTGCTCACATCCCCCACTCACAAGCTAACTTGTTGTCTTGATTTTTCCTTTTAATTTTTAATAATGAGACTAACAGCACTATCTATATTTAGGTAAAATGGAAGCAGTCATTGTGCAAGCTTCCTCAACACCATTTAGCAATTAGCCTCAAGCATGACCTACAACCCCCCACTATTCTAATCCTATTCTAACCCTGCTATTATAATCCTGATGATTATATGATTATAATCCAGTTCTGCTGATTCTTAGTTTAGAGGGCAGGTATATCATACTGGTACTTTTATATATTGTAATTAGAGATGTGCCTGAGCTGCAAAGTTGGGATTTGGATCTGAATTTTCCCCAAATGCCTGGCCCAGAACTTTGGTTCAGATCAATCGCTAATTTTAATACTGTAATGTTCCTAATTAATCATTCTCCAACTCCCTATGTGCCTTTGGTTAGGCAGGTGACACACTGTAACGTTATTAACATTTTATATTTTGCCTTTGTGTTTTGTTTTTAGACTCACTGCAGTATGTTTTGCTTAGCATGCATCTCCTCTTGATCCCTGGTCCATCAGGGACAAGCATTAGTAAACTGGCCTAAGGGCATGTCTACACTTCAATCAGGAGGTGTGACCGTAGATCATGTAAGCATATCTGAGCTACCTTTCATCTATGGGCCTGTCCTAGATCAAAGCTCAAGTGACAATAGCAGGGTATCTGCAGCAGCACTGGCAGGGCACAGACTAGCTTCCTGACCCTAGGTACAGACTTGAGTGGCTAGCCCGTGTTCATGCCCACGCTAGCTTGTGCCCATGCTGCCGCGGCTTCACAGCTATTGTTACTCAAGTTAGCTTTGATCTGGCTAAAGCAAAGCTAGCTTGGGTATGCCTACATGAGCAGCAATCACACAACCAGACACGTCTGCAGAGACACTGCTCGATGTCTCACTCCCACGACATCCTAACACCTCCAAACCGCTACCATTGTTCAGTCTCAGTCATACAGCGGACCAATGCCTCTGCACTATCGGATTATTTTCACTTTCTTTATTTGCAGCACACATTCTAGAGCAGTCTACAGAAGTAACTTAAATGTGCATAAATCAAATATCCAACAATCTCTATACATGTAGTGTTGCCAGGAGAAGCAGTTCAATTTTCGGGGTAAGGAAATGGATTTCCTTTTATGGGGAATAAATGCTAGAAATTCTTTTTTGAGCTGTCAGTTGCTCTGCTTTAAATGTTTTGCTTTGTTTTCAAACAGCGTTAATATTTGGTTTCCCTGTAAATTAAAATATATTTCTTTGTTCTGTTTGACAATGAGTGTGTTCTTTTGATTTAGTGTCTCTTCAGGGGGATCCTGTTTTGGTGATACAGGATGGGAATTTAAAACTCTAATTTAGGTAGATGCCTTATGTTTTCCTCATTAAAAGCCCATCAATTCAGAGTGACAGATCTACTGTGGAAGCAACATGGGTGTGACATGCGCACTGTGAAGTCAACAGAGGTAGCGTGGAAAAGCAAATCCACCAGTATCTAAATTATGAGACAAACAACAATTTACATACAGTTGTTTTCCATCACTTAGTATAGTATACAAAGTATATATCAAAAACATATACATGCACATGTCCCAAAAGAAATGAACGTACTTTTTCCCCACATCCTCAGATTTTGCCAGCAGAGTTTGGAGACGATGAATCTGAAGTACAAAAGATAGATTGCCTTTACGGACATACATAGCTGGCACAGAAAAGACTTAGCTGTTGGAAAGCTCAGAATTCTAACCTATTAAGCAGTGTCTGGTAAGTGAAGATAAAAGTAAGATCCTTGTGGCATTAGCACAGGTAACAATGCCATAGCCAAAAATGAGAGTATGGTCCTACTGGCACTAATATGGATGCTGTGCTCAGAGCTGTACACTGTATTAGTTTCATTACTTGCCTCGTTTAATTAAAAATAGGTTTTCTACTTTACACCAAGGCTTTTTACAAGTACATGTAGTTGGTGCTTATATATATATACACACACACACACACACACACACAAAACACATGCACTTCTACTTGACTTTCACACACAGGCAGGTGCAGCTGGGCTCTAAGAAACAAGTGTAAAACTGTTCAAGGTTTCTACCTAGATTCTATAATTGAACCTCTCCTCCCTGTTTACATGGGCAGGGGCCTCACCAGATGTACCTCCTCATAGTAGGTCTCCATAGCAATCCTCATCTCTTCCAAATTAGTGGTCTTCACTTGTGTCTGGAATTTGCTGAAAATGGAAGAATACAACAGTAACATCAGGAGACCTGATAACGAAGGAATGACCATTAATGGTTTAAAATATCTGGGAAGGGTATGGCGAGAGTCACATGTGGTTATGACTTAATTCATCTTTCCCAAGGAATCAGAGAATCTAACTCTGTAAGAAAATGGATGTCCAATTCCCTTATCCAATACATTTCCTTGCCCCAAAAGAGCCATACTTGATAGTGTTGTCTTTCTCTTTGCATTGCTGTTCCAGCTTGAGAATCTTCTGCTTCAGTCCATTGATTACCTACCGAAAGGAAAGAACACAGCTCATCAGTTCTAGAGAAATCTCATAATCTCCAGTCAGCATTCCTGTTTCCCAGGAATCCCACTTCATCTTTCTAAATCCATCTAATCAGAAATATTTAGCCATATATATAACAGGACAAAACAAACTGTAAGCATTACTGCTATCCTTAGAGGGAGAGAGTTAAACCAGATGCCTAACAAACATCTAGGTTAAATATAACCACATTAAGAGCTGAGTGCAAAAACTACTAAAACATAAGTATACAGTCATAGAAATGTAAAGTTGGAAAGGACCTGAAGAGGTCATCTAGTCCATCTCCCTGTGCTGAGGCAGGACCAAATATAACTAGACCACCCTGATAGGTGTTTGTCTTACCCGTTCTTAAAAACCTCCAATGATGGGGATTCCACAACCTCCCTTAGTAACCTATTCTAGTGCTTAACTATCCTTATAGTTAGGAAGTTTTTCTTAATATCTAACCTAAATCTCCCTTGCTGCAGATTAAGCCCTCTACTTCTTGTCCTACCTTCAGTGGACATGAAGAATAATTAATCACCATCCTCTTTCTAACAGCCCATATTTGAAGACTGTTATCAGGTCACCTCTCAGTTTTCTTTTCTCAAGACTAAACATGTCCAATTTTTTTTAATCTTTCCTCAAAGGTCAAGTTGTCTAAACCTTTTATTATTTTTGTTGCTCTCCTCTAGACTGTCTCCAGTTTGTCCACATCCTTCTTAATGTGTGGCACCCAAAACGGGATCCAATACTCCAGCTGAGGTCCACCAATGCTGAATAGAGTAGAACAATTACCATCCATGTCTTACACACAACTCTCCAGTTTATACACCCCAGAATGATCTTCGCCTTTTTGGCCACTGCATCACATTGTTGGCTCATCTTCAATTTGTGATCCCCTATAACCACCAGGTTTTTTTTGCAGAACTGCCACTTGGCCAGTTATGTTCCATTTTGAAGTTGTGCATTTGAATTTTCCTTCCTAAACGTAGCACTGTGCACTTGTCTTTACTGAATTTCATGTAGCATGTAGTCACTAAATAAAAACATAAACTTTGATAATTGTATCCATTCGCTATTAAGGGGTGTGGGAAAAGAGGTGGAGAGTGCAAATATACATCTACTCTCCTAAATTCAGGGCTATGAATAAGCTGATGTACTGATGCAAACACATTTATCCTGAGGATGAGAAAAGGCGCTTTGAATTGCTGTTAATTCTAGACCTTTGTTACAGGTCTTCTATCTGGCAATAATGAAGACATCACTAATATGATTGCCTAATTAAACTGTATGGTCTCCTCCTGTATCTTGGATATTTTTCTATCAGTAAGGATTCAGCTGGAAAGTAGAAAAATCATAGATGAAGGTGCAGGTGAAGTAACAATTACCCATTTAGTATTGTTCTTCTCCGCCAAAGTCTGGGCAAAATCAGAGCCCTGCAACAGAAGACAACAAAATCAACTTAGTTGTGTTAAATTCTTCTTCAGCTTCCTCCCTGCAGATTTTCCTCCTAGCCTCCAGCCCAGGAACATGTTCTTACACTTATCTAAGGATTTTCTGTGCCATCAATCACAATAGTGACTAAGTGTTTCTCTTCTAGGCTCACTGGTCTTACAATAGGGTTTTCCTTCTGCTCTACGGGTGAGGAGTCAGGACCATACCTGCCATTCACTGTGCACAGGGCTTGGCTCCCCACCATCAGATAAATAACTCAGTAAGTGGGCTTAAATTTGCCATTAGAAATGACAATTATCTTCTCCTAAATAAACTCATCTATAAAATATGACGTATAAGTTGTCCTTGAATTGAACTTCGTGCTTCCAGTTAATGGATAGGTTGGAATGGCAAACTTGGATACACAGAACAGAAATCATCTGGTATGGGCTGTATCTCTGTCTTAGGTAAGCTCCCCATTACTACAATTGAGATATTCAGAATAGAGAAATGATGGGCACAGGGGCAGGCCTGATTTAGTATTACCTCCTGTGCTCCCCTACCACACTTACCTTGAAAGTTCTTAGAAACCATATTCAAGTTGGAGCCATCATGTTACAGACTTTTCATGTCTGAGACATGAGTTTCCCTTACTGACTGTGAACAGGCTGACCTTTCAGTTTGACATTAAAAATTCAAAAACACCATTTTCACTATCTTGCACCAATATGGTAAACTAACATCCTGCTATCAGCTATGCTAAGGAAAGGTTACAAGACTCACCCTGGAAGGATCCAACAGCTGCTCAATTTGTCGATCCTTCCTGTTATTCTCCTCCTCTAGTCGTCGGATCTTTGTTTTCATCCTATCCCCCTCGCTTTTCTGAGCCTGTATTGTCTAAAATGGAACAAAAAAATCACAGGTTCATCTAGAAATTCTGCCTAAGTTCTCCAGGCAGAAGAAAGTCAGAGGCACATTGTAAGCTTTTACAATTAACTCACTCTTGGACACCAAGAGCAACCCAATTAAAATAGCCAGCACTAATGATGAAGGAAAAGCAAGAAGAGGACCATCACATTGGATTAGGACTGATTAAGAGGGAAAGTTGCAGGGTACGGAGAGGAGGGGAAAAAAAGAGACTTCAATGGCAGGGCAACTTTACTGGAGCCACTGGAACAGCCAAGATGATTGTCTGCCGGTACTTCCATCTCAGCTCCTCCCTCTAACCAAGAGCCTGGCTCAGCTTTGCCCAAGAGTCAAGCCCAACACCCATCTTGATGTACACATAGACCCAACTGGCTGACTTTTAATCATTAAAAGAATAATCAGGGGATGTTATGGAAATTCAAGTGGCAAAGGAACCAATCCCAATCAACTTTTTCAAAGTCCAGGTAGGGATTTGTTCAGTGTTTTGGGTATACTTCATGGCTTCCCACTTGCAGAAGAACTGACTGTCACACCATCAGGAAAATGAAATCTCTTTAAACAGGCATGGTTTCAGTACAGTCCTTATACCACTGAAGTGAAGAAGCTCGGTGGCTCTTCCAGGTATAGGCACCAGACCCTGCTGCTCTGGTCAGGGCTGGGTACCCACAGAAGGATGAGACAGATAGGACTTTTCTATTCAAGCAGCAAAGCAAGTGTACCTTCTTCAGTTCAATAATCTCATCATACATATCTTCCTTTTCTTTGTAGTCAGGTGTTCCAGGGATGTAGCCTGCAGAAAGAAAGACACAAAATAAGGAAAACTCTTCACAAAAGGAAATCTGAAACAGGCATTTATTTTTCTGAATGACAATCTCATAGATAATAAATAATGCTTCAAGAGCATGAATTTGAAATTAGTCAATTAAAAAAATATATTGAAAACAGAGTGTTTCAGCTGCTGCAGCTACACCTGAAACCACTGCCAGATTTGGGGGGCAATTTTTTCTTTAAAAAATAAAACATATAACCTCTCTCCCCCCAATTGCTGTATGAAAGAGTCATACAAAAACAAGACAAACTAATGGACCATATAATGGAAAATACTGAAACCAACAACTTGCAAAGCTCTCTCAAAAGCCACACACTACTTTGGAAAAAAATAGAAAAATGTGTACTTCTCTAGCCTCGTAAGTTATAGGAATCTTAGGAGTTACTTTTAACAAAATTTTCAGACAGAAGTGTGATTTTTAAATGTATAATTTATTGTTAAAGGGAGAAAAAGCAATATTCAAGTGTGTGGGTTCCTTTTGATTTTCTCATACAATCGAACTGATTTTTACATAGTAACATAATGTATCACAAACACTTTATAGAGAGAAGTAACAAAGAGAGTCAGTACTTTACACAAAATTCCAGGTAGTCGGATGTCTTATGTACTTAAGTAGCTAGAAATAAGGAGAGCCAGCACCATGTGACCAGCCAGCTCACAGAGACCACATTTTGAGAGTTTGTTCTACGGGTTAGAATTAGAGGAGCGGTTGCCTTACCAAAGCAAGGACCTTAAACAAAACAATATTGCCATAGTTTCTGAACTCACCATTGCTAGAAGAACGAGCATGCTTTGGCTTTTTCATGCCTAGAGCTTCCTTTAGATATTCTGGAGTGCTGCTGGAAAGGTTAGTCCGTGCCTGCGTCACATCAAAGTCTGATTTCAGGGGCTGGCTCATACCAGCTAGTAATGAGAAAAAAACCCAGATAACTATACATTCAATTCACCCTGAGTGAATGCAACAGCAAAGCCCAGAACAGCTCTGGCTGCCTCTACAAACCCCCACTAGAAACAAGTACATCCAAAAACTGTCAAGAATTATGTAAGTCAAATTCATTCCTAACAAACGAACCAGACACCAACAAAGTAAATTTCAGCTAGGCATCTAATCAAGGACAAATTTCTGTTTGGAGGCATCCCAGAGCCTACAGGTACTCAACACTGAAGAGAAAGTTATGCAAATATTGATTAACCAACAAAAATGGTCTTAAGCAAACTTTTAAATGTAAAATGTAAACATTTTAAATGTGGACCAAATGTAACCCTGGAGTAAACAAAATTAATTTATACTGGACTGAATGGAAGCTGCACCCACTTAAATCAGGACTGCATTATAAACCCCTATGAAATTTCACTTGCAGATGTGGATGGAATTTCTACAGTGATACCTTGCTTCAGAGATCCTAGCCACATCTGCCTTGGTGTTTTAACCATTGGGTTCTCCTTCAAGGACCTCCCTGTTCCCTTCAAGGACCTCCAAACTGCAGCCTTTTTAGGATACAGGTATGTGCTGGAGATATATGGAGATTCTAAGGCAAGAGAAAATATTTCAGTGATGCAAAATACCCACCATAGCATTATTACAGTTGCTGTCACAAAACAATTTTCTCCTTCTTGAACATAATCCCTGATACAGTCTTCCGAATTATCAAAATACATTCTATAACACCTTAAGTGCTTAGCTCCTAAAAATAACAACAAAAGGCAAGTGGAACACAGCCACATCAAAATAAGAAAAAAGTCCACCTTCCAGAAATAGCTGTTACAAAGATGAGTAAGTTTAGAAAGAGAGGAATAGTCACACGACTTAATATATACAGATATATTTGTGTGTACACTTTAAACACATCTATGCACCCATAAGAAATATACACACACCACCTAAATTAATACATTGAAATGATCTATTAAAAATCGAGTATACATAGATGCACTACCTACACAAAAGATATTGTATGGCTCAACAGAAGAGAGCACTTTTATGTGTGCCAGTTTGCCACAGCCTTTATGACATCAATAAAAGCATAGTCAAAAGTGATGTCACAAAGGTCATGACAGAAATAAAAGTGCTATTTTTAAGAGAAATTGATCATATAATCATAGGTAGTTCAGAAAGAGGAGGGTGTTTGTAGGTACAAAGAAAGGGAAGCACCTAATCAAAACCTAGCAAGTTAGAAAAAGTCCACTGTTTAGAAATATTATATACTATTTATAAAACACATAAATATCAGGTATGGAATACAGATTCCAGGAAGATAAATTGAATATTGGACAGCTTACTGTGAATGGACTTAAAAAATAAATAAAAGGTTTTATCTGCAGTTTATAGACATTAAGGATTCTATGACAACAGGGGACAATTTCCTTAACCATGGAATTATAGTGCTAAATGAAAAATGGAATGGCTTAAACCCTTCTGCAGCCTCCATGACTCACATAATCTGCAACCCACTAGGTCCACTGGATGTTAGGATGTACTGCTTCAGTACTTCTAGACCCCAAAACTTTGGATTTCTTTCTGCCCAGGAACAGCAAAGGACACAGCATTTCTCCAAGGAAATAAAAGGCAAACTGTGATTTTATCTGCAAACTGCTTGCCACCACAAGGGAAAAGTGCATTACTACTCAGTTAGTACCCAGGACAAGAACGCCCGGAAAACTGTAAACTCCAATCCAACTCCTAGAAAAGTCAAATGTCTCTTGTTATAGGATATAACACTCAGATGAAAAGGCTCCACATTCAACAGAGAATCACAGATGTTCTTATTTTACGCATCTCTTCAAGGTGTTGTGTCCCATGGAGATAATCTCATTCAGGACAAAGAAGACAGAAGAAAAAATTTGGTAACACTTACTTGGTGACTTTGGGGGTTTATGAGACGTTTTCTTCTTCTGTTTCTGGAAGAAAAATAAAAATAGGCTTTCTGTATTCAAACTCTCCTATTCCTAAAACACCTCAGCAAGTAATCTGAAAAACAGAAACTACAGCTACTTCTAATGGGGAATCAGCAGAGATCTCATAAAACAATATTAACTCTTCTAAGAAACAAGACTGTAGTGCATGACTACATGTAGAACAAAAGGGATTTAACATAGCTATCCCAACTGGTCTAGTTTTACCAAGTCCAAATGCTACTGCAGCACGCTATAGCAAATGAATGAAAGTACGGTAAGTGCGCGCCGAAACAAAACAACACACCACAATTAAAGTGCTGCCCCACAATAGTGCATGCTACAAAGCCAAAGCTACCTATTTTTCCTCATTTATTGAACAACTCTGTGAGGTTTACCTGTCCTCTTAAATATGGGAATCAGCAAGTCCTTAGAGGTGCAGGACTATTACAGGGCAGAGAATGGGGCTTACAATTCCCTAAAAGATGGAAGAACCATTACTTGTTCAATTCAACTAGAACATACTAGACATGGTATTGAGAAATTCACTGAATGTCATTTGCAAAGTGTCTCAGACCAAGCATGAGAATTTTGAAAGCCCAGCAATGTTTGGAATTACTGGAGCCCCCATATGTCAAATTCTTTGTTAGAACAATATAGTTAGCTCTACTTTCTAAAGTATCTACCAATAATCAGTAGACATAACCGGGATATGCTGTGTGGGATGCACGCAGATTCTAAGAAGTTTTTTAAGTGTTTACTAAAAGCACATTGCTGACAAAACTCACCATCTCTGTGTCAGATTCGTAGGTTACAGCAGACAGACTGTCATCTCCCTGGGGAGTAGATATGTACAGTATAACTTTTTCTGCACTCTAGATGGTTGGTTAATATATAGATCACCAGAACTTAAATAATACACCACAAAGCTTTTTTATAACAATCACTGCAGTAAATTCAACTGTGTACTCTTTCACTGCATTACAAAGAGATAATGTAGTTGGGAAAAATTTCTGCAAGATCTGACCCTAAAATGTTGAAAATCTGGGCTACAGCAACCTGGACTGCTTATTCACAATATCAGACAGTATCAGTAGGTGTAGAATGAAAAATCACTGCAGAGTGCTAGATCAATTTCAGAAAAGGTAGTAACGTAAGAATTACATATAAAGCAAATGAAAAATGTCCATGGAAACCCTAACATTTTCCTAAACTTGTAATAAAAAATCTCACTTCTCATTAAACAACATTTCTATTATTATTTTTAAATCATCACTATCTTTTCTCTGACAGCTTATGACAATGCTGGGTGAGATGGCCAGAGCAGTTGGCAGGAAGGCCAACTTCATATCTGCATGCCCCCTTTTCAGTGCCTTTAGTCTAATAAAAGAGTATGATGTACCTGTAAGCATCCCTCTCTCAAGTAACTCTGCATTTAATAAGTAGTAACTATTTTTCAGTGTTTGTTAATATTCTAGAGGCAATATGACCAGAGATGCTTATATGAACCTTAACATTCTCCCATTTACAGGCTCTCCAAAGAGTACTGGGTGGCTAATTAGTCCAGTATTAATACCTTAGCACATATACGCTGCTTCACATTTTCAATTGCAACATTAAGCAACCCTCACAACAACCCTGAGGCAAGTATCACCACCCTCATTTTAAAGACAAGGAACCAGAAGCATAGAAAGGTTCAGTGATTTGACCAGGGTTAGACAGTGGGTTAGTGAAAGACTCAGCACTGGAATTCAGAGAGGAAGGACTGTCCAGTGGTTAAGGCACTTATGAGACCCTTGTTCAATTCCCTACTCTGCCACAGATTTCCCGTGTGATCTTAGGCAAGTCACTTAGCCCCCGTGCCTCAGTTTCCCTTCTGTAAAATGAGGATAACAGCACTTCCCTACCTCGCTGGTGTTGTGAGGATAAACACATGAGACACGAAGGTAATGGGGGCCATAAAAGTATCTAAAATGGGTAGATGGATAGGTTTCCCATGTTTATCCCGTCAGATCACAGTACCTGAAAATAGCTAATGGTTTAACATGGCACCAATACAGAAGAGCACTCTCTCTTCATACTGAGCCAACGGATGATCTTTGCCTACTTGTCATACATGAGAATATCCAGGACAGAACAGAAGTTTGGAAAATTTCAATTTCATGAGATTTTCATGTTATGTCGCCCTTGCTGTAAGGACCATGCAATTAATTTCCACTTGCTGCTGGCTTCACTGGCACTTACAGACACAGCTCTGTTCCTAGGCAAGATCCAGATCTAGCTCATTGTGAGAAGCAGCAGAAGAGATAAAGCAGATTTTAAAGCATTGGCTGACAGGAAAGAAGGCAGCATAGAAAATATTAAGAACAGATAAAGCAGCTTTTCAGCCTGGCTGAGTGCAGGTAGGCACACATTTCATACACTATGCCATACAGTTTTTAATTTCCTGGCTCAATGTTCCTAGCAGCATACTGACAGGTTATTTTTGTTATTCTTGGAGCATTTTATCACTTTGCTGGATATCACTGTGCAACTCCATCAGCTATGTTAAAAATTAGACAGGGAACAGCAGCAATGGGGACAGATAAACAAGAGAGGGGGAGAAGCAAAACTAACTAATGTGCATATAAATCTTCAACAAATAGAATCTTCCATTCCTGAAAATCTGCATCTCCTTCTCTCCTTGAAGAGGTTATACAAAAGGGACAGAAAGAAATACTGTGCCAGACAGTAATAGAACAGTATGGCTTTCAGCATAGGAACCCAAGAAGTCTAAAGCAATGGAGGTGACAGGGAAGTAATTTTACAGATGAGGACACTAAAGCACAAACAGGTGACGAGTCCTTCCCAAGGTCAAAGAGTGAGCCGGTGGCAACAAGGGCATTAGCACCCAGGAGCCCTTATACCCAGTCCTAGAAAGAGTTTTACCACATATTTGTGCGTCCAACACATCTTACACACAACATTTTGACTGAACTGCCACAGGTTTCAAAACCTTCTTACATGGCATCTTCACAACGTGCGCAAACCTCGCTACAGTGTGAGGAGGCATCTACACTGAGCTGCTGAGAAATATTGTATCAAGAGAAGTCAAACCACATCAGTATCTCAGTGCATGACACTGTTGCCACATCCATTTAGAAAAAAACCCTTAACCCTGTCTCTTGTCGGCAGGGAAGGAAGAGCGCAATATCAAGGGAGTCTTCTCAGGAGGTGCTCAGAAACTATGATGATGGGTGCCAAAATAGGAACTGAGCTAGATAGCTCCTCATCACACTCCATGATGTCAAAGCCCCTTGGTGTCACCACAGCATGCACCATCCCAGGCACATCATATTAAAAATGCATAGTGAGGTGTCATCACGATGCCCCACCTTTTGTGCTACTGGAGAGAAGGTTGTACTTGCCCCAGGGACACTAGGGTAGTGGGCATCCCAGTCCTACCCTTCAGCTCCCACAGCCTCTCCACACCACACATCTGCCTCGGTCCCACTGTCCTCCGTCCCCATCAGTCTTGGTCCTGTCCCTTGTCCCAATGTCCCCCTCCCCATCTGCCCTGGTCCCAGTCCCCATGTCCCCTGCCTTGGTCCCTCTACCTCCTCCCCATCTCCTCTTGTCCCAGTTCCACTGTCCCCCAACCCCATCTGCCCTGACCTCATTGTCCCCTGTCCTGCTCCCACTGCCCCCTCCCCATCTTCCTTGGTCCCGGTCCCACTGCCCGCTCCCCATCTCCCCCAGTCCCACTGCCCCCATTCCCATCTTCCTGGTCCTGATCCCACCGCCCCCACCCCATCTCCCTCGGTCCCAGTCCATCTCCCCCGGTCCCGGTCCCACTGCCCCCTTCCCCATCTCCCTCGGTCTCAGTCCATCTCCCCCGGTCCTGGTCCCACTGCCCCCTTCCCCATCTCCCCCGGTCCCAGTCCATCTCCCCCGGTCCCGGTCCCACTGCCCCCTTCCCCATCTCCCTCGGTCCCAGTCCCAGTCCCATCTGCCCCGGTCCCGGTTCCACCACCCCCGGTCCCAGTCCCATCTCCCCCGGTCCCACCACCCCTTCCCCACCTCCCCCGGTCCCGGTCCCACCGCCCCTTCCCCATCTCCCCCTTCCCCGGCCCCAGTCCCATCTCCCCCTCCCCCGGCCCCACCGCCCCCTTACCCATCTCCCTCGGTCCCAATCCCAGTCTGTCCCCCCTCCCCCTCTCCATCAGGTCCCGGCCCCTCTTCCAACCGCTCCCATTCGATTCCCGCGGTCCTGTTCCCGTGCTCACCAGCTCCCGCTCCGTGGCCGCCTCGCTGGTCGCCAGGGACATGGCGCGAGCGGAGCTCAGGCAGCGGCCGGGTCGCAGGAGCCGCTTCGGGGGAGCGGGCTCGGCAGGTGCATGTCACCAGGCGGGAGGGAGGACAGGGCGGCCTGAGGGGCAGCGTCCGCCGGGCCCGGCCTGGATCGAACCCCCTCCCCTCAGAACTTCCGGGTTTCCGAGACCATGGCAACCAGCCGCGGCAGCCGCGCCAATACCCGGATGAACTGGGCACGGGACGCCCGGGCCAAGCGTCTCTGCGCCCGGCGTTTGGGGAAGCGGCTTCGTCACGGGGCTGGGACAACCAAGTGTTTGCTCGGAGTTGGGAGACCACAGAGCAGGAGAGCCCCCGCAGGAAGGCGCTAGGGAAGCCCTACTGATGGGGTTAGCCAGGCGAGGGCCAGACACCCACACAAGGGCCCCACGCACAGCGTCTGGCCTGGCACCCAACATGAGGGACCCTCCCCAATAGGGCCATGGTCAGATGCTGATGATCTGATCCCCATGGGGGTCTGGTTCTCAAGGCCCCCCGCGGCACCAGACGCTGGCGCTCAAGGCCATGTACAGATGGCATCTGCACGTCTTCACGCAATCTGGCCAATGGCACAAAGTCTGGTCTTTTTCTTAAAGCCCCAGGTCCAGATGTCAAAGGATTAAACATGAATCTCAGCCCCCCACCAACTCCATGGGTGGCCTTGGACAAGTCAGTCAGCTGCTCTGTGCCTCCTTTCTCTGTCTGTAAAAAGAAGTTAATACCTCATTCCTGTGCGTGTGAAACTTAATTCATTAATGTTTGTAAGGTGCTTTCAGATCCTCTGGTGGAAGGCATCAGAGAAGTGAAAAGTATTATTGATATGGTTTCTATTATTCACCATTATATATTTTTTTCTTTCAAGGGTCGCATCTTGCTGCAATTGACACACAGATGATTGTGTCTACACTCCAAAATTTCCTAGTTACTACCTACCATCAGTTCTACCACTGGAAGTGCTCGTGTAGACTGCACTCTTGCAGCCACCAATGTGTATTTTTCCACCTTGGTGTCTAACCCCACCCAGAGAAGTTCCAAATGACCTTGTGGTAAAAAAGCCAACACGTTACTCATTTATGCCAGTGCTCTTATAGTTGATACCAATGGTGGAACTGAACTAGTAGTAGCAACAGTGGGCAAATTTTGGGGGAAAGGGTTATTGTAGACATACCCATACGTATCTTTAATTTGCAAGGCCCAAGCACAGGACCTGTTGTGGGACAATGACAAGGGACACAAGAAAAGGAGTACTTGTGGCACCTTAGAGACTAACCAATTTATTTGAGCATGAGCTTTCGTGAGCTACAGCTCACTTCATCAGATGCATACCGTGGAAACTGCAGCAGACTTTATATATACACAGAGAATATGAAACAATACCTCCTCCCACCCCACTGTCCTGCTGGTAATAGCTTATCTAAAGTAATCATCAATTTGTGCTGGAAATGGCCTAACCTGATGATTACTTTAGATAAGCTATTACCAGCAGGACAGTGGGGTGGGAGGAGGTATTGTTTCATATTCTCTGTGTATATATAAAGTCTGCTGCAGTTTCCACGGTATGCATCTGATGAAGTGATCTGTAGCTCACGAAAGCTCATGCGCAAATAAATTGGTTAGTCTCTAAGGTGCCACAAGTACTCCTTTTCTTTTTGCGAATACAGACTAACACGGCTGTTACTCTGAAAAGGGACACAAGAAAGCTAGCCTCGCTGCATTTAAATTACTACAACATTTAAATTACTCTTCTATAACTGGTTTCCAGATTCCACATTTCTAGTATCAGAGGGGTAGCCATATTAGTCTGGATCTGTAAAAGCGGCAAAGCCACATTTCTAGTGTTGATAATTTACACCCCAAGCTTGTGTGGGGATAGCGTTCTCTCTCATCAAGAGGGATAGCTGAGAGGCATGATCCCACACAATGCACTCAAGATGGGGCTCTATCTCATTTATTAAAGTCAGAATAATACAGTGAACACCAGCAAACCCTAAACCCAATAAAAAGAGCATTAACACTTACCTGATGTCATTAAATATCATATTGGGATGACAGACACCAAAGGGGCTTTTTAGATATTTATGTGGAGCAATAGTGCCATCAAGTGGTCCTTCAGAAGTCCTTTCAGAAAAAGAGACAGACTTCTGAATTCAGATCAAGTGGGAACTGTCCTTCCAGCTCACCTCTCACAGATTTCAGAGTGGTAGCCGTGTTAGTCTGTATCAGCAAAAACAACGAGGAGTCCTTGTGGAGTCAGCTTTACCATTTTTTGCCAGGCCTTTAGTTTTCCATTCCCCAAATATAACTGCCTCCTGTCCACCAGGGCCAGCCTGATGATTTGGGGAGGTGGGATTAATGAGATGACTCTTTGAGATACACCCCAAATGTAACTGATTTCTCTTCTATAAAGAATTGTGTAGCTTTAGGTCCCCTCTACCTCTGGAGCTTCCTGCTGTATAAGTGGAGCTTAACTGTGAAGAATGCTATGCATAGCGGCCAACAAGTAGGCTTGGGCTACACACAGTTTTTGAATAGATTTAACTATTTCAGTTAGAAGCGTGATAGTCTAACAATATAGATAAATGGATACAAACCCTAGTGTGGACACAGTTATATCAGCATAAGCTGCCTCATACCAATGTAGGTTATATCCTTATGGGGTATTCCTACAGTCCCCACTGGGGCTCATCTTGACTAGGAACATCAGGGGAAGAACTTGCCTCATCTCCTCTAGGATTTTACCTCGCAATAACTGGAGATAGCTCTTGCAACAGAAATCCCCCCCCCCCCTTTTATTCAGTGAAGCCAA
Source organism: Eretmochelys imbricata (assembly GCF_965152235.1). Lineage (NCBI taxonomy): Eukaryota > Metazoa > Chordata > Testudines > Cheloniidae > Eretmochelys > Eretmochelys imbricata. Next base: position 11,261,704 of record NC_135581.1, on the reverse strand, counting down.
AAATAAAGTGGCAGCGTGCAGGTACTCTGACATTGATTTAAACCTCACAGAGCAACATAGCTTGCTGCTGCTGAGGCAAAATTGCTACGATCACTCTCAAACCAGTAAAGCGTGTCCACACAGGGGTCTGCGCCTGCACCACTTTAGTTAACACGAGTGCACGTTTGTGCACAGAAATGCCACCGGAGTCCAGACCAGCCCAGCCCAGGCCCTCGCTGTGGGTATAGGTTTATCCCCAGAAGCCCCCCTTCAGCTGTCCTCCAAGCCCCGCCCCCATGGTCCCGTAGCTCCGCCCCTCGGCTATTCCGCGTCTGCGCTGTTTCACGGCAGTAGGGGGGAGGCGTGGTTGGCGGCCGGTCTGACGCGGGGAAGCCGGCGCTGTCTGGGGTGAGGTGGGTGCCGCGGCCCGGCTCCAGGATCCGTCAGCCCGGGTGCTGCCGGGAGGAGACCTGGCCGCTCCGGCAGCGGGCAAGTGGGGGTGGGCCGGGCGCTCCCCCGTGCTGCAGGGGGAGGGCGGCGGGAGCGGGGCCCGGTGACGCGCCGGGCGGGGTGGTGCTGGCCGCCCCCTGGATGTGGCGGGAGCCCGGGGCGGCAGGTTTTCCTCTGCCCCTGTGCCTGGAGCGAGAGCGCGGACAGCGGGGCCGGGAGCCTGCGGATCAAGGGTGGGTAGAGGGCTCAGCCCGCTCACTGAGGGTCTGTGCCCCGGGTCCTCAGCGGTATTTATTTGGGATCCCTTTGAGGCTCGGGGCGTGTAGCCTTACATCAGCCTGGCTCCTGAAAGAGCGTGAGTCAAATACCTGATTTAATGTTTGTAAAGCACTTTGAGGCTGAAAGCAGCAGAATAAATTCTGCTGATCAGATTCAGTTGCAGGTTTTCAGATAAAAGAAAAGAAGAACTTGGGGTACCTTAGAGACCAACAAATTTATTTGAGGATAAGCTTTCGTGAGTTACAGCTCGCTTCATCGGATGCAAAGTACTCTTAGATTTTACAGCAAAGTGTGTCTACCTTGTACTTCCTTACTTGACTTTCAGTGTTGCCTTGTTATGGAGATGCGCTTCCACTGAGTTTGTTTCTCACATTCTTTTACCAGAAGAAAACCAGACACACTATGGACAGGGAATGTTCTCAGCTCCTGCCTTCTGTTTGTGCAGTTCTAGCAGACTCAAGGCAACTTGTTGCAGATGACACTTTTCTTGAGAAATTTCTGGACTGGTTTAAGACCCTGACTGAAACAGGTAATTTTGGCTCTCTGGATTTGGCCTGTGCCTCTTGGCAGTCAGAGGGATCATCACAGATTTTGTTTAAGGAGAATTAATATTGTACATACTACTTGATTGTACCTATTGGCTTTAAATAAAATGGTAGGTTGTCTGAAGGTGATAGAAGCTTCCCTCAATATGGAGGGTGCTGTCTGGACATTTTCATACTGTAACGAGAACACACAAAAGCTTTACAAGTGAAGTTTTGTTTCACTTCTTGTAAGTGGCTGAGATTCTTGCTCTAATAACATTTATTAAGGTCTGTAAAAGGGCTGGTGCTTTAAACACTTCTGAATCCTTGTCCAGCTGACAACTAAGTGGGTATGCTTCGCTCTTGTTGGCTTTTAGATGAACCTGCTAGAACTGGAATACAAAATAAAGAGAGGTCCTAGAAATGATAGTCAATTGTTGCTCTACCTTCCATGGATGTTTCTTCCCCAGAATCTAGCCTGCTGCTGTTACAGGAGAATCCATGCTTGACAGAGCTCATCACTTGTGTGCTGAAACTGAAGGATCCAAGTTCTAGCACTCTTTCCTTTATTCTGAGATTAACAGGGATATTCGCAGCCTCTGAAAGCTGCTTCCAGTATTTACAGGTAAGTTAAGGCTTAAACAACTAATCACAGACATACTTCCACTGCTCAGCTTTTGTCGACCTCACCTGAGTAAAACACAACCATAGTTATGTAGGGTTATTTTCTAGTAAGAACATTCCAATCCTGAAGTCATTCAAACATTGATTTCTGTTGTTAGATTCACTCTATGGTATTGTCAGAGCAGACAGAAGGCAGTAAAAGCTGCTACTTGCTCATCCTTGCATGTAACAGGGTATGTATGCAGAACATAGCTGTCAAATGCTTGGGAGAGGGGAAGAGAAATTACAGTCTCAGCCCCAAAACTGATATAGAATGACCGTCTCACATTTGTTAGCCTTTTTTGAGGCATGTGACAATATGTAAACTGTTTTCAAAGAGAGTTGTGTGTGTATGCTCCTATGCAGGTACTATCTTAAGTGGGTTTTAACTTCGCATTTCCTGAATTCTGGCGTTATCTCATCATTCAAAATTAATCAGTTAATTTACATGGCTTAGTGTCAGAACTCTGCTTTACAATATGCTACCAACACACACTTATAAAAATTACACACGACCTTTTAGCACAAAGTATTGCATCCCTCGTGAGCTCACTATTTTGGACCTCAACATGATGGATAAAAATGAATTAATCACTCACTGAAAGTTGGTGGTTGCCTATAGACCAGTGATCATGACTTGCTTACAGACAACCCTAACCAGTGATAGCTCTTTTGAGGAAGCCCATAAATATAATTTTCCAAGGCTGAGAAAAATTGAGCAAAATTGACTGGGAGGAAAACTTAGACAGAAAAATGTGAATGAAAATTGGGAAATCTTTTTAAGAATTTAAGATGGTCAGAAAACCATGATTCCTCATTCAAGAAAGAGGACAACTTTGTCTAAAAGCCTATACTGCTTCAGTGGTGAAGTAAAGGCAGCAATTAGAAATAAAAAGGCAGTATATTAAAAAAGGGGAAATAGTAATCAATATAAATGAAAAGTTACAAAGTGTAGGAAATTGATAAGAGAAGCTAAAGACTTTAGAGGAAACTCAATGGCTGGCAGGACTAAGAACAATAAGGAGGAAGTATATATTTTTAAAGTATATTAGGAACAGAAGATATCCAAGCAATGGTATAGGCCCATTTCTAGATGAAATGGTAAAATTTTTAATGATGCACAAAAGACAGAAGTGTTCAATAAATATTTGTTATGTATTTGGAAAGAAGCAGCATTATGTACTCATATCATATGAAGATGAAGTACTTTCCAGATAATTAGCAACTGAGGAGGATGTTAGACAACATCTACGAGGCATACACATTTTTAAATCTGCAGGCCTAAATAACTTGTTTGTAGAGTCCTAAAAGTGTTGGCTGAGCAGATCTGTGATATGTTGGTATTGATTTTCATAAATCTTGGAATAATGGGAAAATCCAAAAGATTGGAAGATTGCTTAAATTAAAAAAAGGCAAGTGGAATGACCTGGGTAGCATTAGGCTAGTTAAGCTGACATGAATTCCAGGCAAAATAATGGAAAAGCTAATAATGGAATTTGATAAAAAATCAAAAGTTAGGACTATAACTAGTATAAGTCAACCTAGTTTTATGGAAAACAGGTCTTGTTAAATGAATCTGATTTAATTCTTCTGCAATTAAAAGTCTGGTTGACAAGGTAACTGTGTAGATGTAATATACTTAGACTTTAAGGCATTTGACTTCTACCACAATACGTTTACAAATTAGCACTATACCATATAAAAAGGCGCACACTAAATGGATTTACTGGCTAACTGACAGATCTCAAAAAGTAGTTTTCAATGGGGGCATCATCACATGGGAGTGTTTCTAGTAGGGTTCCACAGGGATCTGTACTAGATCTGTTACTGTTCAATGCTTTCAGTGATCTGGAAGTAAATATAAAAAATTGCTGGTCAAACTTACAAGTGGCAAAGATAGGTGGAGTGGTAATAACCCATTCATTAAGACAAAATGGGTTTTAATACAGCTGGGGACAAGAAATGCAAGCCATATCTACAGAATGGGGGGCTGTATCTTGAAAAGTAGTGACTCTGAAAAGGATTTAGGGCTGAAAGGACAAGCAACTGAACATGAGCTCCCAGTGTGATGCTGTGGCAAAAGGACTAATGTGGTCCAGGGCTGTATAAATAGGGGAGTAAGGAGGTGATTTTACCCCTCTATACAGTCTTAGTGAGACAAATACTAGAATACTACATCCAGTCCTGGTGTCCACGTTTTTTAAAAAGTGGTTTAAAAATTAAGAAGGCATAGAAGAGAACCACAAAAATTATTCAAAGAACAGGAGAAAATGCTTTACAGTTAGAGATTGAACTCTTTCAGTCTCTTTAGCTTATCAAAAAGAAGTTTGAGGGTGACTTGATTACATTATTTAAGTGCTGTCACGGGAAGAAAGAACTGTGTACTAAAGGGCTCTTTAATCTAGCAGAGAAATGCATAACAAGAACCAATGGCTGGAAACTGAACCAAAATAGATTAAATTAGACATACATTTAATCACACTCTGTTAACAACTGGACCAAACTACAAAGTAGGGGAAGTAATGAATTCTCAATCTCTTGATGACTTCGGATCAAAACTGGATGCCTTTCTGGAATATATGCTTTAGCCAGACACAAGTTATTGGGCTTAATACAGGGGTAACAGGGTGAAATTTAGAGGTCAGACTAACCAGGCTCCAGGACGCTTTTCTCAAACTGGGTGCATTGTGGAAGGAGGAAAATAAACCACTTAAAGCCATGGTATACACCAGTATCTCTCCTTCAATCTACACTACATTAACAGTGATCTAAACATGTTTTGGGCAGGGGGTTAATGTGTGAGAACTTTATCTTAGAGTATACATGCTTCAGACAAAGCAGCTAGTACATGCCAAATTGATCAGCAAACATTAATATATTAAGCCAGACTTACAAACCCACTAAACCATGGGAATTCTGACTTAATGCAGTCACCACTTTCTTGTCTCTGCCATGTGATGTACTTCGAATAATAGCACACAATAATAATAATTTATGTTGTGTTTTTCATAGAATCATAGAATATCAGGGTTGGAAGGGACCTCAGGTGGTCATCTAGTCCAACCCCCTGCTCAAAGCAGGACCGATCCCCAATTAAATCATCCCAGCCAGGGCTTTGTCAAGCCTGACCTTAAAAACTTCTAAGGAAGGAGATTCCACCACCTTCCTAGCTAACGCATTCCAGTGTTTCACCATCCTCCTAGTGAAAAAGTTTTTCCTAATATCCAATCTAAATCTCCCCCACTGCAACTTGAGACCATTACTCCTTGTTCTGTCATCTGCTACCACTGAGAACAGTCTAGAGCCATCCTCTTTGGAACCCCCTTTCAGGTAGTTGAAAGCAGCTATCAAATTCCCCCTCATTCTTCTCTTCCGTAGACTAAACATCCCCAGTTCCCTCAGCCTTTCCTCATAACTCATGTGTTCCAGTCCCCTAATCATTTTTTTCATCTTTAAAGTGCATTGTAGTGTGTGGCCTTCTAACAGCATCCTACAGCAGTGGCTGGATAATAGTACCTCCCGAGAAAGATCCTTTTAATTTAAATTGCAATAATGGAACATAGTTTTTCCTGTGGGTAGGATAGGGTAGGGACCCAGCAGTCTCAGTGTGCCTCAAATATGAAGGAAATATTTTTTTTTAAATTCCCTTGTTTTGTATGATGGCATATGAATTTAAAGTATGCTCTAAAGTCTACAGGGAAAAGAACACCTGGCTAGGAAACAACTTCATGGGCTGTCATAGCCTTAGAATTTTTCCTAAAGTTCTAAAAATCTCTTTCAGATGGTTAACGTTTCTCTCACTCCTGGGTTAAGCATGTGACAAGTGTTTTCCCTTTGCATAGCACCTTTTATTAAGTGTTTTAATTAGGTAGGGTTTTACTGCGATAGCTATTATCAAATTGATTTACACAACTAACCTACAAGCCCCCAAAACTCTGCTTGCTGCATAGTTTACTTGTGTTCTCTCCTCTTGACTCAGCAGAGGGAGCTGTTGATCAGCCTCTTTGGAGAGGTGGGGCCTCTCAGCACTGCTCTGTGGGAAGAGGCATCTGTGCGAAGCGGCTGGGTCCAGGGTGTGCACAGCATGGTGCAGCACCAGAGCGCCCTCCATTTTTTGTGCAACTGTGGTGAGCGCTGTTTCTTGCCAGTATTCTTTAACGTCTTAAATCCTTTAAGTGTGCCTTGGCTATTGTAATCTGTCACTTAAGTGTTAAATGAGCAGAATCGTCCTAGGATATTATGTTCAGATGTCATTATTTTACTTCGAGAAAAATAAAATGAGGAAACGGCGACAGAAGGGACTTAAGCTTTTGTAAAAGTTAATTGTATTGCTTTATTTTTGTTACTTACATATGTATTAAGGTTCCTCAATATAAAAAAAATAAATAGCATCCATGTTGGAGGGAGAAACACACACTTACCCAATAAGCAAGGTAAAAATAGTGCATTGGAAAGCCACCAAAATTCTTATTTGCAGTCTAATAGAAATAGTTCAGGATTATTGTACTCTAGGGAAATTAACCCAGGTTTCATTGCCACAGATTTTTCATTGGGCTTGCAGATTTTACTCAATGTGAGCAGTCCTATTTGTGTTTTAAATTCAGGTAATCCACTAGTCTTCATAATTAATGGGTAGTAACTTGACTGTCTTTATTTGATACTTAGTTAACATATACAGAGCATCTTAACTCAGGTCAATCTAGCAGCCTCCTCCAGCTGTCCGCTCCCACACCCTGAAGATTCTATTCACACCCTATTGGTTCTCTTTAAACCACAGTTTAAACACATCCTGAATGACATAAATTTGGCTGGCATAAGTGGTAGTGTGCCCAGCACTATGTCGGCGGGAGATCATAAGCTGCCTATCACAGCCCCTATAATCTTACAGTTGGGAAAACAGAAATTTTACAATGCCAGCCATTGTCATTTTTTTCCTTTTTTCCCCCCATGGCCAACGATGGATAGACTGACTTTTTTCAGTCTCTTCATATGTAACAATTAAGTTTGTGTTTTCATTTTAACTTTACATTTTAATTTGTGTGAGGTACTCAGAAGTAGGATGATACGTGATTGGATTGCAATGAAGTCTCCAGGTTACAACAAAACTCTTGTTTCTTTAAGTGTCATGGCTTTGTTGTTGTTGTTTTTCCTTTGACATAGGAGCCATAGATGTGATCTTCACTCTGCAGGGAGACCCCAGCCTATTTGTAGCTTCAGCTGCCAATCAGCTTTTAGTGCACATGCTCACCTTCTCTCTACAATCATTCCAGACTAAACTTGTAAGTATAAAGGACTGTGATTGGCCAGTATGCGCTCAAAAGCTTGTAGTGCACATTGAAGAGTCCCTTAAATCCAACTCTGCCTCTCGTATCAACCAATCCTTGAAGCTGCTAACTAGTGTGTTTGGATGCTGTCATGATCTGTGGACTGAAGTACTTTGGTCACAACTATCAGAGCCAATTGTATATCTCTTGGAGGAGGAGCCAGTCCACGCTGGGCACTCACTGGTGGACCTTTTCCTTAGCATGACAAGGTAAAGACCTCTTTGGAACTTGGATTCATGCAATACTGTCCAAAATGTTACAAGATATGTGGTGGTCTTTTCCAAGGTGTGTACACAAAAATATGTTAACACTTCTTTCTTTCAGGTCTCCTGTGTTTAGCTGCCCTGAATGTAGCCTGTGGACATCAGTGACATGTGCTCTGGAGCACTTAAACCCAGCTCAAGTTGGTCATTTGGCAGTGGGAGTACTGAAGCTTCAGGAATGGTATGAATTGTTGGTATCAAACTTTAAAAAGCTTTCTTATAATCTTGGAATATTATTCTGCAAATCTTTTTTCATAAGTTGTCAAGTTCCTTTCTGATTGTCAGTGCTCTTCTGTATGAGGAGGGAAACTTTGTGGTGCAACTCGCTGCCATTGTAAGGTTGGTACAGAAAAGCGTGTCCAGGAGCTGCAGATGCTTATGGTCTAACAGTCCAGTTCCAAACATGAGGAACAGAGAAACAAATGCCTTGTACATGCTTTCAGATCCCACCTACAGACAGCCAGCCAGCCTCTAGGTTCGGAATGGCAAACTTTTTTGTTTTTGCTCTCTAGTGCCAAAGTTAATGTTCAGAGTAGGCATTATCTTGAGTGCAAGTCAAACAACACTTCCCTCTATTTCCTTTCCCTTCACATATGCTGTCTAATAGAAGTACACTTACTGCTTGCCAGCAGAAATCACCATAGTTGCTCTTGGGACTTCTACCTAAACCAGCAATGTGAGGAGCAATTAATTTAGGTTACTGTAAATAGGAGAGTATTACTGGGTGCACATGATCCAATGTTGCAGGTTAAGTAATGCCTACACTCTGAGTATGTAACGTTGTGTTGATGGGAAGAAGATCACTCAGGATTCTGTCCCTTTACGGTCCCCTTCTCCCTTGGAAAACTTCTCACCAAAACCAGTTAGCTTTACTGCAGTGAGGTTGTTTGAAAACCACAAGGACTTTTCTCCTTCCTCTCCTGGCTTAGCACAGGAAGTTTGGGACAGAGCTTGAATCCCCACATAGCAACGTGTTACTCTCCCACCAGCCCCAGCCTGATTTAAGGCTGAAAGAATCTACTCTCTTATTAACTAATCAGAATTTGGGGGCAGATACTCAGGGAGAATGAAGTGTTGTCTGTTCACCGCTACTTCTTCCTTTTGAAGCCCACAGGCAGTAAGGATCCAAGCTCTGAGTGTTCTGCTTCAACCAATGGACTGTGTTCTGAAAGCAGCCTCCCAACCCTTGGAATACCCAGGTATAATAGTTATAGACAAGTGAAGGATAAACAACCAATCTGCCTTTAAAGGACAAGACTGTATTCAGAAGGAATGGGGGTATGAGTTGTATCTTTAATGCGGGGGGAGAGAGTGAACAATTGAAGTAACTACTGTTGTGTGAGAGCGAGACTAAAGTCAAGAAGCCGCGTTTGTGATATAGCTGCCAGAGTGTACAGTATCCTGCTGAGGGAGGGGTCTTATTTTTCAGTGAAAGATGGCACTAAATCCATTCCTTCCTTTACTTAAAACTCTTTTGCCATCTCTATTTCAAACCCACTGCTGTCCTCTACTAACCTCAGTTCTCTCCTCCTTTCCATCTCCAGGTTTGCTGAATAGGTCTGTGAATGATCCTGCTACTGTTGAAACTCTTCTGTCCTGCAGATCCTCTTGTGCTAGTCTCCTGTGTCAGACGTTGGCTCATCTGGAGGAGCTGCAGTATCTGGTAGTGGTCTGGGGAGAGGGATACCTGAGGAAGGAATGGGTTACTTGAAAGATTTCATTAAGATAGATTTTCACAATAGGGCCTGCAACCAAATGGAACACGGAGAAATGTTGGCAGTGCGGACTTTCCATTGGTGCCTTATCTAGTCAAAGAAGAAATCTGCTACCCTCTTCTCCCATCTTGCTTTTACCTCCCTCACAGAACAGGCATATTTAAGCTTTAAAAGAAGGCTGCACTTGGCTTATGCATTGCAACTATAATAGTGGATTTGAGGCTACTGTCCACCACATGTCAGTGATGGCAGAGAGATGATCTTCTTTCCTCTTTCACTCACCCATACCAAGTTCGCCATCTAGCACTGCAGAAATTTTTATTCCTAAGTTTCCTCTCAGATTCTGACGTCTCACCTATTGTAAACCCTGTTAAACTGCTTTCTCTAGTACTAACAGTAACCCTCCATCATTTATGCAATAGCTTTTTGGGGTGTGGGAGGGAACCTGTTCATAACTATCAGACTTGTGATACCATAGGGATGATACCACATTAGAATGAAACAGGTTTCTGCCCATCCTCTCCAACTTCTCTTGTAATATAAAAATATGTACACTATATATACAAACACATGCATGAGGTATTTGCTAGAAACTTATCTGCTTTCTACCTCAGACCTGCTTGCCTGTGGATTTGCCCCATATACCTTTGCTACAGTCTGTAGTGACAATATTGCAATTCTGTATTGGCCTTGCAACTCCAGCAACCTGTCTGGGAAACAAGATCAGTAGAATCCTGATCGGCTGCTTCAGAGTTCAGCGGTCAGCATTTGACATCCTGGGAGCGCTTTCTCACTGGGAACGTGAGTGTTTTCCACGTTTTATGCTTCAGTGTATTTACTTATTTCTGGAACTTGTAGCCATTCTAGATTTGTAGCAGAGCAAAGTGTCCTGTACCCATTTCCCCTCTCAGCCTCTGGGTCTGGGTTCACCATTTTGAAGTATAAGAACAATCCAGTTCCCAAGTTTGTTCAGTTCTGGGCTTCAGACCATACATCAACTTCACCAGTGAATCTTCATTACTGTTGGTAAGTTAGAGCAATTAGTGATGAAAGCAGTTTTTATAGGTAGGCCATTTCTCCTCTCCCCTGCTTTCAGATACAAAGTATTTTGCTGTTTAGTGGTTACACTTGGTTTTCTCCCCTACAAATAGTTCTATAATAAATATATTGGTATTTCAAGAGTTGATTCGTTTTTTTTTCTGATTAGTATTGATCGTTGGCTATCACTTTTCCTGTGTTTCAGGCCACAGTGTATTCATGGGAAGTGTATCTGACATCCTCCTTGCATACCTGAAGAGTCCAGATACCAGTCCTACCGTAAGTACAGAAAACAAATCACAGAAGTGATAGCCTACTAAAACAGTAATTCTAGTCTCCTTAGGATGCGGTTCTGAGAAACTGTTTGACACCACAAACAACTGTACTGGAACATCTTAAGAGGCCCCTGTCTCAGCTCTGAGTGACAGAGGAAGTGGCTCAAGAAATGTGATTAAGCGATTATACAACTGACTGTGTTCAATTTCCTTGAAAGGAAACAGGAGTTATTGTACCCAAGAGTACTTCCCTCAGTCTTGGGGTTTCTAGTACTTGGTGCTGGGTTTGCCAGTGTTTTTGGTATTACATTATTGCATTGCTGAGATGACTGAAGATTTCCCGCTGGTCGAGACTCTGGAAAATTAGAAGCTGGTATTAAGAGTAGACACATTCCAGGAGCCTGCTAGGAAAACAAGCAGGCACCATTGGATTCTTGATCTAGGCAATGTTTACCAGCAGCCTAGTTCTTGATAACAAAGGATGCTGGGTTGTTATCCCTAGCAGTTTGGCTGCACTTGAGAAGACTAAGCAAATATTATCCAGCGTAAGTGCAAAAAAAAAAAAAAAAGGCCTCCTCGTGAAGTAAATATTAGAAGGGCAACCTCCCTCTGATTGTTTGTCGTGTTCTAGGTTCTGAAGAAGTCATTTCAAGCAACACTCAAATGGCTGGTGAGTTTGTCAGAAGCACCCAGCTCCAGGGATCGCTGGGAACAGATTGACCAGTTTCTCCGAGGTAAGGAAACTGTTGGGTAAAGTCCAACTAATGGCAAAGTATTACGGCAGTATTGGACAAATAGTTTCAACAGAGAAGTAGCTCTTATAGAATTGCTACTCTGCCTCTCTTTCACAATCCCTATATTAGGTGCACATATACTTACATATAACACAACTGTTGGAGCAGTGTCCAATAAGATGTGCTAGGGATCTCTGAAGGAAGCAGTAAAAGATGTTGCATATGATAATTTAAAGGATGCTAATGTTTAACAAAAAAAAATTGCTACTACGCGCGGCTGTCGGGAGTCAAGCCGTCATGACCACAGGTTAAGAGGGCCATGCTGAAAAGTGTCTGATTCACTTAGGAAAAAAGCCATTATTTTCTGCTCTTTCTGGATCGCATTTTTTTTTTTTTTTTCTTATGAAGTCTGTCATTCGCTGCAGATGAAACACGTTCACGGCCGATTCATCAGCTGATCGGCTTTCTCCAGAAATCGATACCAGTGCTATGCCAAGATGCTTTTTAAAACGACTTATAAACCCCTGGTTGGCTTGGAATGGTTCATCCCCCGTTAAATTTCCAGATTTTGTCGCTTGGGCTTGAAGAATTGGCCCACTTAGCGGCATTCCTTTCAGCCTTTCTTGAGCAAACCACATGCGCTGGCTTTGTCTATTGTGCATTTTGCTGAATAGTACATGTTTTTGCTTAAGTCCCGCAGCAGAATCGATATTTTGTACAAAGCCGTTCAGTTTAGATTCGTTTTTTAGCCATCCTCTGAGAGTAGATTCGGCAATCCCAATATCTTTTGAAACTTTGGCCTGGGTTTCTCTGTTATTTATGCGATCTATTGCCGCTAGCTTTTCTTCTACTGTGTAGGAACGCTGACACTTGCCCTCTGCCATTATATTAGACCTACGGTTAAAATTTTCTAATGTAGTGTATATATTATTATATAACTACTACATATTATCTCTCTCTCTAGCGTGACAATGACTACGTGTGCGTGATATGTCTTTACCGAGATCGGTAAAGACGTACAATCTGTTTCCACTCCGCACTTCCTGTCGATTTCTATGTCAGTAAGTTAGTGAGAAAATCTGTAGTGCTACATAGCAAGTTCCTGTACCACGTGTTAAATAGGTAGCACTGGGAGGCCCAGCGCTACTACGCTTTAAGCGGATTCGCGTGTAAATGGGTCTGTACTGTACTGACTTGTTCCTTTCCTAAACCTCTTGCTTGCCACGTGTAGATCTGTTTCTGGTGCTGCAGAAGCGTTTGTGCAGCCCGTACTGGGAAGTACGGGACTCCGCTCTGGAATTTCTCACCCATCTGGTTAAGCATCTGAGAAGTAAGATTTGAGGTTTATCACCATATCCAAGCATTTACTACCAACCCTCCCTTCCTCCCCCCCCCCCCCCCCCCCCAAAAAAAAAAACCACCTTCGCCTGCAAACTTACCTACTTGCAAAAACAAACCCACCCAACACTTTTGAGTGACCTAAGCCATGAGAAACCCTGACAAGTCATCCAGTAGGTTTATCCTACTGGGCTCCAAGTGCTGAGTCCTCCTGAAGTTCCAGACATATAGTAGTTTTAAGGAATCTGACTAGGAGGCAGTGAGACAATGAGATATGTAGGGAGGCAATGGAATGGATAAGGTTTCACTGAGCAGGCAGTGGGGAAGGATTTGGGGAGCTTGCACAAGAGCACACACCTGCATGGTGCAGAACCCAGCTCTGCAGGGGCTTTCTGCCCATTGCAGATTCACCCTCCATTCCCCCCTTACACGGCAGAGGCCCAGCTCTGAGGCCAGGGTAGTTAACCCCACAGTAGCTCAGTTCCTGTTTGATGGCAGAGAGGAGAGAATGAATTTCTTTTCCCTACTTCTGTCCCCAAACCAAAGTGGAACTCTCCAGTGCACAATCCAGCTGCTTGTCCCAGCACACAGCCTCTGGCTTTGGGTCTTGAGCACTCACACCTGTTTCATCGGACCTGCAGACCCCTCACTAGCACTGTCAGTTATTCAGCGTGTGTTGGGTAGGTTCTTCAAAACCATCAGGGCTAGACATTTATTTAAAAATGAAAGCCTAAATTCAGCAAGCTGAGAGTAAATACCCCCTTGCCAGGGAGAGGTTCATTTGCATGCACACCAATGGCAAGTAGATTTTCCGAGCTCTAACAATTTGGGGCGGGGTTGGGGTATTGTGGTGGTGCACTGTGCTCTTATCAGCAGTTGCCTGGTCTCCATAGCAGCTCAACTCATTCTGCAGGCAGCAGACGTCTTAGTAAGATGAAGGGCTGTTTGCATTGGAAGCCGTTTGGCTGGATAGAGGAATGAAGCCTTTTTTTTTTTGGACTGCTGTATATTTACAGAGAAGGAGGGATTCAGGCAAGTTCTCTTCTCTTCGGAGGTGCCCAAGCTCACAGAGGATCTTCTTGAGGACCCAGAGAGTTACGTGCGAGCAAGTGCTGTGACAGCCATGGGACAGCTGTCCTTCCTTACCCATCTCATCTCAAAGAAGCCTGGCATAGAAAATGGAAATGGCAAAGAGGTAAGGGAGGGGGAAGATAACCCTTGTTAAACCCACAGCAGAATCTAATAGAACTTCCCATGAGCAAATAAGAGATTTTGCAGCCATTAACTAAGATGCTGAATTATTAGAGAGAAACTGGAGTGTTTTGAACTCCTTAGCCAAGAGTTTCCATTTCTTTTCTTTCTCTTAGAAAAGCATTGTAGCACAACTTCAAGAAATCTTATCAACAGACTCAGAGGGCTTCCCTAGAAGAGCCGTGATCAGTGTTTTCATTGACTGGCTGAGAGAAGGCCACACAGATGTACTGAAAGACACTGAGCAGTTTGTCTCCAGTGTGCTCCAAGCTGTGAACACCGACTTAGACTGGGAAGTCAAAGCTGGTGGTTTGGAACTGGCTGAAGTTTTCTCTGCCCAGACGCTTGGACGGCTTGGCCTTGCTGCATGCCCATATGCTGCTGTCTTATCCTCTGCCACCCGCTCCACTCATCTGAATGAGTCTCTGCAGATATTCTGCCAGGTGAAACTGTTTGAGTTCCTGTTTGGTGCTTTGTGTGACTGTGACAGGCCAGTGGCTCAGAAAGCCTGCAATATCCTCATTGCCTTGAAAGCTGAGCTCTGTGACGAGAGCAGCCAGAAGGAGGGGACGAGTGCAAGCTTGTCTACAGAAGCACATGGCATTGCTTGGTTAGAAGAGACTCTGAGGAGATGGAGTTCCTGTCCCAGAGGTGATGCTGATGAGGCTGGCTCCCAAGACCCAAACGATGTGCTGCTGGTTTTGAGAACTGTGGACTTGGAACAGCTGCACAGCTCTCTGAACAGAAGTAGTGACCACATTGAGAAGAGCCCGCAGTCCCTCTTGCAGGACATCCTGGCCACTGTGGGGACCTTGGAGGAGAATGAAGCTGACTGCTATTAAAGTCAGTGGCAGGTTCTTGCTCAGATAGGAAGCCATTCCAAATAGGTATCTGGCTGCAATATTCTAAAGAGCAGAAACCAGGCCTTGCAAAAGGGGAAACTGTTACAGAAAGGCCCAGGAGGAGGACTCTGTCTTGGACTGGTCAGAATGCAAGGAATTTGAATGAGAGAGTATTTAAGAGGTGCAGCAGGGAACTATAATACATATTTTAACAAGTGATTGTTAAATACAGGGTCCGTATGAATTCAGACTCTGTAGTCACTGCCCAAACTTTTTTTTTAAACGTCCAAAAAAGCATCTGTTTCATTTTAATATACCCTCACATAAAGTCAAAGAAAATTATCCCCCAAAACCACAACTTTTTAAAAACGGATGTAAAGTGCTGGTGTAAACAAGGTAAAGAAATTGATTAACCCTTTTTTAGAGCCTGGTTGGTTAAACTTGCTGAAAGCTAGTTCAAGTAGACTGGTTTTAAAAGGGATCTATCCATTTTTGCTTTGTCTAAACTACCACTCTAAATCAGAGTCCCTGTTAGAGCGAAGGGCCTAGAGGCAGAGGAGAACATTTAGGGAAGAGTCATCATGACATCAGTGTTTTGAATGTTTCCTGTAACTATGGCAGGAGATCAATTAAAAATTGTATTGGCAAAAAAATTTGACCTCTTCCTGCACAGATTCCCAGGGAGAAGATGAGATGCTAGGTGCAATACACTCGCATTTCAGTGATGCTGGGGGCAATTGCAGTTTCTAAGCCTCCAGAGTGCGCTAGTCCCCATTTCAGAACAGCTGGAATGACTCCCAGTGGGAGAAGGCAGCTTTGGCAGCTGGATCTTTTCAATAAAATGGCAGTGTCAGACTTCGGTTTGCCTCATCCAAGTCAACAAACCTCCTCAATTAGAAATTGAGCAGCCGTACCCAAAGTGGCAGAGCTGCTTTCTGAGGGCAATTTGCCAGCTTTTTGAAAGCAGCTTGGGGTAGATTTGTAGTTTACAACTTCAGCAGCCCAAGAAGCAACACTGTATTAAAACCTCTCTTCTGTAGTGAAACAGCACAGCCATGGAAACAGTGTCAAACTGTACCTACGTCCCTTGAGCACTGATGTGAAACTAACCTTGCCAAGTAGGTATGGTAAAGAACACGCCATTCATTTTAGGCTAATGGAGGATACTGAAGCTCTCGTCCAGCTGCAGTGTCTCAAGAGGAGAGGGTTTCAATTCAAATACCATCTCATTCATTCCCTTCTGCCAACAGCTGTGCTAGCCAGTGAAACAGCATCTCAAAGTCTGTCATTTTGAACAGCTTACTGGCAGCAATGCAGGGAGGTTAAGCATAGGTTTGAATACTTAACTGCTGAGGTTGGAAGTTTACAGCATACCCTTGAATGAATTCAGACAATAAGCTTATCTGCCACGCTGCACACAGCTTTCTACACAAGAGGTCCAGCTCTCTTATGGCAACTGGAAGGAGCAGCCTTTGAGGATATACAAGCCCATCTGACCTTGGGCTGTATCTGACTGAAGAAAGAAAAAGAAGAATAAAAATAAGACCAAGATGGCCATATCCTTACCCTGCCTGGCACTTGCAGAAGCTGGGAGGGTTAGTGGAGAAGAGTCTGGCTAATTTAAGGAAGCGTAGTTTGTTTTTCTCAACCACTGCAGCCATGTCTGCTCAATGGATTATTATCCAAAGCTAGCACCACACTCTTTGCAGGGCATTCTCTGACCTGTTTAAAAGGGGAAGAGAGCAGAGTTATTAGATCACAAGCAGTGACACTTTTTAGGTAATGGGAAAGGTAAGTATAATTACCACCTTTTACAGGTGGGGAAGGTTAAGGACTAGAACTCAGGTCTCCTGCCTCCTAGACCACTGGAGTCTCCCTGCTTTGCTTCCTCAGTGTGTCACCTTTAGCTAGAAGTGCTGGTGATGCTAAGTTCAGGCCCCTGACTGCTTTTAGTCTGAAGCCACCTTACCCAGTGCATGATATACATGCCACCAGAGAAAGACACACACACAGAGTTTGGAGTGAGGGACAGGGAGGGCTACTTACATGTGCAGTGGGAAGTAGCATCTCATTCATCTTTCTGCCTGCAAGTGGAGGTGACAGGAGGATTAATTTTGGAACTTTCATAAACAGTATTGTACTGAAAAGCTCTCTACCTTCAGCAATTAGACTAAAAACAATACTGACTTTTGCACAGCTTCCATTTCTTCTGCTCTGTTTCATCCTCCTTTATTGTACCTTGCACGTGTCTGTTCACTGCCCTCTGTTCTTCAAGACTTGCATTAGTACTGGGAGGCTGAGACTGGAATCATGTATCCAACAAGAGGGGAAAAGAGCTGAGCGGCGTGAAAATCAGCAGCATGACAGCAAAGTGGCTGGGGGTGGAGAGATCAAGGGAGGTAAAGAGCAGCCAAGAAAACCTTATTTTCCTTGCTGCAGAAAAATTCAGCTAGTGCTTAGGGATGTTATAAATCTTGTTTAAACCAAAACCTTAGCTGCCTGACTTCTGAATGAACACTATGACACAGCCAGCAACTAGTGCATTCCCCACAGTCCTAGGTGCTTGTAAGGGCAGAGAGCCAGCTGAGAGAGGAATTGAAACTGAGTTCCAGCACAACAGCCTCAGCCACTGGGCTCCCCCCCCCCAGTGTTCGGTTTTTAGAGTTAAGTAGAATGTTTTCTTACTGCACCCTTGAAGAGAAAAGCCTGGTTCACATTGTGTCTCTATTTCCAGAATGGCATATCCTAGACTTGTTCCAGCCCCCTGAGGAGTTCTGCCTTTACTGCTGAAAAATACCTCAGTGCCAACAAAAATCTAACAAGCAAATTTAAAATAGATGAGCCTTCTACCTTGGTCATCTAGTGCTGTCCTATAAGGAAAGAGATCAGTGCCCATGGCCTGATCTGCCTCCTGGTCATGGTTTACCCTTCCTCTGTACAGTGACATCTCCCCAGGACACACCGATCTCTTGGTGAGTCAGGACTGTAAGCCCAAGCCTTTCTTGCAAGGCTGCCAATTTATCGAGCAGATTAAAGATAAGGAACTACTCTTGTCCTGCAGCAAGAGTATCATCCCAATTCCTGAATATATTCTGGTATAACAGAGATTCTCAAACTTTTGTACTAGTGACCCCTTTCACATAGCAAGCCTCTGAGTGCGACCCCCCCCCCATAAGTTAAAAACACTTTTTAATATATTTAACACCAGTATAAATGCTGGAGGCAAAGCAGGGTTTGGGGTGGAGGCTGACAGCTCGTGACCCCCCTCTAATAACCTCATGACCCCAACCCCCAGTTTGAGAACCCCTGTGGTATAGTCTGCCGTGGTGTTGAGAACTTAAGCAGTTTGCCTATGTTGCCCTTCACTCCTGAGCAGCAGTGACCACGGTGCTTTTCCCAAGGAGCCTGCCTTGCTAAGTTCATAACAGGCCCCTGAACTCTCAACCCCAATGCAGAGACCAGAGTTCTGCTCAGGTAGAACCTTCAGCAGGGCCTACAGAGCACATAACCTGCTTGTTCAGAAATACGCACACTGAACACACCACCACAACGCTGCAGGTTTTGCTATCTAGCACTTCATTTTTCTAGATTGGGGTAGTGGGCCCCTTAAATTGTGTATATGCACAGTACTGATGGCAACAGTCATCATTCATGCTGGGCAAAGGGATTTTGTGGGTATGTGAACAGGAACACATGCTCATCAGCATTCGGAACACATGTTATGGTGGAGGGAATCCAGCAGTGCCCACACTGCCTTCTTTTGGGGGGGGCACTGGGGAAGCACTGTAGCTTTTATAACTTAGAATGTTAGCTGCTGCCATAGGGAGACTTTTCCATACACACAATACAGCCCGTAAGAAAAATTCCCCATTGCTGTCCGCTCTTAATTTGAGTAACAACTTTAGGCTGTGGCCTGCTGTATCCACATTTTGAGTATCAGAGATGCATCAGAGCAGTTGGCTTGAAGCTTATTTCACAGGAGCTTTTTCTAAACACTTGCAGTATAAGTCCTATTGCATGATCTATGAGGGGATATGAAATTCTGTGGGTTACTTCTTTTTTCAACAAATTTCAGCACAGCTTGAGAGAAAGGATTTGTCCCTTTAATGGCTCATGCAGAGCCACCAACAGAGAGCATAAGAAAACAAGCATTTTTGGCGGCCAGCAGGTCTGCACTGAGATGTCCCTGTCTGTAGAGATGAAGCCTGTTGCAGAGTATGTCTTGGAAATCTGTTAGAATTGTATTTCTTAGTATGCAAAGCCACTGTTCGCAAAAGCAAGTGACAAAGGCCACAACAAAGGTGTTACTGCTGATTCCCCCTGTATAAATTGTAATGCAATTTTTCATAGTGAAACTGCTGAACCAGTTTCCTCCCCATAGGTGGGTGGCTTTTAAAATGTAATTCTGTCACCCATGCCTGTAGAAATGTACATTCTTCACCAGTGATCTGTTTGTATTACATATATGAGACACTTTCAAAATGACATGACATTTTCCTTTAAGAGCTATGGGTTAATGGAACAACTGTATTCATTTATGCCCTGCATTTGACCAGTGAATACAATTGTTTAATTGGGTGGAGAATGTTCTCTGAATTCTAAATAGCAAATTAAAACCCACCAGTGTGTTCCCGCTGCATTACACAGCTTTAAAATGCACAATGGGAAGCAAATAAGGACTTGCCCACACATAAGTTGCATCACTTTTTAACGATACCAGTATGGCTAGACGAGTACAATCTCACCGCCTCCCCAGCGTGGATGCAGTGACCCTGGTATAATTAAAGGGTTGCAACTCTGCTAGTGTGGACGCAGTCATACTACTATAGCTTAGTCCCATACAGGAAGGGCATAAACTATACTGATAGAAAAGTTACTTTGATACATTTAACTGCATCTACACTGGGGGTTGGACAACAATTTCTGTAAAATAAATTAATAATCCCTAACCAACAGTTGCACCAGCGTAAGCCCTGTATGTAGACCAGGCTCAAGACATTTCAAAGGAACATTTATCATAGCTATAGTATGGTGCTGTGACTAGAACCCAAACTTTAGGTAAGATCCCAGCTTGTAAGGAAATGTATCAGTACATCTGTGCTGCTGTAAGCTTGTAAGTGTAGACATGGCCTCAGCCCTCCAGATGAGTCACACATAGTCTATATGTGAAATAAAATCTCCTTCCGGTCTGATGGGGGCCTATCCCAGTACCCCTCAGTTGGACTTTCTTTCCTGTAGTCCTCCCTGGGCTCAGGCCCTTAATTAGTCCAGCAGTCTTTAAAATGGCCTTGGCCCTGGTATTGAGCCCGGGGGGGGGGGGGGGGAGTTGACAGTCATAATCAAGGTGGGCCATTTCCAGCAGTTCACAGATGTTCTTGTCAACTGCTGGAAATGGCCCACCTTGATTATCACTACAAAAGGTGTCCGTCCGTCCCCCCCCGCTCTCCTGCTGATAATAGCTTACCATAAGTGATCATTCTGGTTACAGTGCGTATGGTAACACCCATTGTTTCATGTTCTCTATGTATATAAATCTCCCCACTGTATTTTCCACTGCATGCATCCGATGAAGCCACTCTAGGCAGCTTGGAAGACCCTCTCCACTGCCCTTTTCTGGGGTGGGTTGTGGCAGAGCCACGAAGCCTCCAGCCAGGGGACCTCACAGCCTGGTCCAGCCCGCCACAATCCCAGAGTCCCAGGCAGTCTTCATTTCTTCCACTTTCAGAAGTGAGGCTCCCGGCTGACTCCTAGGGTATGCTGAGACCAGAGTGAAAGAACTGAATAAAGAGACAGGGCATGTCTAAAGTAGGAAAATCGGTCACATGATCACAACCAGACATTTTTAAACATGACTCACCCTGTCTAACAAGATTTTAGCTGGGACTTCGCACCTAGTGAAATTAAAATGCATTAGCTAACACAACTGATTTTCCTAGTCTAGGCATGTCCCTCCACTAGAATAATCATCATGCAGTGAAGGTACAGTTTAGTGCTGGAATCCATCATTGTCTAAGATAAACCCCTTCCGTGAAAGAGGCACAGATTACAATTCGTGTTATATTCTAATAGAAAGCTGCATTTAAAAAAACAGCTGTGGTTGCTAAGTGACAGCATTTGTACAAACCTATCTGTAGCAGGGTGGCTACCCCACTCCTAGAACAGAAGGGGTTAAAAGCAGCCCTGGAGAGGGCTGTGGCTGGGGATGGCTGATTGGGGAAGCAGCTGCAGCTGGGCCACGCCCCAATCAGGCCCCAGCTGGCCTGTATAAAAAGGCTGTGAGCCAGAAACCCAAGGAGTCTCTCTCCAGACTGGGAGAGAGCAGGACCTTGCTGCCTGCCTGACAGTGCCATGCTGGGGAAAGAGCTGGCTGAGTAGGGGTGCTCCAGGCTGGCAACTCCCCAGGCTGTAGGGCCTGGTCCAAGGCCCATAGAGGTACTGGGAGGCAGAGGAAGGCAGCTGGTCCGAACCCCCTTGCCTATGATGAGTGGCCTTTACACTGATGTCTGCCCCAGGGAGCAGGGGCTTGGTGATGACTGGGAGTAGCCCCAAATGAGACAAGTTGGGGATAGTGGGTTCCCCAGGAAGGGGACAGGCAGAGTGTGGGGTACTGCCAGGGGGCAGAACCCCAGAGAAAGGATGGATCGCTAGTCTGCAGAGGGTGCTCCAGGCTGGAAAAGAGCTAATTCTCAACGACCAGCAGGAGGCGCTGCAGGGGTGAGTCGCTCCTTTACACTATCATATTCACCAAACTGAGGAAATGAATTGCTACAACCATCGCAAACGTGAACATGGCCCACACATAATCAGACACGTTCTTATCAAGCATAAAGAAATGCGTATTTCATCATAACCTAACATCCTTAACCCATAGCTGTTCTTTAAAGTTGTAAAGAAAAAAAACAAAGCAGGTCCACAACTCCCACTGAAATCAGTGGCTGTAGGTTTGGGCTCCAAGGTCTCCACAGCAAAAACTGTTAATTTTACTTCATTTCACCCTATTTTCTTGCAAAAATAGCTGGTGCATAAATTTTCAAGATGAGCAGACAACATGGCAAGTTTAGTAGCTATGAGCCATTTCTGAGCAAGAAAGAGACAAAAATCAACATTTCAAATTAGGGGTTTTGCTTGTTTGTCTTTAATTACTTTCAGCTCAACATTCTTGGTGTCCAGGGTCAATCTGGCAATTTCCAGGCCAAGCCAGCGTGACAGTGGGCTCTAAAATAGAGCTTTACAATAGGTCAGGGGTGGCCATCCTGAGCCTGAGAAGGAGCCAGAATTTACCAATGTACATTGTCAAGAGCCACAGTAGTACATAATCAGCCCCCCCTGCATCACCACCTCCTGCCTGCTGGCATCCCTGCTGATTAGCACCTCCTCCTCCCTCCCCATGCCTCCTGCCCGCTGCCAGCAGCTGTTTTGCAGCATACAGACTCTGGGATGGAGCAGGGAGGAGCAAGGGTGCAGCAGGCTCGGGAAGGGGCTGTGGGGTAAGGGGTGGAGGGGGGAACAGGGCCTGGGGTTGAGCAGTGGAAAGTTGGCACCTGTAGCTCCAGCCCTGGAGTCAGCACCTATGCAAGGAGCTGCATGCGGCTCCTGAGCCACAGGTTGGCCACCCCTGCAATAGGTGGTGGTTGCAATCTCACCCCGGGAGAGATTACCCACAGCTTTCTATACAAACTACATTTCACAAGGAAGATTCCTGCAATATTCATGACCTATGAAAAATATTCCAGTCATCTCCTAGGTTTACAGGAGGTCTGGGAGACTCATGCTGGTTTCCTCCCTTCATCCCAATTCCCTGAGAGCCTATTAGATGCCCAATATCCTCCCAGTCAACGTTGATAACATGATACATCTAAAATACTAAAGATGATTTTCTAAGCCAAGGGATAATTGTGCTCCACAGGGTCTGATCCAGCTGGAGTCTTTTCAGTGACTAACGAAGTCGGATCTGACTCTTAGCAAACAACTTCTCTTCATTTGTTTTTTTCAAAATGGCATCAGTGAGCCTCTTAACCCCAGTCTGGGGTGTGTGAGGAAAAGAGGAAGAAACGACATGAGTGAATCCTCCTCACCAATGAGAGAATCAATCCCTTAGTGTTTCTTACAGTCCAATACGTATAATTTTACGTACACACAATCACGGGCACTTTATACAAATGTCAAACACCTTTGAAGCCTAGGCCCAGTTTGGCAGTAGCATTTGCTTGGGATAAATAATAAATCCCACCAACAAGAAGGGCACTTCAATTTCTTTGTCTCAGGAAATCATAGTATTACACAGCATGGTCTAGTGGATAGTGCACTAACCTAGCACCCATGAGACCTAATTTCTATTCCTGACTGTGCCACTGACCTGCTGGAGCAAGTCATTTCACCTCTCTGTGCCTGTTTCCTCTCACACCCTTTGTCTGTCTTTCCTATTTAGATTGTTAGCCTTTCGGGATAGGAACTGTCTCTTACATTCACTTGTACAGTGACTGGCACAGTGAGAAAGGGTCCTTTAGGTGCTATCACAATACAATTAGCAACAGGCAGACTGCTGCTGAGTTCTCAAAGGCTGTTAGATACTGCAGGCTGTGAAGGGCCTAAATACTTTAGTGAAACTTGCATTGGTATGGACATGGGAGACCTGTGTAGCAATGCAAATTCCCTAATTTAGACAGGTCCTAAGAAAAAAAGCAAGTGTGGTTCTGATTGGGAGATGCCACCTTTCTGAGTTTAATGCCCCTAAAGCAGAGATGTACAAATGAGAATTACAGGGTGGGGGGGAAGTCAAAATCAGAGTACACACAAAGCTCACTCATCCTGGGTATTATGCATCCAATGAAGAAAGCTTATGCTCAAATAAATTTGTTAGTCTCTAAGGTGCCACAAGTCCTCCTTTTCTTCCTGGGTATTACGTAACTTCACAACCTCACAGAAAAACCTTGCATGGCTGATGCAGCGGCCTTGCTGGAAGCAAAGATAAGGCACCTGAATTTGTCCACATGCAATAATCAGTGGGACAGACAGGAAGTGACAAAGGAAAAGCACCACCTAGAAGTTAAGGGAAGTGAGAAACTTACAAACAGACATGCAGAAATATGCATACATGCAAGCCTGCTGCACATGTACACAGATCCATGTATACAATACCCACACAGGTACTGTATAGATACTGCAGCTAGGCATTCAAGCCAATATGAACGTGTTCATCTGTCAACATGCATCTTTGTGAGTAGAATACACTGGCCTAGTGCATGTGGACATGTTTCCTTCAAGGGGCTGATCCCAGTGTCGATAACAGCCTCCTGTTCTCACACCCCTAAAAACATTCTGTATTGTCAAGGTTCCTTCCCCACTCTGAAGTCTAGAGTACAGATGTGGGGACCTGCATGAAAGACCCCCTAAGCTTATTCGTACCAGCTTAGGTTAAAAACTTCCCCAAGGTACAAACTTTGCCTTGTCCTTGAACCCTATGCTGCCACCACCAAGCGTGTTAAACAAAGAACAGGGAAAGAGCCCACTTGGAGTCATCTTCCCCCAAAATATCCCCCCAAGCCCTACACCCCCTTTCCTGGGGAAGGCTTGATAAGAATCCTCACCAGTTTGTACAGGTGAACACAGACCCAAACCCTTGGATCTTAAGAGCAATGAAAAATCAATCAGGTTCTTAAAAGAAGAATTTTAATTGAAGAAAAAAGGTAAAAGAATCACTTCTGTAAAATCAGGATGGTAAATACCTTACAGGGTAATCAGATTCAAAACATAGAGAATCCCTCTAGGCAAAACCTCAAGTTACAAAAAGACACAAAAACAGGAATATACATTCCATCCAGCACAGTTTATTTTGCCAGCCATTAAACAAAAGAAAATCTAACGCATTTCTAGCTAGATTACTTACTAACTAACAGAAGTTCTGAGACTGCATTCCTGATCTGTTCCCAGCAAAAGCATCACCCAGACAGATGAACCCTTTGTTTCCACCCCCTCCCAATTTGAAAGTATCTTGTCTCCTCATTGGTCATTTTGGTCAGGTGCCAGCGAGGTTATTTTAGCTTCTTAACCCTTTACAGGTGAAAGGGTTTTGCCTCTGGCCAGGAGAGATTTTATAGCACTGTATACAGAAAGGTGGTTACCTTTCCCTTTATTTTTATGACATGTATGGAGCCAGGGTTCATTATACATGGCTTCAGAGATATACGCACATGACCACAAACCCCAGGTCAACATGGTAAATGTTTTTAATCTTCTTCCCATACCAGTAAAATGAGAGACCCTTCTACATCCGATCCATAAAGGCAGCACGCCTTGTACATCCCCTCTGTACCCCATCCATAAAGGCGGCATGCCGTGGTATGTTCCCCATTGCCCAAATCACTTCTCGCCACTCAAGAAGAAAATCAGAATGCCACTTACTGCATGATGCATATCAAAGCTCTGTGTAACACAGGTATCTATGTTCCACAACACGTGCTGGCTAATGCTTTGGGGAGGGTTGTACCTACAGGCATCTGGCTCGACCTCACAGCAATAGCAAATGGAACCAGCTCAAAGATATGCCATGTTTTCTGTCTGCCTGAGGAAATACCATATGCCAAAATGTGGCTGCCCTCCACTCATAACCTTGCATAGCTCAGGCAGGAGGGCATCCTATTCTAATCATCACTACAGACCCTGCAGTATCACAAAAACAAAAAGTCTTGGATCCAATTGCTCTGATTCCCAACTACACAGACACAGGCCCAGCAGGAATGAGCCCTTTCTGCATTTCTAGATTGGGACGGTCTTCTCCTTTTTTTATTACTAGATCAAAGATGTGTCTCCATGGAAACATCTTAGCTCCAACAGTTTCAGTACTGTGGCTTTAGATCCTGCTGCTTACTGTTTTCAGCTCTGTTTTTAAACTGGAGCCTTGAGATTAGATAGATCAGCATTCACTTCTCTGCATAAATGATTTGATTAGTAAAACTGATAATGTGAGCAGCATACACATGCGTGGGAGTGTAATTAGTACGTGTGCATCCATGACAGACTGGAGCAGGGCCAAAATGCAAGTGTGCATACGTTCCTATACAGATGTTTGTATACTTGTGCGTCTCCCTTCTGATCTGCACAGGGGTACATAAGAGAATGGGAATGTGTGTGAGATTGTGATGGCCCACGTGAGTTTTGAAGCTTGTGAGTTTTTGCATTTGGGTTTAGCTGGAAGGTTGTAATTATTCTTGTTGCATCTAGCACCTCTCAACGGGATTACTGTACCTTAAAACCACTGGGAAACTTCAGGCTGCACAGATTTGCTGGTACCCACCTCCTCACTGAAGCATATTACATCCGTGCTCCCAGGACTGTTTCCTGTTTGCTTCCGGTGTAATTCAAAGTGGTGGTGGATGGATAAAGCCATAAATAGTTTGGGTCTGGGATTGAGGAGACAGCCTGTCTTTCTCTGCTTTGTCCCCCACAGCTGAGATCTAGTTGGGCACTTGACAGGTCCCAGATTTGTCCACTGAGGAGATGAGACAGTGGAGGTGCCTTCTGCTTTGTAGTTTGTCCGCACCTATGGTCTGACAAAGCCCAAGTCATGCAGGCCTTGGAGGAAGTGGGGTGTGAAGGGAGGAGCGCTGGGCGGGGGGGGCCGATTGCTATTGCTAAATGAGTCCGGAGATGGTAACAGAGACAATCGACAGCAAAACAAAAGTATACAGTGCATTAAATCCTGAGCTGCAGGGAGAAGGGACAGCCAGTGACGTGTATGCCTGTGAATGTTTGTGAAGCTGTGTACATGCTAAAGCTTGGGATGATATTAACCCTTCTTGAGTCAGAAGCAGCATCCATGAATTCTGTACTGAGGCAGCCAGGCACAAGTGAAGGCCAGTGACTTTCTCCTTTTCTTCCCCTTGAAGCCCCAGCTGTCATGACTTACAGACCTGAGCCAGCCCAGGGAAATCAGCCCTAGAATTCAGCGAGACTCCAATTACTTTGACTGAGCCATGCCTGAAACCAAAAGGAGATTTTTAATTTGGTTTAAATTTCTGAGATCTCCAAAAAAAAACAACGGCCCAGACTGAAGAAAATTTGAGTCAGTGTTGAGACCCACATTTTAAAATGCATATCATGAGATGAGCAAAACGGGTAGGAGGCATCAAGTGATTTAATGGCTGATAAGAATGCCAAGCCATGCCTAATCAATCCAATTCACTACTGAACTGGATAATGCTCCCAACATTGCTGAGAGACGGATCCTGGTCCCACTGAAGCCAGTGGGAGCCTTACTATTGCCTTCAATGGGCACAGGAGCAGGCCCTTAATTACCAACACAATACATTTTTATAATCACATTAAGAAATTCCAGAGTAGAAACTGCTGTGTCAAATCAGGCTGCCAACACACAGCCTTATCCCAGGGCACAGGCAGAATACGCTACACAGGAATGAAATTCGCAAAAGCTGTACCCGGCTGTGTCTTATGGCTTCATTATAAAACAGAAAGCACAAAAACGAAGGGATCTGTTGGGCTAATCAATGTTCTGAGTACTCTGACTGTGATAACAAGAGTTACAGTCAATGGGGGCCAGGCACATACATTTTAAAAGCAGAGTATTTTGTACTCACATGTGCTGTATTAATTCAATCTGGTTGCAATGATTGCACCTGGGCATTATGCACAACATCACACGAAGCACATCACCACTGTCATTGAGCCAAGCGCAAACTAAGGTGTAGGTTAATCTTAAGGGAAAATAACAGCCTCACTTACATCAGGCCACAAGTGAGGTCAAAACAACCAAGATACTCAGACTGAAAGTGCGACAGGCCAAGGGTCTGATCCTCCACTCTTGCACCTTGTATGGTCATTTATATCTGCACCGAATGCACGACGGATGTCAAAATGCTACACCGTGCAAGTGATTGGAAGATTTTGGTTTAGTAGCATCTTGTCCACCCCCGCCCTTTGCACAGATGTAAATAACCACACAAGCAGCAAAGCAGGGGAGAAATCTGGCACTAGGGATATCCTGCATATAATCAGTTCTCCAAACATCTGTGCAGTAAAAGAGCTAGAAGTACTGATCTTTCTCAGTGTCTACAAACAGCTCTCCTCAACTCCTCCATTATCTCACCTCAAACCAATTCTTATTTCACAGTCAGCTTTTCATCACGGTTCATTTCTCAGTCACAAACCTCTCTTGTTAAATTGAAATTCTTCCATGAACGGTATTTTGTCTGACTAGACAATTTCCTGTAATAAACTTCTTGTGTTTCCACCTGAGCTGGAGAAAAACTCTCAAAGGAAGCTTAGAGCAGGGACATTGTTAGGCAGAACCCATCCACCTGCACAATATATACACCAGTTAGTTGTACGGATCTGAATTTCATGAGCTCACTTAGTCAGGACCTTACTGTTTTATTAAGGGATGCCATCAGCGAGACAGTCCTAGAGCTGAAACATTACAGTATTGGTTACCAGTTGATACTACATACTCTGAGTAACAAAACCTAGAAGAATCTCAAACACTTGTTTCCTTTAGTTAAATAACCTGTTCTATCAGAAACAGCTTCTTTAATGCAACCCTCTAAAAAGGACAGGATTCCTCTAAGAATTTCTCTGCACTGAAGATCAACTATCAAACACCAGTACTTCAAAGGAAACATGTATCCTGCCTGTCTCAAATTAACCATGTTCTACTTAGCATCTCTCTTTTTATTTTTGGTTGAGGTATTATTTCTGCTGTCTTCATAACAGACCTCTGCAGAATCCCTTCTATATGCAGAGAAACTTCTCAGAAAGTATATGGAGTGTCCAGTGATCACTCGGGCCCAGTACTTAAGGTACTTGGGTGCCTAACCCTAGATATAGGCACCTAAGTCCCATTTTTAGGCACCGCTACAATTCACAAAACCCCCGTTCGGCTGTTGCCTTACCCAGTGGTGGCTAAACTCATGTGGAGCCTAAGGTTTTTGCTGTAAAAGTTCTCTAGGCACCCATGTTTCCGCCTCCAGGCATGAGCACTGCTGCCTCATTCTAGACGTCGGGACCCCTCTGTGCCGCCTGAGCTCCAGAGCGACCCACGGACTGGAGGAAGACAGACAGAGGAACATCTATTTTGCCTACGGGGCCAGTGGAGGAGGAGAGGGCGTGCCCCTATAGCCCTTAGCCCAGCAGTTAGGGTATTCACCTGGAATACAGGAGA
Source organism: Eretmochelys imbricata (assembly GCF_965152235.1). Taxonomy (NCBI): domain Eukaryota; kingdom Metazoa; phylum Chordata; order Testudines; family Cheloniidae; genus Eretmochelys; species Eretmochelys imbricata. The sequence goes on along the minus strand of NC_135581.1, from coordinate 11,232,856 downwards.
TACCCAGTTTAAGTCCCCCCTCTGGCTGATGAGGAGAAGGAACGTGAACAGAGATCAGCCACCTCACAGGTGAGAGCGCTAAACCTGAGGCTATGAGTCTTCCTCCATCTCTCCTACTGAAGTTGTTCCACTTTAATTAAAGATTAGTTGGACCAGAGAGAGAGAGAATCGCCCTCCAGTCCAGTGGCTAGGTCCCGTACCTCAGAGGTGGCGAACACCTGATCAAATCCCATCTCCTTATCAGGCAGAGGCGGGATTTGACTGAGGGTCTCTCACATCCCAAGAGAGTACCCTAAACCCTGGGCTAATGGTTTTAAAGGAGGTCACCCTCCTCCTGCCAGCCTACTTCCCCCTGGCTACCTAACCTTCTCTCACAAGAAAGTCCTTTGGCTTCCATAAGCTGCCAGACTCCAGGAGAGGGTTCTCAGCTGTGGATTGTAGCCAAAGATAGGCACCTCCCAGCAGCCTGGATTTAAGCACCAAATTCTGAGAGATGGGCAAGGCTTAGGACACACCCCTCATCAGCATCTCCCATTGGCTGGCTTTAGCAGCTCCCCACCTAGCATGCTGGCTTTTGGGGATCCCACTCTTAGGCATCTATCACCCCCCCCACCCATGCATTGTACAGGGAGCCTAGGTGCCTAACTCAGGCTTTGTGGATCCATTGTTGTTCCAGGGATTTTCTAGGCATCTAAAAGTTAGGTGTTGCAATGCCCAGGTCCCTTTGTGGATCCAGGCCTATATACTTGCAAGAGCTCAGCTCTGTGTCCCGGTCCAAGTGTTCTGCATAACAACAAGAACTTCACAGCACCCCACCCAGACTCTCTGTCTGGGACACTTAGTCCTTAAAAGGCACAGTCCCCAATACGACAGAAAGAAAAGGAGTACTTGTGGCACCTTAGAGACTAACAAATTTATTTGAGCATAAACTTTTGTGAGCTACAGCTCACTTCATCAGATGCATGCAGTGGAAAATACAGTGGGGAGATTTAATACCACAGGATACACATAACAGTGCCCAAGCTGTAAGATTCCATTTTCCCCACCTACAAATCCTAAACATTACCCATCCCCCCCACCCCCAAAACTGAGTGTCTTATTAAGGGATTGGTACTAGGATACAGGATCACCTCAAGGAGAGCGATCAGACCCAAAGTATCCACCTCTTAAAACACATCTTGTAAGGAGCTTGGATACTGCGCTGATGCCATGGTATAAGAACCTGGATCAGTATTGGGCCAGATTCTGAATGGCACCTCTCCAGAGGTGCAGCCCAGGGTGGAGCAGAGAAAGCAAAGATGGCTTTAAGCCTCCTTTGGGCCTCTGGAATTCTGAGCCTGACTGGAGGCATATTTATTCCCCAGCATAAATCAGAGCAGACCCAGAGGCTGCTCCAATTTAAAATAGCTTCCCACAGCTGCCTATAGGTCCCCATTCCACCAACCCAGCAGGAGAAAAGCGATCTCTAGCCACACACCCTCTTGCTCTACATTACAGGCTGTACAGGGAACCAGGACAGGCTTCTCTCTCTCACACACACACACCCTGCAGTAGGTGATATCAAAGAAAACAGCACTTAATACATTTGCAAGAGACAGTCCCATGCATCAGCAATCCTCAAAGAGGCATTGGGCTTTGTAGGCCTGTGGTGCACACTAGCTCCAGGACACCTGCATTTTCAATCTAATTCACTAATTGGCAGAAGGGAAAAAGCCATTTATTCACAGGTGGGAGATTAGCCAAGGCTTACAAATTGAACTGCCTCTTGGATTGCATGAGTTCTGGCCCCTCTCTGGCAGCACGGTTGCAGACATGCACGTCCACACCGCAGCCAACATGGGTTCTTTACACTTGCCATGTCCATTACAGAAATTAAACCCAGAAGATTAAATGTCCCCTAAAAACAAACAAACTGGGACAGAACAATGGTCCATCTAGCCCAGTATCCTGCCTTCTAACGCCTCAGAAGGAATCAACAAAACAGGGCAATTTCATCCCGTCGTCCAATCCCAGTTGGAAGTTGAGGGACACCTGGAGCATGGGGTTGTGTCCCTGACCATCTTGGCTAATAGCCATTGATGGACCTATTCTCCAGGAACTTATCTAACTTTTTTTAACTGAATTATATTTTTGGCCTTCACAACATCCCCAACGAGTCCCACAAGCTGATTGTGCGTTGTGTGAAGCAGTACTTCCTTTTGTTTGTTTTAAACCTCTTGCCTATTACTTTCATCAGATGATCCTTACTTCTTGTGCTAGGTGATGGGATAAATAACAGTTCTATTCACTTTCTCCACATCCTTCATCATTTTATAGACCTCTCTCATATTCCCCCTTCGTCGTCTCTTTTCTAGTTTGACCAGTCCAAGTCTTTTTAGCCACGCCTCTAATCATTTTTATTGCCCTTCTCTGTCCCCTTTCCAATTCTAATATATCTTTTGTGAAATAGAACAACCAGAACTGCACACAATATTCAAGGTGTGGGCATACCATGGATTTACATAGCAACATTATGATTTTTCTGTTTCATGATCTATCCCTTTCCTAATGGTTCCGAACACTGTTAGCTTTTCTGACTGCCACTGCACACCGAGCGGATGTTTTCAGAGAACTACCCACAATGACTCCAAGATCTTTCTTGAGCAGTAACAGCGAATTTAGACCCCATCGTTTTGTTTGTAAGTAAATTGGTGTGGATTGAAGTTAAATGTGGGTCAATAATATTATTTGTATTATGGTGGCACCTGGAGTATTCAATCTGGATCAGGGTCCCATTGTGCTAGACACTAACACACATAGCAAGAGCTTATTGTTCAAATAGACAAGAAATGGGGAAACAAAAGCACAGAGAAGAAGGGATTTGCCCAAGGTCACACAGCAGGTGAGTGGGAGAACTGGGAAGGTCTCCTGACTCCCACATCAGTGTCCATCCACTAGTTCATGCCACCTCTACTAATGAGGGTCCGTTGAGAGGTACCGTTCCAAGAAGGGTTTGTCACTTTCAATGTTTTCAAGGTTGTTTAACTGCTGGTGGTTACAGTGACTCCAACAAAAGAGTAGTCCTCCAGACATCCAACATAGCACTTTAGAACTTCATGCCAGGGGAATTTCTCCTCAGAAGCAAGTGATCTTAAGGACTTCAATGCAAAGTCTAAGGATCCTCCACCTAATGTTTTCTACTGACCTGGAGCAAATTCACATTTCATCTACCTTTTCTAAGTCCATGTGCTGGTCCTAGTCTTTGTGGTGTTTAAGCATGCCGGGGGAAAAGATTGTACCTGTTGGGTGGCCAGATCTTCAGCTGCTGTAAGAATCATGTACCACGTCAGTCATCTCCCAGACTCAGACTTCCAAGATTTCTGGTGGTGGCTTTAATTTGTTCCTGGATTCAGGCTCCCTACACATTGGTCTAAGAGGAAACACACACAGAGCTGGCTACAGCACCTGACACACTGGCATCTCCAGTCCACCTTGTGGTGATCACCACCACGATTTTACAGTGAGCTCAAGCATCTCTGGGCACAATGTCCGCGACTGGTTTAATAAGTAAGGATCAAGTACACTTCGAATCCAAAGAGAGGAAAAAAGAGTGGATTGGGTGCACAGACTGCCCAGTCACTGTCTGACAATATCCACTCTGAAAGGAAATAGCTGCTGTTCCAGCTAATCACTGCCCTGCAGTTAACTAGGTGCCTCTGCTAAGCCAAGCTTTCTGCCGAATCAGGTACCACTGCCAGGAATTAAATTGAGTTTGCAGTGGAGGAGTTTTTATTTTCTATTAAATCAAAGAAGGGCCAAGTCACAGACAAATTCTCCTGGATGAAACTCACCATGGAGTATGAGCTGACCAGCAACTGATGAGCTGTAGCTTTGGAATGGCACCTAATCTCTTGAGGTTTGTAACAATGCGGCTTCCATCTTAGAAAGGAATCATGGGGTACGTTTCAAAACCCGCTGTAGTGAGTCTCGGGCCAGGGGCTCATGTGACAGCACTAAAAATAGCTGTTCGTACAGGTTCAGGATCAGGCTGGAGCTCAGAATCTGAAGCCTGGGGAAGAGGGCGGGTTTTGAAGGCCGAGCTCCAGCTCAGTTCACATCTACACTGCTGTTTTCAGTGCAGTAGCCTGAGCCCTGCTGAGTCCACAGACCTGGGCTCTGAGACTCGCTGCTGCAGGTTTTAAACCCCAGGGGTAGACGTACCCACGCTGAAGGTCTTGAAGGATAACAGAATGGCACGACTGGCAAATTTACCAGCATCCTCATCCCCAGAAAACGTCCATTGCACAGTCAGCTCCAGAGGAAAAACAAACACATTGAGCCTGATCCGTGGAGGGCCGTAAGTCAACATAGCTTGTTGGAGATCACTAGAGCAATGGTACTTGGGCCAGAGTTTCAGCTGCTGTTAGAGTCCATATCCCAGATCTTGTCTCCAGTACCTCTCTCTCTCTCTCTCACATGGTGTGAAAACAGGCCATGGAATGAGCCTTCTCTTTACTGCCACTTCTCCCTTCCACTAGCTCTAGCATTCAGAGCCTCACCCCTCCGTCCCTATAGCCAGGATCAACACCCTGCCTGAGCCACCTCTCGATTTATTTCCTTGCTCTCTCTTGTGTCTTGCGTACAGCGGAGGGCTTTTAAGTGTGGCAAGGACTGGAGGAGTGGGGGCTGGTTTAATTACCTGGGTCCACTGCAGTTTGTTAACTCTTTGCTGCCGTTACCCAGTTTGTGATTTCTGCACCAAGGGCAGGCAGCATTAAGAGGACTGGGCTGTGGAGGGCTAGAGAGGGGAGTAGTTCTGCCTGTCGCCTTAGCCAGGCCATGCCTTAGGCTTTGCAATGCTTTGGTTTGGCTGCTCTGATCAAGACAGAGCATTGTACATGGCATCTTGTCCTTTTCTGGGACCACACTGCTTGCACCAAGACTGAGCAGTGCCTACCAAGCTCCTGTATTGCCTGCAGGTGGCACTTTGAACTCTGGCAGCATTTGACCACGAGCCACACTTCGGCAACGTATACTGTGGTGCAGCTTCTCCTGGTAACCCTGCCTGCTACTTCTGCCCACCTTAGACAGAAGGACAAGGCACCAATCAGATGCTTTCCCTTTCCTTCCCTGCCTATTAGCTTGCTAAGGCCCAAATGGGGGGGGGGGGGGCAGTGTCCTGAAGAGAGACGCACCACAAAGAGAATAAAGCAAGAAATGAGAAATTGATCTCACTTTTTTAACATAAGTAACATTTTCTAGAACAGCTATTAACTGACTCAGTGTTCCTGGCGTAAAATAATTCACAGGGACAGAGCATAGCCCCCAGTCCATGAGGGACAGAGGGTGGGAACGGTCCAGTGTATATTAGAGCTAAATGCAAACACCAGCTTTCACACTCCTGAGGAAGTGATCTTGTGATATGCTGCAGAACCAAGTATTCCCAGAGCGCTGGTCTCCAGGCAGATGTGGCTTTGTTCATTTCTCATTATAAGATGGAATTCAAGAGGGCTTTAGTACTCCTGGGCATCATCACATTGCTTAGCCCCAGGCTCATTCAGGCATACAGCTTCTTTGCTCTTATCCATCCCCCAGTCCCTGATCTACACCCACGACTATCCATCAGGGCTAGGACAGAATTGAGACTGTCCACCCTGGCCATGGTCAAGGCCATCCCAGCCTAGAGCCCTGACTTGAAAGCCCCCTCCCTAAGGCTAACAGGAGATATTGCTTTCCCCACACTGTTCCACCTCTTCCCCCATCATCCGGGCTGACGCCTCCCTGGGCAGAGAACAACCAGGGCACTGCTCTTCCACTGGACCAGGGATGCGGGGATGTCCTGGAATGACTATCAACCTGCCCTTCCAGGGATTTGTAATGGCCCCTTAGTTACTGTGTCCTTTGAGAGGTAACAGTGATAAAGCAAAGCCCCCTCCACCCCAGCCTGATGGAAATGCTCTTCTGAGGCACCACAGATCCCAGCCAGTAGTCCCGAGGATCCCCAGGGTCAGGTCAGACCCCATACACTGACGCCAGGCCGTCTGAACGGCACCCTAACAACCGCAGCAGCGCCGATGTGAACAGACCCTGCTCTCCAACCGGCTGCCCTCGGACCCTTCGGGGCTGGCGCTGAACTGCGCTCCCCCGAGGGCTGAAATCGCTGCAGACGCGTGCTCCGGGAACCCGACCTGCACGGGGGGGACCTTCACCCCGCCACCCGCTGTGGGAATCTCCCGGGCGCTTCGTGGCCGGCGAACGCGGCCCGTTTCCTGCCAGGGAAGGCGCAGATTCCGCCCCCCCCCCCACGCCCCGCGCGGGTCTCGCAGCACCTCCTCTCCGCGGACCCCCCCCCCCCAAGAACAGACGTCACGAGTCCTGGAGCCTCCCCACCCCCACTCACCACCGCGTGTCTCTCGCCTCCTCGCCCGCTGCAGACAAGGCGCCGGCTGCTGCTTCCCCAGGTACGTCCCGGCCTCTTCGCGCCCCGGATCCAGCTGCGCGGCCGGGGGCAGGACGAGCGGAGGGCGGCGGGGTCCGCCCCTCGGGGATCGCTGACGGGGCGGGAGAGAAGGTGCCGCTCAGGTCCGGGGGGAAATGCAGCCGCCGTCTCCCCCCCCCCACCCCCGCAGGGGACCAAGGCCGGGGCCCCCGTGCTGCAGCTAAGGGGAACACACGGCGGCGCGCAAAACAGTGAGCTCCCGCCCCTCACGGGGAGAGCGGGTCACTCGCTGCCCTGGGCGGGACCCCTCTGCAGCGAGGGGCTGGCGTGGCCACCGCAGGCTGCTCTCCGCCCCTGGGTCCCTTCTGGTCAGTCTCGGCCGGGCGCCGGAGGGTCTGTGCCGCCCCTCGCTCCTTCCCGGCCGGCGTGCACGGGCGTCCCGGGCCGCCCCCTGCCTGCCTGGGCTCCAGGCTCTCAGGGCTGGAGGCGGGATTAGGAGCCTGGTGGAGCCCAGGCGCCCTGCCCTGGTACCTCGGTCCAGGAGCTGCTGCAGGGGATGGGCTCCCGGTGCCTGGCTGCTGGCACAGGGGTGGGGCAGCGCTAGGGCTTCATTTGTGCCAGAGCGGAGGCCCGGCCCCTCTCAGCTTGGCAGTTCGCAGCCCAGGCACTGGGCTTGCTGCATCAGTTATGAATATTAAAAAAAATTGCTTAAGGGCCAGCACCTCTTTCATGACACGGTATGCAAGGAGCAGCACATTCCAGGGTGTGGGTCAGACTCAGATGCCCGGAGCCTGTCACATGTAGGATTCCCGAGCCCCAGCAGGGATCAAGGCAAATGCTAGCTCCTTGTATGTAAAAGCCCCCTGATAGACTTGACAGGGTTGATGGGAAACCACTCCCTTTGCTGCCAGGGGACAAGGGTTGTGTGCAGCGTATCTATAGCCCAGCTCCAGGTGATACAATACTCCTGGGGGCTGTGTTTGGGGAAAACAAGAGGCTCGTTAGCCTCTCCCAGGGTAGAGGCTTTTCCCTACAATAACGTTAATACAAACATTTATTAGCCTCTCCTGGTAACTACAGGAGCTGAACGTTGCTGCAGCTCTGGGACTGACTCAGTAAAGGGGAGACAGGGGAGGAATTGTTGCATTGTCAGTCCAGGTCCAATGGACTGAACCAAACAGGAAGCCACCATGAGCACAGAGGCTCCAGCTGTCATCAGAACAAGCATGTGCTTTTACATTTTCAGTTTATTTAAAACAATCCTTTGAAGATATGCCTTATCAACTATGCTGAAGGGATTTTATGCAAGACAATGCAGTCCAGTGCTTAGAGTACCAGGCTAGACAAGATCTGGGATTTTATTCCCAGATATGCCTCTGGCTGTGTGGCTTTCGGCAAGTCACAGCAACTTGGTGTGCCTCAGTTTCCCAATTTGCAAAATTGGTAAAATAACTCAGCTTGGTGCAATAAGCAAGGATTAATGTTTGTAAAATGCTTTGGGCATCAGTACAATGCATCTACATTTAAATAAAAATGAAATGTTACCATAACGACTGTCAGGGGGATAAGTCAGAGCACAGACATGTGTATGTTAAACCGTTATGATAACACTGCAATTTTATTTAAACTTTTAAAATGTTCAGGAACCTACTAGGGTCCACCTGTAGAAGCATTAGGTCTATCTGCATGTGTGTAAGGAAGACTAAGGTGCCCTGAGCGGTGAATGATTTGCACTTGGGTACTTCTCCAGCAAGATTTTTCTATTAAAAAAGTTCTGCTAGATGATCTCCCTGCTTGTGTGCACATTCGGTTGCTCAGTTATCAGTTACATGTGAAAGAGCAATAGTTTGCATGGGACGGGGGATTGCTCTTGTCCCCTTTCCATAGGTCTATATGCTCCATTATGTCTTCCAGTCCCCGCCTGACTTTGCAGGATATAATACACATAGCATTCTATCCACTGACAACTTTACCCCTCTCCTAGTTTTTCTGAAATGACACCCTGATATAAAGTAGCCAGCAGTATCTCCTATAGGAGCAAGGAAGGGAGAATGCAGTCACACCACCACCACATACATTCACATGGTAGCATTTTCAAAAGCACATAAAAGTAACTTAGGCGCTGTTGAAGGTGTTACCCATACACATTAAAATGAGCACTGGAAGAAATAGCCTATTAAAAACTGAATGAAATGATTTACTCATCAGTTCTTTTGGTGACTATTGGGTCCAACACTATATAAAATAGTAACAGTGACAGTAAATCCCCATTTCATTCATCCTACCTGCTGGAGGATTGTGAGGCTGTAATTAATGTCTGTAAAGTATTTCGAGCTCATCAGATGGAAGGTGCTATAGAAGAGGGTAAAGAATTATTATAACATGATCCATCGGGGAACACAACATATAAAACCCTTGAGAGAGAAGAATGAAGTTAGGGTAATGGATCTGCTTAATACATATTAATACCCGAAGGAGTCTGTGTTGGAATCTACCCTTTTCTAGAAATAAAACAAAGCAAGTGGCTCCCCTTGAAACCATTCACTAGACCTTATCTGCATCTTTAGGCACCTAAATACTATTACAAATCTAGCCCTTAATCCTGCAAACCTTTACTCATGAGGCATATTTTTCAATGCAGCTAGATGCATGAGGATGATACAGTAAGAGCTTGGATGATTCCCTTCCCCCCTGCAATAATAAAACAGACTAATCTCAGCTACAGTGTGACAGGTAAATTGTCTTACCAATAATGCATATCTATGCATGGGAAACCCTCTCAGCCTGGGGACTCATGCCAGGGAGACTAAATGAAGCGTCTGTTTCAAAGTGACAAACATTTATAATGTCTCCAGAAAAATAAGTCTGAGTAGAATCAGGTGGTAACTGTGGGGACAGGACACTTTAATTTACCCTTATGGCATGAAGCACACAAGGCCCTGCACCTTCTGTAGCCATTCACCCCAGTGCAAAGTGGTTGCAAAATGACACAGTCCTGACTGGGTGGTACTTTACATTGATACAGTAATGATGAGTTAGGCCCTGGTGCATTTTATTTTCTCCTTGAGTAGAGGAGCCTGATCTTGCAAGGTGTTGAGCACCATCAATTTCCTCTGAAGCCAGTGGGAGTAGCAGGTCTTCACCACCCCTCAAGATTGAGCCCAGCAGAAAGTTTGTACTCCTTTGACCTCAACAGCTGGGCCCACTTAGTGCAGGATGCATCAGCCTAAACATGGGAGTATGTGTAAGCAAGTACCACCTGGGCCAGGGGAATGCGAATTTTGTTTGCATAAGGGTTAAACACCCTGGCTTCTCTTAGTGCCCGCCCTCCCTTCCTCTCACAGACCTTGACTCTCTATATATCAAAAGAGTTCAGCCTCTTAGTCAAAAAGTCTTTTTCAATACATGTCAACAAACAAATTGAGAAAATTGCCTTCGGCCTTGCATCTTCCTTTGTACTGGAAATAAGAGGATTATCTGAAAGCAGCAGTAGCAAGCAGTGATTGCAGATCTTGGGAAGGGACCTACTGAGTGATTAGAGCATTTGCTGATAATTAGCTAATGTTCTTTATATGCACTCTGGGCTTTTCATTTAGGTTGACAGGCTATGAATTTTCTGCACTATGACTGCTTATTTACAGTAGAGCACATAATTTAACCAATTAATCAGTTTTAACAGACTCAGCTAGCATCCCTCAGATGTTCAAAGTGCATACTTAAATTAATTAGTCTCCAAACACTTCACAGAAATTCAGAGGGGAAGAAACAAAATCCAAAAGATTCCTTCTCGGAATCTGAAATCCATAGTGTGTATGAAAGTGAGTAGAATGATGTATAAAAGAAACAGCTTAGAGGGTGGTTTTTAAATGACCTAAGCCCAGGTTAGGGCTAGATCATGGAAGAATGCTGAGACAATCCCATGAGGTTCTGGGCATTTTTTCTCCCACCAGACCAACACTACATATAATCTATTCACCCAGGGTCCAATGCTGTCTCCTCTCAGTACTTGTGCTGTTTTATTCTACAAATGTTCTCAATTATGCCGTTACTGTCACCTCCAAAACACATCTATCCTAGGGAGCAACGTCAATATATTGAGAATAATTTATGGAATTAGAACAAGAATAATTCATAAGTAATTGTCAATTACAGGGAATAATTTATAGGTAGCTGATTTACAAAGAGAATAATTTATGAGCAACTGAATTGCATGTAGAACCATTTACGGATAACTGCCAGCTCTGGAGGGAATATACTGACTATACCCAACTGAGAGATGAAGCTGTATTTTTAGGCAGCATTCCTGGGGAAAATATCAACCATTAGAATAAAGTTCAAGTCACAAACTCCCCAGCAAAAGTGGTTGTATAATATGTACGATATAGTGTGAAGTCCCGAGGTACCAACAAAAGCCACACTTACACCACAAACAGCTAATATTCTTCTCAGAAGGTCCCATCTTACGGCATCTGCTCATCCAGATAACAATGCCTGGGCTGGAGTCTTTCAGCTCATCTTACAGCTCCTGTAAGAAGACTGCTTCAGTGCTCCAAGCCTTTGCTGGTCTGGAGTGTGAGAGATGAAAAGCCAAAGCCTTTGGTTCTAAGTGTGTGTATCTGTCTCTAGGCAACTGACAATCCACTTGATCATGGTGTGCACGTTGGAGGTCTAGTTAGGTGCCCAATGAATCTGCTTATGGCTGACAAGCCCAAGATCCATGTGTTGTCTGAGTTGGAGACCAAGATGACAGCATGCTGCTCTCTTTTTTTCTTGCTTTGCTTCCATCCTCTGGATCAAAGCTGGTTCATGTTGAGCTGCAGCCAGTGCCAGATGTTCCCTCCAGATTGGATGGGATTCTGCGCCCTCCTCCCAGCTTTCTACATGGATGTTGAACGACTTCATATCATTTTTGTACACATTGTGGTATTGCCATATAGGGTGACTCCGCTTTCTAGAGCTGTCATAAATCTCTGGACAAAATATTCTTGGGGGTTCGGTCTCCTCCTATTCTCTCAACATGATTGAGCCATTGCAACCTCTTCTTAATAGTGGTTTCTGAGTGCGTCCGTGCTGCATGCTCCAGCACCTCTGTGCATGGTATTTTGTCTTCCCACTTTATTTTCAGGTTCTTGCGCAGGCATCTCATATGGAAGCTGTTCAGTCTCCTGACGTGCCTAGCGTACATAGTCCAGGTTTCTGAGCCAGAGAGCAGGGATGACACCATGCAAGACTCCCAGATTTGCATCTTCCCCTTGGGCAATAGTTTGCAGCAAGTGGGATGTTTTTCTAAAAGATCTGCTCTAGGAATTATTTTGGGGAAGTTCTATGGTCTGGGTTATACAGGAAGTCAGACTAGATGATCGCAGTGGTCTCTTCTGCCCATGGAATCTATGGATACATCCACTGGCAGATCCAGAGGGCTGGGCACAAACAGTATTGTAGATGGTTTCTGAATGTAAAGCTTTGATTGGAGTAAGCCCCTACTGCCTCCCTCAGTGTTACCGACAGGTTTCAGAGTAACAGCCGTGTTAGTCTGTATCCGCAAAAAGAAAAGGAGTACTTGTGGCATCTTAGAGACTAACAAATTTATTTGAGCATAAGCTTTCGTGAGCTACAGCTCACTTCATCGGATGCATCCTGCTCATCCCTTTCTCTCTCTGGAGCTCTCCTTTTCAGCCTCAGGAAGGCCACACAAAAATGAGTCACTGTTAATGCTTGTTTACACATGTTTAGTCTTTCCAAAGGTTATGTTTATTTGGTTGTAAAGCATCTCGGACATACAGAAAAGTTATATATAAAATTTGGCCCATGGTATTTATTAACAATTAATGAATTATTGGTAGCACTACCCAATAGGGCCACTGATTGTCACTCTTACTCCACAGAAATACGACTGCAGGTGCCATTATCTAGCTGTACACATGGAGGTGGCATTGCATTTGCAAGAGCCAGTTTCCTGGGGCCATCCTCTGGTTCATTATCTATTTACATATGCATAGACACAGAGTACTCCTGAAACAGATATCACCACAAAAGGCAATGACTCCAAGCCAGCAGCACCACAGAACTCTGAGCACCCAGTGATATCTCAGCTGAAATCGTTAGGCAGATTTATTCAAGTGCAAATCCCCAAGTCCCTTGTGAGGCTAAATCCTGATGATTTGATTCACTTTCTACAGGCAGTGCTACAGCCCTAGGGCCCGTCAGCAATGTTGCAGTGCAGACATGCTCAGGAATTCAGCTTTGGGCCCCGAGCTCTGAAGGACGCACTCATCTCTACCAACCCTGCCCTGCAGGAGCTCTATGCCAAAGCCTTCTCCAGTGCAGAGAAACTTTTCCTCTCTGAAGCATACAATCCCCAGAGGACACTCTTCTGCACTCTGTTGATCAGGACTGCCTTCGACTGGCTCCTCAGCCATCCTGATGCCCCTGAGGACTTCGAGACCTTCTATCACTCCATGCTGACGAAGAAGCAGCGTTTCTGCCAGAAGCATATATACCTGCAGCCTATAGGTAACACAGGCCAGGAGCCACAGCATCTTTGATGTGGGACACCTTTTAAAAAACGGGAGTTTGTTGTTTTTTAAACATTGTCAACCCTTCATCGTTACCTCAGCCTCCTCTGTCCAAGGGCTGAGCCTGCAAATGGCCAGTGCCACAGCAAGGCCTTTCTGGGCAACTTTTACATTTGGATCATACGTAGTGGTGCTAAGGGCTGCCTTTGATCCACAGTAAGGAGCCATTGCTGACAACTGGAGATCGGGTCCCAACCCAAGGGCATTATGTGCCCTTGGGAGTGGTTTCTCCATGAATAACTGGCAAGAAATACATACAAAATAGTGAACTAAGAAAGTGGTCCCAGAGACTCCCCCTCCCAGCTAAGCTCTCTGCATGGCCTGCCTGCCCCCAAATGACTTCCCAGACACCCCACATAGAGCTAACTTCTTTCAGTGGCCTGCCCTGTAAATGACTAGACAGATACTCCCCATAGCACCTAATCCCCTAAGCAGCCCGTCCCTGAGAAACACCCCCTAGTCGGAATGACTGGCTCCAGAGAGACCTGGCAACACCCTGAAACACCCTTGAAGAGCTAACCCCTTACCATACCTTTGACTAGCCCCAAATAAATCCCTTAAGACATTTTGACCTGCCCCTGTGTACAAGTAACTGACATCAGTGCTTCTGCTCTTAGATCTAATTGAAGAGTCTGCCGGGATCTCACTGCTGGATTCCCTCAGAAGCTGCCTAGAGTCTTTCTTCTTGGGCCTTCGCGTCAAGTGCCTTCCCTCTGTTCCCATCTCCTCCATCCGCTGCTGCTATCGACAGAGCCAAGATTCAGACAGAGCGCAGCTCCATGCAGGTAAGGAGGGAGAAGAGTGGAGCCAGCAGAGAAGTCTGTCTGGCACACTGGCTCATGGCAGTCTCTCAGCCCACATTCGCTCCCTTAGGAAATGCCTGTAATATCACCTCGCTGCCTACACAGAGGAGGAAGGGAGGGAAGAGGGGGAAATCCTGTTTTCATGGAAAACCCAGCTTTTGGGCTGGAAACCACAACAATAACTAGCCAGGAGGGCAGTTCTCATCATACTTTTTCCTTTAGGTTTTTATTTTTCAGAGTTTTTAATCTTTAAAGTCAGTTTTGCCAGGTAAAAGCTGCTGCTCACCTTCCCTCAGTGAGTACAACATGCTTTTAGATTTCATTCTGTTTGACTATTTTATGTCATGTCCTCATTTGTTGCCTAAAGCCAAATTAAATGAATGCCTGGGTGGGTTAATGCACTAGCCTTTCATATGAGGAAATTTGAGTTCAATTAGGTCTCAGGTGAAATGGGTTTGTTGGTTGCCAGGCTAGTGTTGCAGGACCATTCGTCCACAATGCAAGATTGCCACGCTGCTTGGTACAGCTCACAATGCTTGCTCTGGAAAGGCCCAGTGCTGGAACAGTAGTGCTGTTGCAGGTCAGGTGTGAGGTGCCCATAGGGAAATTCTTTGCTCTGACCCATCCTTCCTTTCTTTCATGTGGCTTGGCACAGGATTCACTCGTGTCTTTGTCCTTAGAATTCTCTTTCAGCTTTATTCTATGCAGCAGCAGCATCTCCAGGGAAGCCAGGTCTAATGGTGCCCAGAGTAGAGGGAATGGGTGATAAAGAGCAAGAAAAAGGACCACCCCCTTCACCCTGGATATTGAGTTCAGCATCTCCACCAGCTTGTGGCTTGGACTTCAAGTTCCATCCCGGTGACAAGAGAAATGGGGGCTTTGGCATTGCCCTCTGGGCAGACTGGATTTTTACCTTCTCTCTTCCATTTATCCAGATGGGATCCTGACCTTCCTGAAGAACAACAAGCCTCCGGATGCCCTGTGTGTCCTTGGACTCACTCTCTTGGACCTGTACCCCTGTGAGACCTGGAGCTTCACCTTTGGCAAATTCCTGCCAGGACAAGGTGCAAGTGACGTCCCGTATTCTTCCCATGCAGGGAATGAACAAGAAAGTGCTTTACCTTAAACCACTGCTTGGGAGGCAGAGTACCCAGGCCTTCCCCGCAACTTTAATCAACACCCCAGTGGTAGGAAACAGGATATCCCAATGTAAAGCATGAGAATTCAGGACTCAAAGTCACCAAGAGGCTGTTGGTCCAGGCAGGGAAGGCTGACTAGCTACAAGCTGGTGACTAAACAGTAATAAGTCACCAGGACCAGCTGATATTCACGCAAGAGTTCTGAAGGAACTCAAATGTGCAATTGCAGGACTACTAACTGTTGTCTGTAACCTATCATTTAAATCAGCTTCTGTACCAAATGACTGGAGGATAGCTAATGTGATGCCAATTTTTAAAAAGAGCTCCAAAGGTGACCCCAGCAAGCCTGACTTCAGTACCGAGCAAACTGGTTGAAACTATAGTGAAGAACAGAATTGTCAGACACATAGATGAACATAATTTGTTGGGGAATAGTCAACGTGGTTTTTGTAAAGGGAAATCATGCCTCACCAATCTACTAGAATTCTTTGAGGCAGTCAACAAGCATGTGGACAAGCAGGATCCAGTAGATATAGTGTATTTAGGTTTTCAGAAAGCCTTTGACAAGGTCCCTCACCAAAAGATCTTAAGCAAAGTAAGCACTCATGGGATAAGAGGGAAGGTTCTCTCATGGATTGCTAACTGGTTAAATGATAGGAAACAAAGGGTAGGAATAAATGCTCAGTTTTCAGACTGGAGAGAGGTAAATAGTGGTGTCCTCTAGAGGTCTGTACTGGGCCCAGTCCTATTCAACATATTCATAAATGATCTGGAAAAAGGGGGGAAACAGTGAGGTGGCAAAATTTGAAGATGATACAAAACTACTCAAGATAGTTAAGTCCTAGGCAGACTGCGAAGAGCTACAAAAGGATCTCTCAAAACTGGGTGACTGGGCAACAAAATGGCAGATGAAATTCAATGTTGATAAATGCAAAGTAATGCACATTGGAAAACATAATCCCAACTATACATATAAAATGATGGGGTCTAAATTAGCTGTGACCACTCAAGAAAGAGATCTTGGAGTCATTGTGGATAGTTCTCTGAAGACATCCACTCAATGTGCAGCAGCAGTCAAAAAAGCAAACAGATTGTTGGGAATCACTAAGAAAAGGGATAGATAATAAGACAGAAAATATCATATTGCCTCTATATAAACCCATGGTATGCCCATATCTTGAATACTGCAAGCAGATGTGGTCGACCATCTCAAAAAAGATGTATTGGAATTGGAAAAGGTTCAGAAAAGGGCAACAAAAATTATTAGGGGTATGGAACGGCTGCCATATGAGGAGAGACATGATAGAAGTCCATAAAATCATGACTGGTGTAGAGAAAGTAAATAAGGAAGTGTTGTTTACTTCTTCTCATAACACAAGAACTAGGGCTCCCCAAGTGAAATGAATAGGCAGCAGGTTTAAAAAAACAAAGGAAGTATTTTTTCACACAACACACACTCAGCCTGCGGAACTACTTGCCAGAGGACGTCGTGAAGGCCAAGACTATAACGGGGTTAAAAAAAGAACTAGATAAATTCATGGAGGATAGGTCCATCAGTGGCTATTAGCCAGGATGGGCAGGGATGGTGTCCCTAGCCTCTGTTTGCCAGAAGCTGGGAATGGGTGACAGGAGATGGCTCACTTGATGATTACCTGTTCTGTTCATTCCCTCTGGGGCATCTGGCATTGGCTACTGTTGGAAGACAGGATACTGGGCTAGATGGACCTTTGGTCTGACCCAGTATGGCCGTTCTTATGTTCTTAAGCCTTGAGGGGAGCACATGCCCCCAACATTCAGTGCAGTGGAGGGCGAAGCGCTATACTGGATGAAGCTAAAGCAGTTTGCCATCATGGGGCCTAAGGCTAGAGGTAGATGCTGGAGGCGGACGTTAGGCTAAGAGGACCTGTCTCACTTTTATTTGCCTCTTTTTGTAGAAGTGGGTGTCTGCAGCTTTGCCAGGTTTTCTGGCAATTTCCCCCAGCCAGGCTGCACCACCTTAAATCCAGCTACCAGGCGAGAGGAGCTGCACGAGGTCACTGAGAAGGCCCGAGACCGGCCGTTGCTGTTCAGTGTGCTGGAGATGGTTCAGTGTTGCAAGGTGCGGTTAGCAACCTACACAGAAGCCAATGTCCTGCAATGTGGGGTTTATGTGCCAGTAGCCTGTGACAGTTCCCTGAAAGAGGAGTGACACCGACCTAGCAAAAGCCATTGGAAGTTCCGGCAGTCTGCCTACGCTCAAATAACACTTTACATCTTCAAAGCACGGCTTGACCATTCTCCACAACACTCCCAGGAGGCGAGTCTAGTAGTTAGAGCAGGACCTGGGACTCCTGGGTTGTAGCCTTGGCTCTGGGAGGGAATTGGGATCTATCATCTCCATTTTAGAGATAGGGAGAGGTCATGCAATTTGCCTTACATCACACTGCAAGCGTGTGGCAGAACTGGGATTACGAACCAAGTTGTCTTTGGCTCCCAGTCTCATGCTCAAGACATTAGACTGTGCTGCCTGGCAGGCACTGGGTGGATGGATGGATAATACCTTCTCTCTCCCCGAGTCATTGTTCGTGGTCTGGTAGTCTCTTCGTAGGCAGTGTAGCAGAGTTGTGTATAGAATGTTGTGATGGATTCGGGAGGCAAGGTGTACGCAATTGCATCTCCCTCCAGTGGCTGCTGTCCATATCGGAGGGAAACCTGGTGCTAATCCCTGCCAGACCTGCCTGTGCGAGCTCATCAAAAAGCCTGAGAAAAGTTTGCACATATATTTATATGAAAATGTGCTTATAATCATAGAATCATAGAATATCGGGGTTGGAAGGGACCTCAGGAGGTCATCTAGTCCAACTTCCTGCTCAAAGCAGGACCAATCCCCAATTAAATCAATTAAATCCTCATAGACATATCCACGTCAGTGTTCCTTCCTCCTGTGCTCTCTCCCAGCTGCCCCTTCTGGCCCGCGCTATTTCCTCACAGGGCTGGCCTCTGAGCAATAGTAGCAGCTCCTGCTGCAGGGCTGGCCCTGTATCTCCCTCCTTCTCTGCTTCCCCAGCTGGCACTTGGCATTCCCTGCCCTGGGCTCCTTCCCTAGCTCCCTCTGGATCGGACTGGGAGAAGGAGGCAGCCTGACTGGCTGGCAGGGGAAGGAGAGGGACTGGGAAGCCAGAGAGTGGTGGCTGCTGACTGAGGGCCCAGCTCTGCAGGCAGCAGCACAGAAGTAAGGGTGGCAACACCACTACCCACCCCTAAAATACCCCTGTGACCCCCCTGCAACTCCCTTTTGGGTCAGGACCCCCAATTTGAGAAACGCTGGTCTCCCCTGTGAAATCTGTGTAGCGTGTGCGCTTTTACCCTGTAAGACCAGATTTCACAGTCCCTGACGTGTTATTCATGGCTGTGAATTTGGTAGTGCCCTACCTATGCCTGTGTGCCACCTAAAGGGTCTTCTCTCAGTTCCTTACTAAGACATCATCCAAACTCTCCCTTCTCAGCCCATGCATGGACATTGCCTCTAGGGATAGTCTGGGATTCAGGGTACTGAGTTCCCCTCACACCCCAGAAAAGGGTCCTCCTTCTATGTCAGGGTTGGAGTGCATTAGTGGAAAAGTCTGGTGCATGTCCAAACAAGGAGCTTGGATTCCTCTTTCACCTCCCTGACTGAGGAAGGGTTGAGCAAGAGGAGGTTGTGGTGAAAGTTTGGTTTGTTTGTTTTTAACAACAAAGCAACTTTGCTTTCCTGAAGGTCACGTGTCATGAGATCTGCCACCTGATTGGCTTGGGGAACTGCAGATGGCTGCAGTGCATCATGCAGGGCGTGCTGAGTTTGGACGAAGCATTGTTGCGGCCCCTGGAGCCCTGCCCAGTTTGCCTCAGGAAGCTGCAATACGTTGTGGGCTTCAAACTCATCGAGCGCTACAGGGTGAGAGATGGACCACTGAGTGGTCCTGGGGGCAGAGGGGTAAATCAAGAAGTTCTACAGCCAGGTCGCCCATCTGTGAATCTCAGCCTCTTGCCACCGTGTTAAAGTAAGGGCTGGGCTTAGAATTACACAGAGCTCTCTCCTGGCATTGGTTATGAGTTAGCAAGATATTTAACACAAGATCCAAAATAGAGAGGGTGGGCATCCCAGACACATTCACTGTGACCAGTTCTTCGCACTTTAAACACAATCTCCAAAGCTCTTTACAAACAATAATAGTACAACACCTGAGCACAAAACTATTCTCCCTGTTTTACTAATGAGGAAATGGAGGCAAAGGGAAAGTGACACAAGCAATGTCAGAACTGTGGTTAGCGTGTGGAAGTTCCTAGGTCCCAGTCCTCTGCTCAGACAGTTCTGTGTGATTTCCTGGCCCATCAAGGAAATGCTAATAGCACAACTAGCTTTAGACACCATCACTGCCCCTTAATGCTGGAAGGAGTATCTCCCTCCAATATCTAGAGAGCTGGACTCTAGCCATGGGACAGGTTTATTACATAAAGCATCAAAATAAGCAAGCCGACAATTCATGCTCAGTGCTCTATCTTCTACATTATTTTATTAGTTGCATCATCTTCAGAGACTGGATTTTTCCAGGCTTGCCTATTTTAAACTTCAGTGCACTGTATTGTCACTTTGTATAAAGTTAGCTGTGCAGTTCCAGGAACTTTTCTAGGTTCTCCCCCCCAAGTTCTTGCTCATTCAGCTTGAAAGTCAGACACATTCACACAGAAGGATGTCAACATGCTTGGGGGAGAACACACTACCTAGTTGTGCTGCCACTCACTGAGATGGTGAGGCTAGAACTAGTGCTCTTCGTCTAGATCCTGGGCCATCTGCTCTACATCCAAAACTGAGTGGTCCTCAGACCCAGCACATGCCAGAGCAACAATAGCAGCAAAAGTGCCCTCTGCAAGGCAGCTCTCCCTTTCCCACAGAGAAACACAATCTGAATTAAATGCTGCCATAACTGATTTCCCTCCACACCTGTTTCATTGCAGTAATTAGCTCAGCTTCCCCGCAGCTACAGTGAAAGAAACCCTGAAAAAGAGGAGCCAACTCGCTCCTCCCCCACAAATGTCTCAACTGCCTCCAGGACGATAAAGAAGGAGCTCGAGTAGACTATATGCAGCGCTATATAGTGGGGTTGTGCCTTCCCCATATCAGATAATGCTGCCAAGGCCAGAAACAGCAGCGCGGGTCATGGGGAGAAGGGGCAGTGGGTGGAGGTAGGCAATCTTTCTGTAAGAGGATGAACTCTTTGCCGTTAATTGATTTGAGTTTGCACTCAGATATGCTCTATTTTGACATCAGCCAGGGTTTGTTTGATCCTGACAAATTTAGAGCAAAAAAATCCAGGCTGCACTTACGTTACACCAAGTTTCCCTTACAGTGTCACACGCTGTTCTGTGCCGCAACATTTCCCTTCACGGCTCTAGTATAGAAGAGCAACTGGAGAGCGACTAAGGGGATGCCTACACTACAAATACTCTGGGGCACTGAGTCTCAGAGCCTGAGTCTACAGATTCCGGCTTGCGCAATGACACTAAAAATAGCCATGTAGCCGTTCCCACTCATGCTGGAGCCTGAGCTCGGAAACTCAGGGTGGGGGTAGGTTTCAGAGAACTGAGCAGGAATGCCTGTGCTGCTATTTTTAGTGCCGTAGCACAAGCTCGAGCCTGTAGCCCTGGCCTCAGAGACTCACTGCTGCAAGCATTTCAGTGTAGCCATACCCTAAGGGCTTGCCTTCGCTGCCGTGTTAGCTCGAGCTCAGGCTAGCTGGAGGGAGAGCAGTCACACCGCAAAACACTCAAGCAGCTCAGAGTATCTGCAGCCCCTTGCATTAGCACCCTGATGGGTCAGCTAGCTCAAGTTTAAAGCACCAACTCAAGCGAGAGACGTGTGCGCATACAGGATCTGGGTCGGGGCAACGCTCGAGTTACAGTTCGAGTAGGGTGACCAGATGTCCCGATTTTATAGGAACAGTCCTGATTTTTGGGGCTCCTATTTATATAGGCTCCTATTACCTCCCTCTCCCATCCCAATTTTTCACACTTGCTGTCCGGTCACCCTAAGTTTGAGCTAACACTGCAACAAAGATGAGCCCTAACTTACTGCTCAGCCTGTCCCAGCCATTGGGAAGAGAATTGGTTAATAAGGCCCATTAATGATGCTCAGATTGGGGTGTAGCAGGGTTTGGCTTGAAGCAGGGGATATCCCTGTCTCTGTGGAGTTCGTTCCCTCACTGGCTGATGTAAATCAGTGTTGCTAGGAATGACTTCTCTCCAGCTCGCTATGAAAGATTTGTTTTTTCCTTTTTGCCTTCAGAATGCAGCAACTAGCAGCTAATTGCAGATGATTACACCCCAGCAGTCCCTAAGTCAGAGGCTTTATTCTCTCTGCCCTCTGCAAATTGCTCAGTTCCAGTTTTTTCCCCTTTAAATATCACCAGGTCAAACTGCTCCTGCCTAGCCTACAGTGCACGGATGGAGGTGCCACTGATGCGGACAAGGACAGGGTGACTCTGTAGTAAAATTTGAGTAGCACGGTTCCCTTGTAATATCAAAAAGTGGACTTCAAGCAGTGCTCAATTGCATACTGAGCAGGCTCCATCCCATGAACACAGATTTCACAGGCTCCTGCACATGAGAGAAGCGTGTGCAGCATGCCCCCATCTGGTTAAGGAGCAGAACAGAAAAATGAAGCTAAAACCACACAAACCCTTAAATAGCTTGTGTAAAATGCACCACAGAGTCTGAAAGATAGAAAAGGATTCCCACCCACTCCCACCCCTCACCTGCATTACAGGGATTTCAGGGACAGCTCTTCCCTCTTCTTGGCTTGAAATAAACAAGACCTTAGAGTTGGTTGAATTTTTCTGTAAAAACAACAATGCAGATTTGGCAACACCAAAGCATTTTGTAACTTCATGTCAGCTTCACCTAATCAAAATGTTTCACTGACATTTTTGAAATTCTAAGTTATTTTTGGTTCTAAATGACTGAGTTTTGAATTTCTTTCAATTTGATATAAAAATCAAAAAAGTTTTAAAATTATCAAAATCAAAAGTAAATGTTTTGATTTTGGTCAAAACAAAATGCCTTGGTCAATCTGAAGTTAATTGTTTCCCCTACTTTTTGGTTTGCCAGAATTTTTTCAAAAAATTTAGTTTTCAGGTAGACCCAAAATGTTTTCCCCCTGGAATTACCTGAAAACAGAAAAATCCCTTATTCACACATCTCTACCCGACACCTCTGTGTGGATGTCCTGGCTTCAGCTATCTTTTTGCTTGGATACACATGTTTTCCCCGCCTTAGGTGGTTTTAGACTGAGTGGCAGTTCTGATTATTCTGGAGTTTCATTGATGTCTTAGGAATTTAAAGAGCCGTGATAAAACCCAGGGTGTAGCTGCGGCTTTCAGACAGCCCCACTGCCCCTCCCTCCACTCTGGCCCCTCCGCAGGCTCTGATGCATGTTCTGTTGAACATGTTTATGGGTGGTCAGGGGTGTGTGCACAGCTGGCTTTAACTGTATAATAGCGTTCACAGCAAGACAGAAAGAAAGTCTTCCCTTTGCATTTTTTCTTGGCTATAGGGGATCTCAACTGTTCAGATGCATCCCTGTACACATAGGTGCTGCCGCAACCCCTGGCTTTAAATGGTTTCCATTATATACACAGGGTTTACAGTTTGGTTCAATGGCTCTCACTGTACAATGGCTCCCACTATACAAATTGTTCCAGCAGCCCTGTCTGTACAAAACTCTTTGCCAGGGCTTCACACAGAGACTGAAATAGGGAACATGGCTGCCTTGCCCCACCCACTCAATTTGGTCTCCGTACTGCTTCTGTCACTGGCCTGGGGAAAGAAGGCAATTATAGAAGGGGGATGGGGGAGTGGAAAGTTCTGGGGAAAGGGACCTCTGCAAATGCCGATAAGGCCTGGAGACTGAGCCAGAGTGCAACACTGATGCCCTCTGCTGGACCACGCACAGTACCATCCTCCGTAGGAGCAGAAAGCACAATACACTCACACAATTAATACATTACCTACCAGCCCCATGCTAGTATTTTCTAACTGCTACCACTGTATTTGCTTGAGGAAGTGTATAGCTTTGCAGAGATACCAGCTGGGGAGTAACAGAAAACAAAGATAAGATACATCAGTATGTGAGAAGATAGGAGTGGGGGTGTGAATGCTAAGGAACAAAAAGAATCAACATGTATGCCAGCTAAATAGACAAGGAGACCAAATTTTATCAGTTGGCAACTGTCAAGTGCTATGATTAATTCCCCACAGTCTAAGGAATAAGTGTGCCAGAAGCAAGCAGCTGTTTGACATATTATAGCATGAAAAATTTCTGAGATTTAAAAAAAAATTACTTTCTATTAATTCTTTGCTAGAGCCCAGCCTTTCCTTATGTGTTTCAAGTGAAGAGCTGCTCTTGAGACTGAAAATGCATGCTAAATAGGAATGAATATGTTCGTGAAACAAGACTCCTCAGCTTTGCCACAGGAGCATTTATATTCATGTAACCGAACTTCCTCTAGAGAGATGACACTTGTTTGTTTGTTGCTTTTACACAGATCACATGGCACACAGATTCTTTGGGGGGGGGGGTAACACCAGGGGAGTACACAGCTACTTCTCTACCATCATCTGTAAAGTATTCACGGGTAGTTTAGTGTCAGTCTTTTCTAGCAGCAGTCACTGCAAGGAACGGTGCAGAACCACAGGCTGTGAAAGCAGTTTAAGTATTCCAGGCCCAGTCTCTCCCAAATAGGAATCATCACTGAAGGATATTTGGAATGCTAGCAGTGTTATTCCACTCTTGTTACCGCACGGTCAAGATTTTAAAGAGTGCCTAGTGATTTGGGATGTCGGAGTTTTGGGATGCCCAACTTGAAATGCCTTAAAAGGGGCCCAGTTTTCAGAGGGTGGGTGCTCAGCACCCCCTGGAAATCACACACCTTTAAAGTGTCTTACAAACACCCCAGAACTGAGGGACCTGAGATCACTTGGCACTTGGCCAACTTGTGTTGTTTTGCTAAGTTGATCTAACATGAAAATCTTTTCCTCCAACCACAGAAACTCTATGCTTGGACTCAGACTATATTGTCTACCTGGCTTCCTCAAGAGTCAGACCTGTCAACATCTGAGGACATCCTGCCATTCAGCTTGGACTCTGGGATGTGCTGTGAGAATGACTCTGAGCCTTTAACTTCCCTGTCTGAGCCATTGACACCAGACACTTGCAGCCAAGCCTTCTCCATTGGGCAGGAGCTGGAGCATGACCAGCAGTTTGTTTCTCCACCTGACACACACAGCCAGCAGCAGCTGGGCAGGACCACCAAGTCCACAGATATCATTAAAGATTATCAACTGTGGCTGGAAACATGCATTGCTGCCCTGGAGAAGAACGTCTCTGAGGAGGAGCTGGCTCAAGTGGACAAAACTGTGGATGCCCTGGCTAAGTGGGAAATGTTTACGGGGCAGCTCCCCACCATGAGAAAGGATCTGCCCTTCCCCAGAGACAACGTAGGGCTAAGGAAAGTCCTTGGAGACAAATTCTCCTCCTTGCGGAGGAAACTAAATTCTAGAAAACTGTCCAAAGCTGAATCTTCCCCTCATCACTGGAGTTGGGAGGAAAACTAGCACTCGGTCGGACTTATCCTTCTGCAGTCCTTGCTCCTTCCTGGGCTAGGAAAAGCGAGCTCAGTTCATCATTTTGATTTAAGTTTTGTTACATGATTGCCATGCATTTGGTCGTTCTCACCAGAAGTTACTGTCTGAGAAGGAAACAGGAACTCACTACTGGAATGAAATGTGTTTCTTTTGCTGAGGTTCCGAATGTGGAATTTGTTTCAATCATTCAGGCACTCTAAGAGCTTATATACATGAGAAAGTCGCACCAGTTTAACCCAAGATGTGAATCCAAATTATGAACAAAGCTCTGTGTGGATGCTCATGTTTTGGTATAAAAGTGGCATATTTCAGTTTGGCTTAAGTTGGCTGGGAACTGGTTTATGGTTTATGTTAAATCAAAACAAGAGTGTCCACGTAGGCGTATGTACCAGCTTAACTAAAACTGATGTAAGTTAAACCCATGCAAACTTTCCAATGTAGTCAAGGCCTCAGGCCATGGAGCATTTGCGGCTCTAAGCATGGAAACTGTTTCTTCATTGTGTTTTATACCAAATGTCTATTTCCAGCCATGTCCCTGGCCCACACGTTGCAGATTGCACCAAGCACAGGTGCAGAGCTGAGGCTTTCTAACCATCGCCCTGTGGAGTCCGGGTGAAGAGCAGACACATGGTCTGGGAGAGGCAGAGGGGAACAGGCCGGAGGGGTGGGAGGGGAAGGGGGGGGCATAGCAAACAAGCAAGCAGGAAGAACCTTTTCTGCTTAGCCAACATAATCAGTGGTGTTCGCTTAAAGGGAACTATTGGCTCCCCTCCCGTTTTAGCTCCAGCAGCTGAAAAGCTGCCATACCTTCCTTTCCCCAAGATCCGTAAGTCTCCGCTGCACAGGCACGGGTGCCTCTACTGAGAGAGAGCTGCAGCAGAGCCTGCCTTTCAGTTGCTACTACATAATAACTTTTCAGTTATTTATAGCTTGGTGCTCCAGAGGCCGACAGTTTTTCAAGCCCTGTAATAGCGAGAGCCGCGTGTGCTGGCGGAGGCTGACTCTCCCCATTAGAGTCTCACTCAGAATTCCAACACTGATAATACACTCATCAACTTGCAGGGTAGTGGTCAGAGTTCAGATTGATCTGATCTAAAAATACCTTGAGTTCCCAACTGTCCAAAGCAGAAAGGAAAGTAAAACTGAGTCCATTACATTCAGCGTGGGGGGGGGGGGGACGTTTCCTACCAGGCTGGAGCTTTGGGCTTTAATGAGAAAACTAAGCATGTCTCCTGCCCGCCCCCCTACAATCTGAGATTGAAAAAGCCACAGTAACCTGTGGATTCCATGGGGGATGGGGGGAAGGGAGGGAGGGGTTCGGGGAAGACACCTGAGGAAAACTTGTGGCCTGCTAATGCAGGTGATTGCAGGAGAAAATCTGTAGTAACCTTAGTTAAGCTTGCTTAAAGAAAAATGTATAAAAAAATTAAAACCAGCATGATTCATACAAAGAACAATGGGGGTTCTGACTTCTAAAAGACTAATGATGTCAATTACTGGAAAGGCATTTTTTCCAGTCTGCACATCTGGAATCCATGTTATGTGAACACTGCTGCTGCTGCTGCCGCCACCTGCTGGCTGTCTAAGGACATTTTAAAAAAATCACTCCATTTAAGATTTCTCAGACAAGCAGAAACTTTAAAACAAGTCATACTTGAACTATAAATCCATCCATTAGCCTAAATCTTGGTCTAGAGTGTTTCTTAAATACATTGACTAGTTTTTGACAAGAGCTTATTCCTTTTTGCCTCTTTACTGCAGGATCAAGCCCGAGCCAAGTTATAAGGCTGAATTTAAGAGCATTTCCAGAGAGATGTTACTAATGCAAGACATTATTGCTAGAGAATCCAGTGGGGAGTGTGGCAGATGCAGCTGTCAGCTCAGACGCAATTGCGAAGGGAATACAGAAGAGGAGGGGCTAAGCTGAAGTGCAGAGATATGGAAGTCTCCCTTGTGGACAATGACAAAAACAGAGGGAATGCTTGGCTATTCTCACTCACTATTTAGGAGAAGCCAAAAACAGGGAGGGACAAGAAACCTTGCTGGGGGGTTGGGGGGGGAGGGCAGACTCTGGTTGGCTATAGACATTTTTGCTTATACAGCTATTAGTAATTTGTCAACAGTATCCCTGCTTTCATGGAAGAGTTTAGATCCTCCTGCTTCATGCTCCACAACCATGGAAATGTTTGCAATAGTGTAATCATGGATATAGCAACCACTTACCAGTTCAGAGAATCTAGGATCACTCCAGGTAAGGACTAAAGGAGCTCTGGAACTCAGAGCTTCACACATCTACATAGATAGCTGAAGAGGATCCAGGGCCATAATGTAACTTCAGAGAGATAGATGTAAAGCCCCAACGCTGCTCTGCTGAGCCTTCAAGCAGCTGTACAGTAGAGAGAGTCTGTCCAATACAGATGAGTAGACTTTTGTTCATGTGGAAGTATCACATTCCTTTGCAGCAGATTATACTCTGCACCAGTAGATAGATGTCCAGTGAAGTTCTCTTCATCAGGGCACAGTCGTTCATTCCCATTAAGAGAATATCCAGTTAACAGAGACTACTTTCATTGTAATGCTGCTAAGCAGAGAGCGCTGTGTAGCCCAGGAGTTCAGAAATTGTTACTGGTCAGACTCACGGGCAGCTTATGTGCCTGAGAACATCAACTGACAGACCCAGCAGTAGCCAACATACACCGATATGGGGCGTTGACATCGAAGGTGCAGATCAGTAATGTTTAGCGCACTCACATAGCAGGTCTGATTACCAAGGTGAGCAAGTATCATTACCCACTTAATAGAGATGGAGAAACTGAGGCACAGCATGGTGAAGGGACTGGCCAAAGGTCCTGCAGAAAGTCCTTTTCAAAGCCAAGTCACAAAGACGCATTCTTGCCTTTTGTGTGCGACACAGCTGTGGATGGATGGAAAAGGGGAGGAGCAAACAGCCAGACTATCCCAACAGCTGTTAAATTAGATGAAGGCTGCCCTGTTAAAAGGAGTTATCCTCCCCTTTAAGTATCAGTCAGTGCTATTGAGCACACACGGTTTTAAATTACTTCCCTCCTAGACATCTTGATTAAGGAGAGTGCGCTGGTGAAGACACAGGTTACAGCTATTAGCTGTAGAGGGGCAGGGCACAAGAGGAGGGGATTTGGGTTTAGGAAATTAATTTGAAGGACCCATAATCAGCAAGAGATAGATGAGCACTTTACACACACTGTAAGCCAAGAAACTTAGTCGCAACCCACTGGTGGGGTCACAGAGTGTTACAAATGGGTCAGGCACATACAGAGCTCCATTGTACTGTAAATAATGGGTAGGAGGGCCTGGGCCTTTTGTACTACACAGCACTTCAGACCTCAGCTGGGGAGGCTTTGCATAGGGAAGCAGGGTGGAGGGCACAAAGCTTCATGGCTGATGCAGCGTTCATTGATTATTTTGGGAACACCCTCCATTGCATTAGGATAGTGTAAGTGAAAGCACACCACCACTACACGAAGGCAAAGCACTCCTATGGATCTAAGGAGCTCCCCAGGATCCCAGGGATACCATTTACAGTGGGTTGGTGGCTCATGAACAGAGCAAGGAGAGGGAGATTGGCATACAGGAGGAGCACTGGCTGCTACCAGAGAAGCTTAAACTGCCCATGAGCAGAACTTTGCTTCTGTGAGATTAAGCAGCTCCTTTTCGTTGCTGCCCAGCTCCTAAGCTGTGCAGGGCTCTTCTGCAGCTTCGGTAGCAGCATAGGGCAGGCTAGCTACAGTGTATAACTCCCTACCCCTGCAATAACAGAGCTCCACTCCTGAACTGAACTGCCTAGAAGTCTTCTCTGCCGTACTACCACTGAGAATATCTTGCTGTCCTGAAGCGCAACAGGTCTAGAACAGCCTTGGCTACTACCTAGCCACTGTCCTCATGGCAGCAGCTCCAGGAAACCCACCAACTGCAGAGGCAAAGATACAAAAGCACGTAAAATAATGAGGGGGTGGTGTGCACGTACACACTGGAAGGGGATAAGATGACTGGCATTTGTTCTGGATTTATGCGAACATCTGCCCAGCTGTATCATCATGCGCAAGGGGCCTCACTCCCACCTGCTTTTTGAAGTTGCCACTTCAATCTTTCAAATGACAACCCAAGACCAGAGATTTCAAGAGTTCTTTAGAGGTGGATCAGCTAAGTTCAACTGGTGCCACATTAAGTGTCTGAATTCAATATACTTTCTAGCCTATTACCCAAAAGCTCAGTGGTGGTTCCAGTATCCATTATGTTGATACTGATAAACACTAAAAGCAGACAGACTATTTTAAGCCATTCTTGCCATTTCTTAAACCTATAATTCTCCATACAGCACCAATGGGCTTAGTGGTTACTTGACCTTACAAGCTCAAGAAAGCAGAAGCCTCCATTAGGAAGGACAAGATCTAATGGGTAGGTCAGCCTTCCACTGCTAAATCATTGACACCCTGTGGGTTGCGTTCACATCACCAATACTAGGAAGTTACTGTGCCCTACAAAGGCAGGGGAGCAAGAGAAAGGCATTAGAAGGATAGTTTCACCCAACCATGGGTGCAACAGCTTGCAAACAAGGGTCTGCACAGGAAAAGAGGGAGGCTGCTTTTTCCTGTAGATGATAATTCCATTAGTTGAAGACAAGGTGCTTAAGGTATTATCTTTTATTGGGCCATCTTTTATGGAAGAAGCCAAGAGCAGCTTTACGGAGCTCAAAAGCTTGTTTCTTGCACTGTTCATTTAACACAAGTTGTGGTGGGTTTTGTTGGGTTCTTTGTTTGGGATGGGGCGGAAGGTGTTATTTTTAAAAGATCCTATTTTTTAAATGAAACCCAAAACATTCCTACAACCAAACTTCCCTCAGTTGACACTACTGTATGGCTTTCCAAGGCTCCACAGTCAGGAAGGCAGAAGTATGGTCCTCGTTAGATTAATAACTGAATAACCCTCCTTTTCATAACCATCACCCACAACTTTAAGAACAGGAGGACTCGTGGCACCTTAGAGACTAACAAATTTATTTGAGCATAAGCTTTCGTTGGCTACAGCCCACTTCATCGGATGCATAGAATGGAACATACAGTAAGATATAGATATACACACACACACACATTGTGACAAAGTTCCTGCTCTACCTTGGTGGGTCTTGCGCTTATTGGTGGATTTGCTCGCCTTGGAGCTTCACGGCAGCCCTCAGCTTGGCCGTATTTCTGAACCCACAGTCCAGGTCGACTCCTCCTGTGTCTGACCAGGAGTTGGGAGGATTTGGGGGGAACCCGGGCCTGCCCTCTACTCCGGGTTCCAGCCCAGGGCTCAGTGGAATGCAGGTGTCTAGAGTGCCTCCTGGAACAGCTGTGCGACAGCTACAACTCCCTGGGCTACTTGCCCATGGCCTCCTCCCAACACCTTCTTTATCCTCACCATAGGACCTTCCTCCTGGTGTCTGATAATGCTCGTACACCTCAGTCCTCCAACTGTCCGCGTTCTCACTCTCAGCTCCTAGCGCCTCTTGCTCCCAGCTCTTCACACACACACACACCACAAACTGCAGTGAGCTCCTTTTAAAAACCCAGGTGCCCTGATTAGCCTGCCTTAATTGATTCTAGCAGCTTCTTGATTGGCTGCAGGTGTTCTAATCAGCCTGTCTTAATTGTCTCCAGAAGGTTCCTGATTGTTCTGGAACCTTCCCTGTTACCTTACCCAGGGAAAGGGGACCTACTTAGCCTGGGGCTAATATATCTGCCTTCTATTACTCTCCTATAACCATCCTGACCAACTCTGTCACAATACACACATACAGAGAACATGAAAAGGTGGAAGTATCCATACCAACAGTAAGAGGCTATTTAATTAAGATGAGCTATTATCAGCAGGAGAAAAAAAGTTTTTGTAGTGATAATCAAGATGGCCCATTTAGACAGTTGACAAGAAGGTGTGAAGATACTTAACATGGGGAAATAGATTTAATGTGTAATGACCCAGCCAGGCTCTATTCAAACCCAGGTTAATGATATCTAGTTTGCATGTTAATTCAAGCTGAGCAGTTTTTCATTGGAGTCTGTTTTTGAAGCTTTTCTGTTGCAAAATTGCCACCTTTAAGTCTGTTACTGAGTGGCCTGAGAGGTTGAAGTGTTCTCTTACCAGTTTTTGAATGTTATGATTCCTGATGGGAGCTGAAAATGCTCAGGGCATCGGTGGAAACAAAATTCAAGCCAATTCGTATACCCGAACAGTGATATCTAACCTGGGGCAACCAACATTTACAGTTAACAGCCAAGATTCCCATTAAAGAGAGTCAAATTGTGCTTGTACTGCCCTGTTCAAATGGGATTGGCAATGTAGTGTCAATCTACAATTAAGAACTGCGCTAGAAGTTTCAGTCATACAATAAAAGCAATACTCACATAAGAGGGGGGAAAAAGCTATATATGTGACCTGCCAAAGTACAAGAGAGGAAAGATTGAAGGGATTGTAAAGAGTAGGAGCTCAAGGCTTGGTAGAATTAGCTGGTGCTAAGATTGCAATACTGTAAGAGGAGGCCAATGAGGTAGATTATTAAAATTGTCCTAAGGTCAGTAGTTCTACACTAGTGATAAAAAGCAAGTGAGGCTGACAAGGGCGGAACTGGCACCATGAGAGAGAGAGAGAGACACACACAGGTCATACTGCTATTATTGGATACTACACAGCTGAAGAGAAATTATTTCTAACAGGTGTTGTCAACTGAACGAGCTTAAAAATCTTCCCTGGCTGAGCTTAAAATACATAAGCACAAGTGGTTCTAGCTGTACCCCCATCAAACTTTAAAATTTACACCAGCTACTGAAATTCTACAGGATGAATCTGAATTTTAACAGTTCTAGGTAACAGTTCATTAGCATTTCCTCCATATGCCATACTAAAGGTTCAATTCTTTGACAGACTCAGGAGCAGCAATTCAGAGCAGTATCAAGGGAAGGACATATGGAATACGTACAGGCTATGGGTAGGTCTGTCAAGCAATTGAAATAATCACAATTAATCATGTAATTTAAAAAATTGTGATTAATTGCGCTGTTAAACAACTGAATACTATTTCTATAAATATTTTTGGATGTTTTCCTCATTTTCGAATATATTGATTTCAGTTACAACACAGAATACAAAGTGTACAGTGCTCACTTTATATTTATTTTGTATTATAAATATCTGCACTGTAAAAATAATTTTTTTTATTCACTTAGTACAAGTACTATAGTGCAATCTCTGTCATGAAAGTTAATTCTACATTTGTAAGTTCACGAACAAAAAAAAAATGCATTCAAAAAGAAAACAATGCAAAACTTTACAGCCTACAAGTCCACTCAGTCCTACTTCTTGTTCAGCCAATCGCCCAGACAAACAAGTTTGTTTACATGTTAGGAGATAATGCTGCCCTCTTCTTGTTTACAATGTCACCTGACAGTGAGAAGAGACGTTCACATGGCATTGTTGTAGCCGGCGTTGCAAGATATTTACATGCCAGATGCACTAAAGATTCATATGTCCCTTCATGCTTCAACCACCATTCCAGGAGACGTGTCCATGCTGATGATGGGTTCTGCTCAATAACTATCCAAAGCAGTACAGAACACCACATGTTCATTTTCATCATCCCGAGTCAGATGCTACCAGCAGAAGGTTGATATTCCTTTTTGGTGGTTTGGGCTCTGTAGTTTCCACATCGGAGTGTTGCTCTTTTAAGACTTCTGAAAGCATGCTCCATACCCTGCCCCAATCAGATTTTGGAAGGCACTTCAGATTCTTAAATCTTGGGTTGAGTGCTGTAGCTATCTTTAGAAATCTCACACTGGTACTGTCAAATATAAAGGGTACTGTATATAGTACTATAAAATCCCTCCTGGCCAGAGGCACAATATCCTTTTACCTGTAAAGGGTTAAGAAGTTCAGGTAACTTGGCTGGCACCTGACCAAAAGGACCAATAGGGGGACAAGATACTTTCAAATCTTGGGGGGTGGGGGTGGGGGTAAGGCTTTTCTCTCTCTGTTGTGTGTGCTTGCTGGAGAGAGATCAAGCAAACAAGCAATCCAACTCCATAAGAATTAGGAAGTACTAGCAAGGAAATGCGTTAGTTTACTTTTGTTTTGGCTTGTGATTTTCTCTGTGCTGAGAGGAAGGTGTATTCCTGGTTTACTTTTGTAACTTTAAGGGTATGTCTACACTACGGAATAAGGTCAAATTTATAGAAGTCGGTTTTTTAGAAATCGGTTTTATATATTCGAGTGTGTGTGTCCCCACAGAAAATGCTCTAAGTGAATTAAGTGCATTAACTCGGCGGAGTGCTTCCGCAGTACCGAGGCTAGCGTCGACTTCCGGAGTGTTGCACTGTGGGTAGCTATCCCACAGTTCCCGCAGTCTCCGCTGCCCATTGGAATTCTGGGTTGAGATCCCAATGCCTGATGGGGCTAAAACATTGTCGCGGGTGGGTCTGGGTACATATCGTCAGGCCCCCCCCCCCTTCTCCGTGAAAGGAAGGGCAGACAATCGTTTTGCGCCTTTTTTCCTGAATTACCTGTGCAGACGCCATACCACGGCAAGCATGGAGCCTGCTCAGGTAACCGTCACCGTATGTCTCCTGGGTGCTGGCAGACATGGTACGGCATTGCTACACAGTAGCAGCAACCCATTGCCTTCTGGCAGCAGACGGTGCAATACGACTGGTAGCCGTCCTCGTCGTGTCCGAGGTGCTCCTGGCCACGTCGGCTGGGAGTGCCTGGGCAGACATGGGTGCAGGGACTAAATTTGGAGTGACTTGACCAGGTCATTCTCTTTAGTCCTGCAGTCAGTCCTATTGAACCGTCTTATGGTGAGCAGGCAGGCGATACGGATTGCTAGCAGTCGTACTGTACCATCTTCTGCCGAGCAGCCAGGAGATGTGGATGGCATGCAGTCCTTCTGCACCGTCTGCTGCCAGCCAAAGATGTAAAAGATAGATGGAGTGGATCAAAACAAGAAATAGACCAGACTTGTTTTATACTCATTTGCTTCCCCCCCTCCCCTGTCTAGGGGACTCATTCCTCTAGGTCACACTGCAGTCACTCACAGAGAAGGTGCAGCAAGGTAAATCTAGCCATGTATCAATCAGAGGCCAGGCCAACCTCCTTGTTCCAATAAGAACAATAACTTAGGTGCACCATTTCTTATTGGAACCCTCCGTGAAGTCCTGCCTGAAATACTCCTTGATGTAAAGCCACCCCCTTTGTTGATTTTAGCTCCCTGAAGGCAACCCTGTAAGCCGTGTCCTCAGTCGCCCCTCCCTGAGTCAGAGCTCGTGCATCTGAGTTGAGAGTGCTGTCCAGAGCGGTCACAATGGAGCACTCTGGGATATCTCCCGGAGGCCAATACCGTCAAATTGTGTCCACAGTACCCCAAATTCGAGCCAGCAAGGCCAATTTAAGCGCTAATCCACTTGTCAGGGGTGGAGTAAGGAAATCGATTTTAAGAGCCCTTTAAGTCGAAATAAAGGGCTTCATCATGTGGACGGGTGCAGGTTTACATCGATTTAATGCTGCTAAATTCGACCTAAAGTCCTAGTGTAGACCAGGGCTAAAGTTTTTTCCCAGAGGGAAATCCTCTGTTTTAAATCTGATTGCCCTGTGAGATTAGCTTCCCTTCTAATTTTAGAGAGGTGCTTCTTTTACCTTTTTTCTTTCTAATAAAGTTCTGTTTCTTTTAAGAGCCTGACTGATTTCTCTATTGTCCTAAGACCTAGGGGTTTGGGTCTGTAATCACTTTGTAAACAATTGGTTAGGATATTCTTCTCAAGCCTCGCCAGGAAAGGGGGTGTAAGGGCTTGGGGGGATATTTTGCAGGAATAGGAACTCCAAGTGGTCCTTTCCCTGATTCTTGGTTAAATCACTTGGTGGTGGCAGTGTACCCTCCAAGGGCAAAGAGTTTGTGCCTTGGGGAAGTTTTACCCTAAGCTAGTAGAAATACGCTTAGGGGGTCTTTTATGTGGGTCCCCACATCTGTACCCTAGAGTTCAGAGTTGGGAGGGAACACTGACAGGTACCTTATTTGCATTTTGTCAAATCTGCAGTGAAAGTGTTCTTAAAATTAACATTTGCTGAGTCATCATCCAAGACTGCTAGAACATGAAATAGATGGCAGAATGTGAGTAAAACACAGAGCAGGAGACATACAATTCTCCCCCAAGGAGTTCAGTCACAAATTCAATTAACACATTTTTTTAACGAGCATTGTCAGCATGGAAGCATATCCTCTGGAATGGTGGCCAAAGCATGAAGGGCCATATGAATGTTTAGCATATCTGGCATGTAAATACCTTGCAATACAGACTATAAATATGCCATGCGAACGTCTGTTCTCACTTTCAAGTGACATTGTAAATAAGAAGCGGGCAGCATTATCTCCCGTAAATGTAAACACACTTGTTTGTCTGAGCGACTGGCTGAACAAGAAGTAGGACTGAGTGGACTTGTAGGCTCTAAGGTTTTTACAGCGTTTTCTTTTTGAGTACAGTTATGTAACAAAAATCTATATTTGTAAGTTGCACTTTCACGATAAAGAGATTTTACCTTGTACATGTACTGCACTGCATTGAAAAATACTAATTCTTTTATCACTTTTACAGTGCAAATATTTGTAATAAAAATATTGAGTACTGTACACTTTGTATTGTGTTGTAATTGAAATCAATATATTTGAAAATGTAGAAAAACATCCAAAATATTTAGTAAATTTCAATTGTATTTTATTGTTCAACAGTGCGATTAAAACTGATTAATCGCAATTACTTTTTTAAATTGCAATTAATTTTTGAGTTAATCGCATGAGTTAACTGCGATTGACAGTCATAGTTACAGGACAAGTGTTCTTCCACCCAAGTTTTCATTGTATGACAGCGCTGGTCTTGTCTTTATTAATTTCTTAGAATTGTAGAAATATAAGGCTGAAAGAACCTCTAGAAGACGAAGTCCAGACCCTTGTGCTGAGGCAGGACCAAGTAAACCTAGACCATCCCTAACAGATGTTTGTCCAGCCTGTTCTTAAAAACCTCCAATAAGGAGATTCCACAACCTCCCTCAGAAGCCTATTCCAGAGCTTAACTTCCCTTATAGTTAGAAAGTTTTTCCTATATCTAATCTAAATCTCTTTGTGGCAGATTAAGCCTATTACTTCTTGTCCTACTTTCAGTGGGCATGGAGAACATTGATCATTGTCCTCTCAGGTCCCCCCATAGTCTTCTTTTTTTGAGACTAATGAGGTCTAGTTTTTTAAACCATTCTTCATAGGTCAGGCTTTCTAAACCTTTAATGATTTTTGTTGCTCTCTGGACTCCCTCCAATTTGTCCACATCTTTCCTGAAGTGTAGTGCCCAGAATTGGACACAGTACTCCAGCTGAGGCTTCACCATAGCTGAGTAGAGCAATTTCCTCTTGCATCTTACGTACGATACTCTTGTTAATACACCTGAGAATAGTAGTCTTTTTCACAGTTGCATCACATTGTTGACTCATTTGTTATCCACTATAACTCCAGATCCTTTTTGGCAGCACTATCATCTAGCCAGTTATCTCCCTATTTTATATTTGGGAACTTGATTTTTCCTTCCTAAGTGAAATACTTTGCACTTGTCTTCATTGACTTTCAACTTGTTGAATTCAGACCAATTCTCCAATTTGTCAAGGTTGTTTTGAATTCTAATTATATCCTCCGAAGTGCTTGCAATACCTCCCAGCTTGGTGTCATCTGCAAATTTTATAAGCATACTCTCCACTCCATTATTCAAATCATTAAATGAAAATATCGACTAGTACTAGATGCAGGACCTCACTAGTTACACCCTCCCAGTTTGACACCATTGATAACTACCCTGAGTATGGCATTTCAAACAGTTGTGCACCCATCTTATAGTAAATTCATTTGCTTATGGGAATGTCATGGGGGACTGTGTCAAAAGCCTTACTCAAATCAAGATATCACCCCTCTCCCCCATCCACTAGGCCAGTAACCCTGTCAAAGAAGTTAGGTTGTCGTGATTTGTTCTGGACAATTCCATGCTGGCTATTCCTTGTAAACCCATTATCCTCCAGGTGCCTACAAACTCATTGTTTAATCATTTGTTTCAGTATCCTTTCATGTATAAAAGGTCAGTCATCCTATAAGTCCCCAAGTCCTCTGTGTTCCCCTTTTTAAAGGCAGGTACTGTTTGCTCTTCTTCAGTCTTCTAGGATTTCACCCACGTCCTCCATGAGTTCTTAATAACTGCTAACAGTTCCA
Source organism: Eretmochelys imbricata (assembly GCF_965152235.1). Lineage (NCBI taxonomy): Eukaryota > Metazoa > Chordata > Testudines > Cheloniidae > Eretmochelys > Eretmochelys imbricata. The sequence continues at coordinate 11,195,966 of NC_135581.1, read as the reverse complement.
AGACTGCTTCAGTTAGGTTCCTGTATTATCATAGTAAGCACGTGAACAAGGTTAAAATATTACCACAATTCAGGCCCTGTATTGAAAGATCCAACACTCCATAATGAACAGCATAACAAGTCAAGTTTTAATATTTATAAAATTCATATATACAAAACAGTAAACTAATTCACCAAAACTATAAAATACACTTTTTACACATCACAATATAATTTTATCTAGTACACAGTTTTCATAAGTTGAGACTATCACAGCAAATAGGCCGCTTGTATGGTGCATGCTGTTTTGGTTCTACAAAGACACTTACATGAGCAATGCCTTTTTCACCTCAACTTATTTTAGTTCGTCACCGTCTTTAAAAAGAAGTTTTATGTGAATTGTTAGAAATTAAGGCTAAACTCAGGCCTTTCCTGCCCAATGCAGCAAACTGGTTTAAAACTAGTCGTATGATATTGCATAGTATGTGTGCTACAATACCTAGGCACCACAGGGCGTTATAGCAGAGAAGGTAATATTTTAAAATCGATTTCCAAGATACAGGATTGTGTCACAAAATTAACGAGTGTTTTGTCATTTCTACAGCTATGATTTTGGCAAAGGTATTTTTATTCAAAGTCACAGATAGGATGCAGGTGATAAACAATAAATCATGCTGAAACCTGAGCTCTGCCGTGCAGGGCTGAAGCCCAAGCAGGGCTGAAGCCAAAGAACTCAGAGACCTGTGTTAAAATCACAGAATCTGTGACCTGTGTGGCACTCATAGCCATAATCATTTCATTTGTATGTTATTCATATCAAATAAAAAAAAATCAGACAGCTTGTTTAAAAGAGTAACATCACACTTGGCCAATTTTTAAGCAAGGGTTTTAGAGACATTGTTGTGTGCAGTCAGTCATTAATAAAAAGGTGTATTCGCTATTCTAGTCTATTGGGCAAATTCAAACAACAGAACAGGCTTATCTGGAAAAATGCGCTTTATCCAACAGACTAATGTCTATGAACTGAAACACAACTTCCAAAGCAGAGTTTACCACAGGACCTTTAAATCCTGTGGATTGTTGAAAGATCATTTACTCACTATTGTGCCAAGCATGTGAGTTTAACATATGTCTGTGTGAAGCCGTACTGTAAGAGCAACAGCTGGTTTTGAACAAGATGCCCTCATGTCTCAAAGTAACCTGAAGCAATCTGACCCCTTTAAAGCCGTTGTCTCTGCATACTCCTCACAATTTAATACCTCAAAGCAAGGTTAACTAGTTTTTAAATTGGGGGAAGGCATGCTGACTGACAAGAGGCTTGCATGTCACAAGTTAGGAGGGATTGAGTTTATAGGACCCAGTTACAAACGGTTGGAAACAAAGGTTTATAATGGAAGTGCACACAGCTACAGCTGTGCCAATGTGCTGGTAGATACTCAGCCAAATAACTTTCCTGGAGACAGTTCTCAAAGAATACGAACTGACTACTGATTGCATTTTGTTTCAATATACAGACAGTATTTAAGCAGAAGCATTTGGGATCTATTTAGAAACTAGATTGCCGCTCTCTCTCCTCCCCCCCGCCCCCCAATACCCTTGGGCTGTTCACCAGAAAGTCCATCTTGGACGACATCAGTGCAGCTCTTTCCTTCTGACTGTGGTTATTTCCAAGTCAATCAGATGAACCATGGACACACGCCAAAAGCCAGACTGTAGTAGTTTACAGAGCACAGCGAGGCAGCCACAGAACTGCTGGCACTGGAGCCGGCCCACGTCTCCCTCCCCCACACACGGAAAGGCAAGCATGTCGCACAGAGACAGAAACCTAAACACTGCTTTTAAAGATACCATTAAAAAGAGATACAGACTTACAAAGGGCCAAGCAATTCGGAGTCAAGACTAAACTGACTCACACAGAGGCACCACTCGATTAGTTAACAGAGAACCAGCCTCAGTTCTGACTAGCCTAGCTGCCCTTCGTCCCCATTTGTGTTAAACAATTTAGTGTCATTGTTTAAAAAACAAAGTGAATTTAGTGCTCACAAAAAAAAAAAAAATCTGATTTACAGCACCAAGTGCGGGATCCCTCCAGCTAGCCACAAGAAATACTCAGCACTGACAGCAGCAACCCAAGCATGGAGGCAGGTGCTGCATTGTCCTGTCAACATCTCTCACTCTCAGGCTGGAACATTCAGAAGTGAGAGTGGAGGGGACTTCATGCTTATTCAGTTTAAGACTGGCACTGACGAAGCCAATCTTAAAGATCTGTCCTAGGAACACGTCTTCCAAGAAGCAGCCATTGTGGAAATCCTTAGATAATAATTCCCTTACCAAAGAGGGTAATTGCTTTACAGGAGCTGAAGTATCTTTCTATCCACCAACTTTTATTGTGTTAAAGAGTAAGGGAGAAGAGACACACCTGTAAACAGTTGAGCTCACAATGGAAGTGCAATCTGAACACCAGGCTCCTTTAACATGGGGGGAGGGGTTGATCAGGTCTCAGGCCTACAACCTCACTACACCACTTTGTTTAATGCATACTGGACAACTGATATGGGGAAGAGACTAATACTAGCTTCAAAAATAGGTACTGCTTTTATCTTGGGAGATCAGCATTTGATTTATAGCAAGTTGCACTTTAAAAAATCCATGTTTGTTTGTGTAGTTTTTATTGCCCCAGGATGGCATACAGCCGGTTGCTTGACGTGAACATCTGTTGATAACCATCAAACATCATGCAGGCCTCAAGGCTCATTCCATTCAGAAGTTGTGTATAAAGGCCACCTTAAACACCTGAGGGAAGTTTTCTGCATGCAACTTCCTTCTAAGTTAAGAAAAGAATCAAGGCCCCACCACGTAGCATCACTGCTCACAAAGGCAACTATATGGAGAATGCAAAGCAGAAGGCATGTTTTGTTACTGCAATCAAACAAGGGTGGGGGCTGTTCTCTAGGCTGCTAAACAAGTAAGTTCAGCTATTTCAAGGGATTTTCACGATCAAACGCAAGAGGGGCATATCAAGTGAGGAGCATTTACATTTTACCTACTGTCAAAGCAACAAGAGCTAGAGGACTGAACAACTTATTGTTGTGGGCATAGCCTGGAATTACATAATAGGTTCCAGTGCCACTGCCCTGTTCATTGGTGCAAACAGAAAGGCCATATCGATCTTATCTTTATCGAGTGGAGTCAAAGTGCTGTTCCCTGGCAAGTTTAGGGCACAAACGGAAATGAACATGGGCCTTAGTTTGTCTAAGGACAGGATAAATGCGTGGCACAAAAGGGTTGCTAATCCCTTCAATGGCTTGTCTCCATGCTGCAATTTCATTGACCAGGAAAATTCCTTACAGGATACCCCTGTGCTTCTGTCCATTCACCAGGACTGTTCAGTACCAAGTGGCCTATTAATGGGGAAGCCGAGCTTCAGAACATCAGCTTAGAAGCAATTTTGTAGCACCTGTTCTCCAGGGAGGTAGAGCTCGAGTGCATGGTTGGATTTTGAGGGCATGGGGGCAGTTGGTCAAAGGCATCATTTCTTGCTAGTCAGTTAATTAAGCAGCCTCAGCCTAGAAGTATGACAGCTACAATCAGCCAAGATATTTTAAAGGAAGAAATAAAAGTGATTCATCCAGAATAAGGCTTGCAGAGATTCAACATTGCCCCCCACTTTAAACAACTCTGGAAAAAGCCCAGAGAAAATGGGCTTCACATGAACAGTAATAAAACACACCCATTATAAATCTTTACAGAGCACTAGAGGACGAGCACTAAATTGAAAGACCATCACAGAAGTAGGGAAGGGAAGAAACCCATACATGAGATACAAGTAAGCTGGACAGACTCAATTAAATGCTGATTACTCTAGGTACCGCCTCATAACACACCTAAAAAACTTGTGACGCTATCCTGGGCGGAAAGGGGAAATCAGTGTTGTGGATGGACTGATGGGATGTGTTTCACATGGCCCAGACTCCATTTCAGCTGTTGTCACAGTGAAATTTTAGTCTTTGGCCCGATCAGCTCCTTCCACACTACTTAAAACTATAGCTCCTGCCATACCAAAATCTCTGAGCTACACAAATGCTCTCCACTCTGTTTGAACTTAAGACAGCAAATCTGTTAACCCTTTAGTTAGCTTTGAAAAGCCTGCAGAAATGCGAGTCATTGGAAGCTCCTTCAGACATATTAGCAGCACAGTTCTAGGTTTGACAGCACAATTTTAAACAGGTAATTTACTATGAAGTTGGCAAGCTCAAACAGCCTACTGTGCTGTATTACAGGGAATGAGATTCAGATGTGTAGTGACAATGGAAACTAGACATATTCTTAAGAGTTGTCATTTAAAATAGAGCAGCTGTTAATCAACTCCATTAAATCTGTCACCACAATACCTTGTGTTCCCCCTACATCTCAAGAATATTGTTCAATGGGTTGTTAAAAATAGCAGTTACCTATTAAACATGTAGTTTATCAACAATTATAATGTAAAATTTTAAAGATAAAATTGTTTAAGGCCAATTCACTTGGTAATTCTAGAGCAGTTACTGCCTTGTAGGTAGCTAATTCAAAGAGCAACTTATTGGTTAGCTACTTTGAGGGAAAGGCACCTGCTGGTGACCTGAATGAGTCTTCAAAACATTGGCTTTGACACAAGATACCAACATGATTTTCAGTATAGGCTCCCATCTGCCACTTTTATAAAACTGATAGATCACATTATAGGGCTCTCCTGCTTAAACATGCTGCAAGCATTTCCTCTTTCTCCTTGCTGGAGACAAAACACACAGAGGACCCTTGCCAGTGACCTGCATGTGCTAAATGAGGGAGAGCGAAGAGCTTTTTTTTTTTTTTAAAAGCATATGTTCAAGGCCTCCACCTGATTGTAGGCCTGCCTGTGACCCATTTCCTGACTAGTCAGTTGAACAATAACTTATGAAGTTTATAAAAAAGCTGTCCCTCGCAGCTGTGTTTACCAGCAAACGTCTTCATGATGTCACTGTAAAATACAATTATTAGTTGTTTCTTGCAAAAGAATTGAGCAGATCACCAAGTCTGGCTAAAGATTGTTGCACAATACTGGGTAGTACCTTTTGAATTCTGCACTAGTAATTACTAGTACCACAGATGACTAGCTTTATTGTACTATTTTTACATAGGGGAATCCAGTAGGGCTTGTATTTAAAAGTATGTCGTAGCCAGGTAAATGTATTTACCACTTTAGAATGTGTCTTCGCAAGAGGAAATCTTGCTGGATTGAGGTTATTTAGATTTTCTAGTGGAAACTTTCAATGAAGTTTCACACTATAACTGGACAATGCATGTTATAACTACACCTGAAAGATGAATATTCACCTAACACAGTAGATAGCTAGTGTCTCCAAACTACTCTTAAGATGGTTTAATCATGCACCAAACAAAGACACAGGTCCACTCAAACCTGTTTCAAACTAATTTAAGTATTGCACTAAAAACAGTGGTGCACTTGAATCCTTGAAGCAGTCAGTAATATGGCATAGTGTCAACTTACATCAAGGTGTCTCATTTTGCGTTAAAGTAGTTAAGCACATCATATTCCAGTCTAATTTTTGTTTGTCGTTATGGTCAGAAGAGTGACTAAATTACATTTTCCATTTACAAATACAGAGCCACATTGATTACTTTTGACAAAGACAAGTTTGCTATTTTTTACCGCTCTTTGTTTTGCAGAATTAATATAGCTATGGAATACTGACCTGAATTGTTTTCTAGTTCCCTCATCAAAACTGTTAACCAACTGTAAAGTCTTGATGGTTGGATGATAATGCTTGAGCAAGAAAGCGTCTTACATTACAGAGCCTTAGAATACACAGGGCTTGCAGTGAGTAAAACATGAGCTAGATCCTTAGCTATGGCTGAGAGGTGCAAAGCCCTATTCTGACTTGTGCTTCATGACCTGTGCACAAAAAATTCTCCTCTGCATTTCCTCAATCACAGGGCTACTGTGTGAAGGGATGGTCCCATACCAAAGCTAGGCTGTTCTTACACCTAATGGCCCCAAGGGGACAAAACAGCACCTGAGGATTGATGCAGTCTAGGAGCATCATGATCATGCAGCCCTATGTCCCTACCTTCCTCCTAGGGACCTAACAGGCCAACTTTATGGTACAGAGCAGTCACAGCATGCCAGAAGAACTGGTTGTTTTACTACTATTTCACAGCATGCCAGAAGAACTGGTTGTTTTACTACTATTACAAAAAAATGAAACTTGTTAAGAATTGTCTATATTAAACATGGAAATGCATGCTGCTATTTTTCAGGGTGCAACTGTAACAATGAGAGTTGCTTTGGAGAACCTCATATTCATTAGCTCAGTTTTTTTAAAAATCAATAAGATGACCAAGAATAAAAGACCTCAAATGTGCGTTAAAAAGAAGAGCAGTTTCATGCTCCAGTACTGCAGTTAAAGCTACGACAGGCTTCATATGTAAAACCGAGGTAACTTTTCAATAATATCTGGTTCTAAAAAGGGAATGTTTTCTCAAGAGTTAAATGGGCAGCACATTATTCCAAATAGAATACTCAGTAAAATAATGAAGTACACAAAGAATCAACTGGGAAGTTAGGCAGTTTGAGTTGACCTGCTATAGCTCTAAAGCCTTCTGTTGAATAGAAACTACTGCAAAGTCTAAATACAGTATCTGAATGCTTAAGTAATGAAGAGTAAACACCTTTAGATCTCGTTTAACCAAATAAAGAGGCACGCCCAGAAGAAATATATTAATCTAGACCCTTAAGCCACAATTTGTAACACCTCATGTTGAAGCATTTACCTTTCCAAATGCAATTACCGTAACAGAATCCTCATCTGTAACAATGCAGAACATTCAAGACAGGACTTGATATTAAAAAAAAAAATATATCACTAAATGTTAAAAAAAAGTAAAATTGGTCCATGGTGAGTAAGACTTTTCTAACTAGACAATTAACTTCTGTTTACATTTGAGAAGTAGTGGAAGTGTAATTTTAAAATAAATAAATTTTTCCTATCTGTAGCTCCTTACTGGTTTACTTCACCAAACATTTTATATGCATTATATATAACTAGAATACAACCACATCCTTTTCACTCCTGAAGCCAGCACAAAAAGCTACAAGGGCAGCAGATTTCTGCATTAAGAAGCTGCGTATACCGCACACAGAGAAATGAACTTCTGCAAGCCACAAAAAGAAGGATTCTAGATTTTATCCAAGTTAAACACGTGAAAACTCCAGAGCAGGGTTCTTTTTAGACCAGCATTTCTCTTGAGATTAAATGCTGAAGTGTTCCTTTTTTGACATGTCATTACAGTTTTAAAGGGGACAAGAACTACAGAGATTCGACTGACTTGGTCTAGTTAGAGAAAGCCCTTCTGATTTTTTTTTTTTTTTAATAAAATCAAACTATGGTACCAATTGCACAACAAACATTTGTGTTTGAAAGTTCCCTGGCAAGAAAAAAAAAAGACTACAGCATTGAAATAAAAGGCAGATCTTAAATTTTGTTTATGTACCTCATTGTAGACGACAAGGTTGGAATTATCTGTACACAAAGAAAGGCACCTGATAGTTAACTATGTAAGTTTAGAGAGCTAGAAAGTCAACAGTTCACATCAACATTATTCACAGCCTCTTGCAATTTCACACATGTATACCATCGCCTGAAATGGGCAACTAATTTTGACAGTTTACACATACTATATATAAATTAATATAGGCTAAAGATCCCATTAACAGATTAAAAATGGGCTAGTTTACAGCAGGGTCCTGCTGTCCAAATGTACCAGTGCAGCTGTAAAATTGGGATCTCAAGAGTGCTGGCTCTTCTTGTGTAAGAAGTGTAAGGTCAGCTGTTAGGAAGTAATCAAGCAGCTGCTCTACCATCAAATATTTTGCTAAAAAGTTTAATCAGCTTCCACACATTTGGAGACAGATAAAGCCCTGTGATCTGAGAGACTGGAGCTTTACAAATACTGCCAGCTGCAGGTGTGAGAACAGTGATGAATTTCCATAAATGACACCTCACTAGAGCACCCACTATGTGCAGATATGTGGTCAGATGTTCTAGTACATGCCTCAAACTGTATTACTGTGGAAGTCAGTTTCCCATGATGTAAGACACTGTATATGTAGTGCAAAACAAAATCTTGTCCTCATCAGCCAGGCCTTAATTTTCTCCTCCATTTGACTTCAGAGTGTCAGGACAGAGGACTCATATAGCCTGGTGGGTTTCATTTATAGTTCTACTGCATTTCATTTATAGTCCTAGACTTGCATGTCTCAAGAGACTGATGCAAGACCTTCAGACAAGAGTTGTGCATCCACACTGATAAGTGGACTCCAGATCCTTGGCAAACACTGCACATGCAAGCAAGATCTGGTTACATATTTAAAGATTACATGTGGAATTGTGATTAATATATTGCCATTTATTCTCTAGTACAACTACCAACCTCATTATAATTTACATTAGTTTGACTGGTTAACTCAGCACCTCCAAACTGCAGAGAAAGGCAGTCTGTACAGTTACTGTCCTTGCAAAACAACAGTTTTCATTAAAAGTCTTCCTTACATAGTTTGTCAAAGTTAGATTTTTCTAAGATAGGAAGGTGATTGTGTTATTCAACTTTCCAAACTAGGTGTCAAACCCTACAACGGCCACTTTTTTCAGTAGTGTTACTCGTCAAATGATTCAGTAGCTAACATCAACGTTTGACTCCTTCTGCCTCCATGACTGGCTAGTTTCAGCATTCCTGAGCCAAGTGAATAGCATGGGTCCTAAAACCACACGCAAGAGCCATAAAGATAAAATAAAAGCTTGACTTATAACCCCTGGGTAGATTTCAACAAGACAAGGGGTGCTCTTCTTCACTGCAACATAATATCCTTCAGATTCTCTTGAAGGATTGTGTCCTTCACTGCATGAAACACGAAGCGGATATTTTCAGTGTCTATGGCAGTTGTGAAATGATGGAAGAGTGGCTTACTGCGGTTCCGGCGCTTTCTGTCAAAACACTGCACCAAGTAACGCTGAACATCTTCTAGCCTGTGAGGATCACCCTTGAAGTCTGAGAAATACTTCTTAATGCTGACTGTCTTTACCTTCTCTACAAGGAGATCCATTTTGTTCAGGAATAGGATGATAGAAACATTAAAGAAGAGCTTGTTATTGACTATTGTCTCAAAGATGTTCATGGACTCCACCAGTCTGTTTGTGCGTCTGTCTTCCATGAGAACCTGGTCATATTCACTGGAGGAAACCATGAACAAAATAGAAGTTATCCCATCAAAGCACTGGAACCACTTCTGACGCTGAGACCTCTGTCCACCCACATCCACCATCTTGAAAGGGATTTTTTTAATGATGAAGTCATGCTCTACGATCCCCTTGGTGGCTTTTCTGGCCAACAGAATATCTTGTTTGCTGGGGAAATAATTCTGTAAGAGAAAGGAGAATAGTGACAAATTGCCTCAGGTCTTCCTTTTAAAATATGCAATATCAGCTGGCATTTTAAAAATAAAATTGATCATATCTCAATGTAATGATAGCTGTGGGGAGCTATAATGTTCCAGTTCTAGGAGCTCTAGGTGACATCTGATACTGAGTGAGTGAAGGACTTACTATACAAGGTCAAAATTAATGGACTTGTTGACCAATGGATTGTACATTGAAAATTTGCTGTTGAAAGATGGAGGACTGTGATGGAGCATGTGAAAGTTTATGTATAACTCCAGTACTTTCCTTCAAAGTTTCACCCCTTCTGCATATTAAAATTCAGTTCTTCCTCCTTTCCAGGTTGGAAACTACTTTACTATTAGGATATTCTTGCCCATGAAACTATTAATTTGTGTTAATGAATGCAAGTCTCCATAATGTCAGTGAAATTATCTTTTAAACCTGTTTTTTTAACAAGCTTGATACATTTACAATAATAATTAATAATAATAAATAATAATAATATCATCTTGCAAGCTGTAATGACAGCATCCTTCCACAGTAGGTATGTGCTGACCTCTATCACAAGTTTAATTCTGTTGTAAGTACTGGCCAGTCTCACTGCCACCTATAGGAACAACAGTGAAATGGATGAAATTCTTCTATCTTTCTCTATGCTCAGGAAGATGAGCAGCAGTACATCCCCTCTCACCTTTTCTCCCCATTAGACCTTCTGCAAGAACCCAAGCTATTTTCCCCATTACTGTGGCCCTTACAGGTGGCTGTAGCTCAATGGGCAATTTCTTGCAAAATTCACACTGCTGCTCAGGGCAATTGATCAGCATAGGAAGTGGATGTGGTCCAAGGATGGTGAAAGAGGAGACAGAAGAGGAAGATGTAGATTTTTGTTTTTGTTCATGTAACTTTTCATTGTATTCCTGTTTACTTGTCAATACAAAGGCTTAGTAAAATGTCCAAACATATATCAAGCTGCATAGGCCAAAGTTTAACACATTCCAGGGGAGCGCTGTTTTCTTGATTAAAATATTTGGAACTTATGCTTACTAGTTTTAAACCAGGGATATTAAAGCATCTGCAAGAATACACTTTCTAACTTCAAACACTGTGGACTATAAATAGTTACATCTCACCAGCTGGCCAATCCGATCCAGGTTATCCAGGAAGTATTTCACCGATTCACCCTGTTGAAAAGGAAAGAAATGCTTCTTAAATCTTGTTTCTAGGCTAGCAAATCAAGCAGTTTATTGAATGAAAGCCTTTTTTGCCCATTTGCTTCTCCATATACACTGAAGTTTAAACATACACATACACAGAAAACTGATGTCTGGACTGGATCCCGATGTGCTGAGAGGCTGTAATGAGAAGAGCATTGTATAAATTACTTTGAAACAAACTGTTGGTAAGAATATTGGAGAAGCTTTAACGTGACCATAAGACAGTACAGCACTTCCTGTGGAATGCCTGTAAAAAAAAAAGAGACCAATGCACATTACTTAAAAAGCAATAAAGAATGTTTACAGCAATAGGTTTGTACAATAAGTGCTCAAAATTCATACACTGAACATGAGCTGCTGCTAGAGCCAGCTCATGCTCTCTCAATGCACTGGGTCCTCTTTTGTATGTAGAATACAGATTAAATATCACTGGGTAACAGTACAGTGGACTACATTTACTGGAAACCATTGCATTTGTGTCTTAAAACTCATGGCAGAGAACAGAAGCACATGCTACACATCAAAAATTGCCAAATGAAGTAGCAATAGGTTTAAGCAACATGGGACGTGTCTGGCTTAAATTTTCACTAAGGAGACAAGCTTGGCGGAAAAATATAGGTTTTTTTTTTTTTTTTTTTTTTTTAAATTTCCTTCAAAATATGGTCCCTCCTGAAGGATACAGTGGTTTTCAAAAATCTAACCAGGTTGTTTTTAAAACTGAAGTGTCTTTTTCTAAAACTATATCAGACTATTGTTGAATTGGGTATGTAATATTAAGCCTCAAGGGTTATTTATATGTATCTTTTAAAAATGCATTTCTTTGCAAGACCTCCAATAAATCATTTAAAATAAGTCAAATCAAAGGTCATTTAAAGCTGACACACATGCAGGAATACATTTATACTCCTTTAAGAAGTGACTTTTTCCATTTAGAAGGAAGCTTCAATTTTGCTCTGAAGGGAAACAGGAATCTTCTTCCTCAAACCCATCTGTCCTGGAGTACTCCACATCCTAGACTGAGAATCTAAATTAGCATCCACTCTTCCTTGCATCACTAGTCACCATCCTTGCACCTATAAAGTTGTCTGAAGTTTCCCTTCAAAGCCTATCCATTGCACTCCTGGGGAGCAAAATGTACGCACTAGAGAGTGCTACCAGTAGACTGAACCAAGGATTAAGATTGGTAGTTTGCGCTCACCAAATAGTTACATTCAGGATCATATTTATAACTAGGAGTATAACCTATTATCTCCCACAAGAAAGAGCTACCTACTTATTTTTGTATGATCCCCATCACCATAGTGTATGAGGTGAGAGAACCAAATTCCTTTCAGAACAAATTAAAAAGGGTACCATGTTTGGAAGAGTCCCATGGAAGACTGGAGCACTCAATACTAGTTTACTACAACTCAGCAAAAGCTTTCAGACTAAGAGCCCCAAGGAGCCCTTCAGTGCCAACTGGCAGAGGGCCCATCATACTATAACTCTATCACACATTCCCCCAACACATGGTTATTGTAGTATCTATCTAAAAAGTGTCATGTAAGGTATATAACAACTGGTGACACATGAGGTCCTGAAAACCATTTTGTGATGTATATACAGGTTGTGCACAAAGAGATGTGTGTGTGTGTGCTGGAAATACGTTCTTAAAATGTGTTTGGGACGCAGTGCGTAAGCCCAGCCTGCCCAAAACAAAGGAATGTGTATTTAGCTGCCTGACCATCTTGATTACTGGCAGAGGACAATGAAAGTATATTTATATAAACGATAAACAAAGCTATCAAGCAGCAGTTTAGTGAGCACACAAGGGGGCAGAGTCTGCACCCCAGGAATCCTTCCTGGCTCTTGGGACAGACACAGTGGATTTTACGTAATATAAGGGGAGCAAAGAGACTTTAGTAATCCATCACTTGAGGAACAAAGGGAGAAGCACCCTTTGATTCTGTGTAGGTGGATCCCCGGGCTTGGAGATGCTGCTAACTTGGTGTAAGGAAACTGCTTATGTAAAGATTACAATGTGCTAAGATTAGTCACTAGAAAGCGGGATTTATTTTGTTTTGTCTGTAACCATACCTGCGCCTCTCTCATTTAGCATCACGAATATTCGGTCTTTGTTAATAAACTTATTCTTGTTTTATTACAAAACCATCTCAGTACCGTATACTGGAAGTCAAGCATGAGTCTTCAGCTATTCTAACAGGATGATGTGTGCTCTGTCTCTTTGGAGACAGCAAACCTAACCATTTTTGAGTGTCCAGTGAGGGGGATTGGACACTGCAGGGAAATCCCGATGAACTCGAGAACTGGAATTCACTGATTTGTTACCTCTACAACCCCGCTACTAGTGGCCCCCCCCGACTTGGGTGAGACCAACAAAGATGAAGAACATGCTAAGAACCAAGAATATACCAACATGTCATCTGAAGGCTCAAGTGGTGTATCTACATCTGAACAGCCAAACACACAAATACAGCTACCTACTGAAGAAACAGGTCTCCAAAACCTAAAGGCAGTTCCTGATGTTTTGCTGGTCAAACTTTTCCCATTTAAGTTAGAAAAGATGACAACTGGTGCACCTCTTGCAAAAAAAGCTTACAAAGAAGGAAAGCTTCTCACTGCTTCAGTTGGTACAACTAGAGGAGCTTGGTTTGCCAGACTGATCAGCAAAGCCAGTGCTGACAAACTATGTGAAAAGGCTGCAAAACACCAAGCCTCTGGATTTCAGCGATATGCAGCAAGCCTTATAAGCCAGTCACTGTCAAAGCCAATTTTAGAAGTACTTAATGAGGCTGTTAAGAATGCTAGACTCATAGTTTATGCGAACAAACATGACTGTTGCATCATACTTTCACTTAAGCAAGAGATACCTCACACTACAGACAGGAGGCCAAAGTTAAGTGCATTGTCACTGGTTAACCCTGAAGTTGGACACTGGTTCCGAACAAGACCAGCAAATGCTCAATATCTTTCTGCAAGAATCTCAACTGACTGGTTAGAAGCATGCGGTGCAACAGTGAAAGACAGCAGTTGAAAAAGTGAAGAACTCTCTCACCACATTCAAAAAATCTGCATACATGGCTAATGAATACCCTGATGCAAATGGGCATCAAGTATTAAGTCACGGCATACGTTATCTTGATGTCAGTGGTAGGCCAGGAGATGCATTTCTAGATGTTCAGGTTACAGCAGACACATCTGCGACAACCCACATCTTAGAATTAAATGCTTGTAAACTGGACCCCAAACAGATGGCACAAGCATTTGACGGAGCTTCAAACTTCTCTGGAAGACACGGTGGGATACAAGCTTTGCTCAGAGGAAAGTGTAACCTTAATCTCTCCTACACACTGCAGAGGCCATCTTAACTTCAGTACCTGGAAAGATAATGGAGCAAATAATTAAGCAACCAATTTGCAAACACCTAGAAGATAATAAGGTGATAAGTAACGTCAACATGGATTTGCCAAGAACAAATTGCATCAACCAACCTAATAGCTTTCTTTGCCAGGGTAACAAGCCTTGTGGGTAGCAGGGGGAGGCGACAGAGGTGGAATATTTTGACACTAGTAAGGCTTTTGATACTGTCTCGCATGATCTTCTCATAAACCAACTAGAGAAATACAACCTAAAGGGAGCTACTATAAGGGGAGTAAATAACTAGTTGGAAAACCATTCCCAGAGAGTAGTTATCAGTGGTTCACAGTCAAGCTGGAAGGGCATATTGAGTGGGTACTGAAGGGCTTCATCCTGCATCTGGTTCTGTTCATTATCTTCATCAATGATTTAGATAATGGCATAGAGAGTACACTTATAAAGTTTAATGGACAATATCAAGCTGAGAGGGGTTGAAAGTGCTTTGGAGTACAGGATTAAAATTCAAAAGGGTCTGGACGAACTGGAGAATTAGTCTGAAGTAAATAGGATTAAATTCAATAAGGACAAATGCAAAGTACTCCATTTAGGAAGGAACAATCAGTTGCATTCATACAAAATGAGAAATAACTACCTAGGAAGTAGTACTGCGGAAAGGTATCTGGGGGGCTCATAAATATAAAGGGAAGGCTAACCACCTTTAAATCCCTCCTGGCCAGAGGAAAAAACCCTTTCACCTGTAAAGGGTTAAGAAGCGAAAGATAACCTCGCTGGCACCTGACCAAAATGACCAATGAGGAGACAAGATATTTTCAAAGCTGGGGGAGACGGGGGGGGTGGGGGGGGGAGGGAGAGAGAACAAAGGGTTCTGTCTGTCTGGTGGGTTTTTTTTTTTTTTTTGGCCAGGAACAGGAAAGGAATGGAGTCTTAGAACTTAGTATGTAATCCAGCTAGATGTGCGTTAGATTCTGTTTTGTTTAAATGGCTGAGAAAATAAGTTGTGCTGAATGGAATGTATATTCCTGTTTTTGTGTCTTTGTGTAACTTAAGATTTTGCCTAGAGGGATTCTCGATGTTTTGAATCTGATTACTCTGTAAGGTATTTACCATCCTGATTTTACAGAGGTGATTCTTTTACTTTTTCTTCAATTAAAATTCTTCTTCTAAGAACCTGATTGCTTTTTCATTGTTCTTAAGACCCAAGGGTTTGGGTCTGTGTTCACCTTTGCAAATTGGTGAGGATTTTTTATCAAGCCTTACCCAGGAAAGGGGGTGTAGGGTTTGGGAGAATTTTTTGGGGGAAAAGAAGTTTCCAAGCGGGCTCTTTCCCTGTTATATATTTGTTAGACACTTGGTGGTGGCAGCAATAAAGTCCAAGGGCAAAAGGTAAAGTAGTTTGTACCCTGGGGAAGTTTTAACCTAAGCTGGTAAAAATAAGCTTAGGAAGTTTTTCATGCAGGTCCCCACATCTGTACCCTAGAGTTCAGAGTGGGGAAGGAACCTTGACAGGGGGTCACAGTGGATCACAAGCTAAATATGAGTCAATGTAACACTGTTGCAAAAAAGCAAATATTCTGGGATGTATTAACAGGAGTGTTGTAAACAAGACATAAGAAGTAATTCTCCTGCTGTACTCTGCACTGATACGGCCTCAACTGGAGTATTGTGTCCAGTTGTGGACACATTTCAGAAAAAAATGTGGACACATTGCAGTAAGTCCAGAGAAGAGCAACAAAAACGACTAGACGTCTAGAAAACATGACCATTGAGGAAAGATGGAGAAAAGATTGGGTTTGTTTAGTCTGGGGAAGAGAGGACAGAGGGAACAAAACAGTTTAAGTACACAAAAAGTTGTTACAAGGAGGAGAGAGAAATTGTTCTCGTTAACCTCTGAGCATAGGACAAGAAGCAATGGGCTTAAAATGCAGCAAACACAGTTCAGGTCGGACATTAGAAAAAACTTCCTAACTGTTAGGTTAGTTAAGCACTGGATAAATTGCCAAGGGAGGTTGTGGAATCTCTGTCATTGGGAAGTTTTTAAGAGAAGGTTAGACAATCACCTGTCAGGGATGGTCTAGAAGGTAATACTTAGTCCTACCTTGAGTCCCAGGGACTGGACTAGAGATCTCTCAAGGTCCCTTCCACTCCTACGATTCTATGATCTACTCAACTAGCAGTAGTACAAGTTGCAGAATCTTCAAAAGCCATTTTAAAAGCCATTTAATGTCTTTGTTATCTTTTCAACAAGAGTCCACAAGGACTGGACAAAACAGAAGATGCTCTGGGACTGATGTGCATATTAGTTCAACCTGGGAAAACCCACTGGCTTTCTCATGAGTGATCCTTGGCTGTTGTCTTAAAATTACTGGAACCAGTATTACTGGTTTTGGAAAGTATCTACCAAGACTGGACGGATCTAAGTAGCGAGGCTGGTGGGCTACTTTTGCTGCCACATTTAAAGAAGACAATCGCCATTCTCTCTCTTGTAATTCTACTGTTGAAACCACTTGGGTCAATAAACAATTCCATCCAGGCATCTGCTACAACATTAGTAGATCTTCGTCCAGCAATAGAAGCTACATCTGGATCAATCAGAGATATCCATTGAAAATGTACTGTAAGGAGGCGAAGACTGCAGTCCAGAAGTTGGCTAATGAAGACTCTTATATTGAATCCTTAAGTGAAGGAGACAAGAAATGTTTGTTAAGCCAGCTGGAGAAAGACACAGACTTGATTCTTCAAATTTACAATAGTGACTTCTGGATTCTACTCAGCTTCTATGTAGCTTTTACAGATGCCTGTCTTATAAAACACCGACAGTTGAGTGAAGTGAGGCACTACCAGCAATGGGGCTGCCATGGGATCAGGACAAAATAGAGAATTTGAACACAAAGTGGAATGTCATATGACGAATGAACAAAGATTTAACTTTTTTTTTTTTTTTTTTTTTAAACACCGCTAGTGGCTTGATCTGATCTTTGTGCTACGTGTCCTGGGATAAAAGTAGGAATTCATCTCTTGCTACTCCCAGACGACAGCTACAGGTGAGTGTTTGTTTTTGTCATTGAATAGAAAGAATTTTGTGTTCCAAAAGAAGCTACCTTCTGCCTGATCTTGTGAATGAACTAATGAGCATATCAATTCAAGGACTGAAACTACCGGACACGTGAGAAGCCACCAAAGATTAACGCACTGCATTCAACAAGTTCATTAACAGAGTTGTGCAAAATTACAAGAAGAAACCAAGAAGGATGCAGATGTAGTGCTTCATAGAAGGCTTGAATAGCCAACTTTAATTTTTGTGATGATTTTAAAACAGTTAAATCTAATCAAATGGTTCTGAAACAGTTTTCAGTTTTTACTATGGTGCCATACAGCCCACCTTAGCCCTCACAGTCTCATCCCTCACCCTTCACCCCCCTATAAATTCAAACACTTCCCCTAATTTCAATTCTTGGGGAAAGTAATGTCTGCAAGGGAAAGTTTAGACTGGCAGAGTCTTGAAGAATTTGCTGGCAAGGCAGACAGGCTGATGTGTCAGGAAGCTGACACACAGCTTAGCAAGAGAGCTTTGCTGCTGCTAAGGCAGAGGAGTAATACAGTGGCTCAGAATTCTGGGCACCACGAGCAGGACGTCACACTAATGAATGGAGACAACGGAGCTCTGACTCGTCATTTTCCATTTTCAAGTAAAATGGGAAGAGTTTGCTTCATAAGGGATCCAGCACCTACACACTAAAATGCAAACAGTCACTACTTGTAAGTGATTCTGAAGGATTTATAGATGGATGGTAGGGAGAAATTACTTTTTTCCAGGACACATTTTCTAAACAATTTCTAAAATAAGAGCTTCTTCCTTGCAGTCATGAATTTTCAGAAGATGAGTGTAATATCCTGCATTTTCTGGCACTCTTTTAAAAAGACTGTCTTGTCAAGGCAGCATGGGTTTGTGCAGAAGAAATCTCACAGATTCCAAAAATAAAACTTCCTGTACAGCATTAGTCACATGGGGGAGTGGTTGGAGGGCCCCCCCAAGAGGGAAAGGTCACTGAACTAAAAGTGTATCTTTCGCTATATCCCTTGTCCTTAACAGTGTCTCTAGATGTGGTACAGACTGAAAGTGGGCTGTATCTGACAACTTGTTCTTTTCTTCAATTACTTTGTACGCACATCCTCCCACGCTCAGAACAGGAAACAGCTGTGTGCATGTAAACTGCTGGAATACATAAGTAAGTTTACCTGATTTATTGCTTGTGCCTCCCCATATCCCCCACCTTACACTGATTATTTTGTTACGTATATGCTACAGTTTTAAAGTCAAAACAAGACTGAATAGGGCAACATATTTAACAAAGCTTTCATTAGCGATTTAGTGGAAACAGAATAATCTTTCGCCTATTTTTTTTCCCCAGAGCTTTTCCAAAGCCCTATAATTAAGGAACACAATCGCTTTTTAAGGGGGTTCCAATCTATGATTTTAAGCAAAATATTCTCCATGATAAATCCCAATAAGGAGCGTGACTACACCAGCGGGTTGAAGCCCATGCTAAGAGCATAGAAAGAAATGGACAAATCTAAAGAGTTCTGAATATTCTCTACTACAAAGGAATGGAAAGAAACTAAGTACTTAACACAAACTACATGACCTCCACATGGTTTCAAGGTAAGAACACCTCATAACATTTAAAATGCCCGCAAAAAGCTTAGGAAGGAGACAGTTTCTACCAGAATAACTTGTCTCATTAGTTTGCCAGCAAAATATTTTTTTTTAAAAAAGTGTTTTCTGCATAACACGTAACAGGACCCAAATATAAATCTGAACTAACCCCATCAGTTTAACACACTGGCAATGTAAAGTCACTGCAACATAAAAATGGAGGCCGACAAATGGTCCAGTGTTTAGGGCACTAGCCTCGCACGCAGGAGCCTGGGTACAATTCCCTGTTTTATCAAACTTCCTGTGAAATAGGAAGTCACTGTGTGATAGGAAGTCAGCATGTCACCAAGTCTGTGCCTAATCTGTAAAATGGGGACAATAGCACTCCCCTACGTCACAGGAGTGTTGTGAGAATAAATGCACTAACATTTTTAATGTGTTCAGATACTGTGGTAATTGAGGCCATAAAAATACCTGAGACAGAAAACTCAAAGCTATACATAACAGGTGCCAAAGTTACAAAGTAGCTTTTAAGTCAAACAGCATCTATTGTACCAAATTATCTGCTCACCTTATCTTGGAATTAAACTTCTTCCCCTACAGCTATTAGCAGCAATGAAATTTAAAATACGAACAGGAAGAAGTGTTCCAAATCATTTCATCATGTATGTCAGTCTCAACTCCTATCAGGAAGAGCTATCCACTTCAGGAAAGAAGTCTCTTCCAACAATACCTCAATCCTGGGTTCTCTCTAGAGATACTAATACAACATAAAGTGTCTCTGAAGATATGTTGTGTGCAAAACAAAAAAGATCCAAATCTATATACCGTTAGATATGTTTGGCTGTTCTACTGACTGCATTGTTGGTCTACCTGGTGTGTAACAGATTCTAACACATTACCACAGTCCAACCTCCACATATTCTTGACTTTGCATACAGTTTAAGAAGCTAACAATGGACTTCAGATCTTTACAGAATTAAGGCTATGCTGGATGACAGCTCTAAACCATTAATCTAGCCATTTTCTCAAATTCCATTTCACTGAGTGATAATATGCAACTTCAGAAAAAGCGTGTACGGCACAGCCTCATTGAGTAATTGCTATGAAAAAAGCCAGAGAAGATGAATAGTTGGAGGAAAGAGGGTGAGAGAGGAGTGTTGCAATAAAGAATATGCTCTGTACAATTTTCTTGACTCCAAGAAAAATCCCACAAACCAGAGGAAGGACAGTAACGATTAGATTAAAAAGTGAGACCAGGCTAAGACAATTTACACGAAAGGTTGCAACCTTCAGGGGTCACTTTAAAAAAAAAAGTAACTTTCTAAACATTCTAGAGCAGTGGCTCTCAACCTTTCCAGGCTCCTGTACCCCTTTCAGGAGTCTGATGGGGGTCTAGTACCAGGTGACCCGATCACCTAACCCTGTAGTGTCAAAACAACCACCCCTGTATCTTCCAAGTCTTATTGTTGTTTCTAATGGCCCATTGAGGCTGATTGGGAGACATGCACCAGACAGGAGACAAAGACACACAGTTGTAATTGTTACATAGTCAGTATTCCTAACATCAGATACAGAAGTGATACATACATACAAATTGGATAAACACATTCAGTAGATGATAACCTTTCCAAGGATACCTCACGACTCATCTTGCATAACACATATCTTAGTTATGCCATATTGATAAAAATATTTCTATGAAGAATATGGGGTGCAGTGTCACCATAATTATAAAATAAATCAATTGGAATATAAATATTGTATTTACATTTCAGTGTATAGTATATAGAGCAGTATAAACAAGTCACTGTCTGTATGAAATTTTAGTTTGTACTGACTTCGCTAGTGCTTTTTATGTAGTCTGTTGTAAAACAAGGCAAATATCTAGATGAGCTGATGTACCCCCGGAAGACCTCTATGTATGTGTACCCCTGGCCGAGAACAACTGTTCTAGAGTTCCTAATATTTGGGTTAATGAAACATTCTGAAACAATTGCACATGGCAAAACAGACATGGAAATCATTAGCTTCCATTCTACTCAAGGTTTTACCAAACTGATACCATGGTATTGAACACCTTCAACAACTAATTTTGGAAGAAAAAAAAAGAAAAAAGAAAAAAAAATCATTCTCCCTTTGCTTAACATTCTAGTTATGGGATCAAAATAGTTTTCCCTGAAAGCAGATGAGGCCATACACGAAGGTTTTCCTGCACTGTTTCAGTAACACCAACTGTATGTAAGGAAAAAGTAATCACACCCTTCTGACTCTTCAGTTAAAATAGGTGAAACCTCTTCAATATGTTTTTAACTCCTGAAATATTCCATTACTGATTGAGAATTAAGATCTTAGCATCATTCACAGTGAATATTTAAATGCTGAATTTGTTTGTTCTACTGTAATTGTGGCCTATGATAGTAACAGCTAGTAGCCTCAGTGAATTAAAGTGCAACGTTAATGGGAATATAGTTTTATAGCAAACCCTATGCTCCTTTTTCACTAACACATTTTGCATAAATCTGTGTTGCTCAAAAGCTTGTCTTTTTCACCGACAGAAGTTGGTCCAATAAAAGAGATTATCTCACCCACCTTCTCACGTGAACACCACCACCACAAACATTTAGCTTTAGGCAGTTATGTTAATGCTTGTGCAGCTCAAGATTCTTTATCTATTACAATGCTGCTACATATCAGATAATCCCGGTGAAGCAAAATGTGGAGTTAAGTTAAACTGTTCAAGTCCTGCCCCTGACTCCATTTCATTTATTAAAAATAAAAATAAAAATCAACTCAGTTTTTACTTGTTTTGCATTACTAAGCAACTCTTGGTTAATGCTGAAGTGTTGAACATAATGGCTTCTTAGACTAAGTCTTCCTTAACTCCTACTTTACCACATGAGAGTTATCACAAACACTTGGATGACTCAGTCCAGCCCTGCAAATTTCTTCTCCCTTTGCAATGCATATCCTCTAACAGCTTTGCCAACTGGAACCAAGTGAAGGAATAGGAGATGCTGTTCCCATTGTTCAGCAGCACGATGAGTCACTGCACATCTGGGAAATGCAGAAATGCAAAGAGCAGGCCTGAAATGAGCCACAAGTCCCACTGTGCAGCAACACGTCAGTTTTACAGTTTGCTCTTTACAGATTTTGTGAAAAGTAAGTTTGCAGTTCCAGAAAACACCACAATTAACTTAAAGGGTGATCTGCAGAAGAAAGGAAGATGGGCCCACGTGGACAAGCCTTTCTACTCCTTTATGATGTAATCAAGCAGTCTGGAAATGTCCCTCTCCATCCCCACAGAAGTTTTTAAATTTTAACACTAAAAATTCTAAGCCAGACAAGACCTGAAGACTCTATGGTAACTGGACAAGTGAAATTACATCACAAGACACTGAAAGCTGAAGAATTCAGAGGGAAAAGTTTAAAAGTAAATTTAAACAGTCATTTCCTATTTTGTGAACACCTATTTAAAACCACTGCCAAACACCCCTCCCTGAAAGAATATTCCAGCAAAACCATAACACTAGATTTGATATCACTGATAATTCTAGAGTAGGAGGCAAGCAGAAAAAAAGTTGGCAAGACATCCCACAAACTTTTCAGGCCTTCTATATACAACAAACGTACAACCCATTTTAAAAAGATCCTTTGCAGGTCACCTTTAACAGTCCCACAAAAGCTTCATACTAAAAAGATTTACTAGAGGAGAAAGATAAAAAGCATTAACTTACCACTTGAAGCCTTGGCCAGAAATTCAAAGTAATGCTGGGTTGCTTAGATCAATTATAATGAAATATCAGAATTGTCTACACTATCTAAAAATACAGGCTAATATCAACAGCTACTTCTGAAAGACAAAGTCCTACTGAACTCTGCTCTGAACCAAGAGGACTCAAAATGGGACCCTCTGTTCTATATTTTCTGTTTTCCTTTCCTTGTCCCAAGGCCCCTTTCACACAAAATTAATTTAGCCCTTCCTGATCATTCTGTCTCTGTGAAGCCTAGCTGCTAAATTTAGATGGGACAATTTAAGGTAGATCAGTCAGTCTTTGCCTGGCCCAGATAAAAAATTAAGCCAGAGACATACTTTAAGGAAGATTATAACAGTGACAGACTCCCTCAAATCATAGCAAAATATTCTCTTCATCATCAATTCTTCCTTGAGACAGGTTGGATGACAGGGACAGTCACACTCCTAGACTTCAGCAAACACTTAAAAGCCCAAGGTGGACTAGCAATACAGTGATCAGAATATAATAGTGACGTTTATATCACACCTTCCATTCAGAGGGAACCTATGTTTTGTAAGGTATTAAGGGGAAAAGAAGGACAGAGTCAGCTATCACAGCCAGCACAAGTGATGAAAACTAGCACACCTCAAAAACAAGTCTGAGATTCAGCCTCCAAGAAGTGCATAGATTTCTATCGTATGTGTACCAGACTTCCTATTTGGCTGACATGAAGGTGGAAAGAAGCTGCTCTACTAGACCATTCGTCCTAGCCTTCCTGGGATAACCAATTACAAGCTGCACAATATGCAAGGGCCCAACTTCGGGGAAAGGCGCCATTTGTGTACCATTTAAGTTTGTTTAAAGAAATTTGCTGAGAGAAAAACAGGTATACATAAAAAAGCAGGTAACATGAAATGCTAGTATTTCAGAGATATGAGTATTGTGAAGTCCATTCCACCATAATTCCCAGCAGTCTCTAACTGCTGAAGCTATGAAGTTGGAGGTTATAAATGAGATGTGTTACAGAAACAGGTATCCAAGCTGGCCCACTCACTACACGACAGTGGAAACACGGGTTGGTAAACAACCATAGCTCACGAAAGCTCATGCTCAAATAAATTGGTTAGTCTCTAAGGTGCCACAAGTACTCCTTTTCTTTTTGCGAATACAGACTAACACGGCTGTTACTCTGAAACCATGGGTATGTCTACACAGCAATGTAAGCCTAAGGTTAGTGGGACTTGAGTCAGCTGACCTGTGTCAGGGAACCCTGGGCTTGAGCATCTAAACTGCATTTTAACCCTAGGTTAAGGATTTTCTTTCCCATGCTCGAACGCAGGGCTCGTGTGTCCACATAGCAGTGGACAGACCCATCAAAGTAACCCTACCCCAGAGTGCCTGGCATGCCCCTCCCCACGTCAACACTCAGCCTAGTGGTGGGCAACCTGTGGCCCGTCAGGGTAATCCGCTGGTGGGCCATCAGACAGTTTGATTACATTTGCATGGCCACCCGCAGCTCCCAGTGGCTGCAGTTTGCTGTTCCTGGCCAATGGGAGCTGCAGGAAGCGGCGTGGGCCAGTGGACTACCCTGACAGGCCACAGGTTGCACACTACTGCTCTACCCCTACAAGTGTGCTGCCCACCCTATTTCCTAACAGTGAAGGTGCTACTGAGGGGATTCAGGTGCCCATAAGGAGCACGAATACATAAACTGCATAATTAGCTCCTTTGAGGGCTGTAGTTTGTGAAAGCTTTATACTGAACTACCATCTAATCTGAGAACTGGGCTGTGCACCTCTAGGCTGAGTTACATTGGCAAGAAAATGCCCATGTGCACCTGTTCTGAGGTTAATTAGGACAGCTGTCTCCAGGGCTGTCAAAGTATTACAATTAAACTTTGCAATTCTTAATTTTTAAAATGGGATGGTTCAATTAAAGTGATTTTTCTTATTTGTTTTTATTCATTTTTGGCTGTTTGAGAGGGGCTGCATGTTGGGGGTCATCTTCCCCGGGCCATGCTAAGCCAGAAGCTTTGCTGCTTCCCCTCCCTGCAGGGCAGCCGCTTAGTCCCCGCTCTGCTCTCTGGCCCTTACTCCTGAGCCCTCCCGGGGCTACCTATGCAAGGTGCACCAAAATCTGGCTCTGCTCTTGTGACCAGGAAGCAGCTCTCTTTGCAAAAAGCTTCTTCTAATCAGTCTCCATCAAAAACCCTATAGGCTCTCTGACAGGGTGCTTGCAGACCAATGTTCAGATGGCAATGCGTTAACACTGAACTGAGCTGCTGCCATTTGCAAAGGGAGGTGCGGCTTCCGTTTGCAATAGACTGCATCACAGATTGTTGGTGTAGAGGACTAAGGAAGTTTCCCCAAGGAACTCTGGGATACGTCCTAAAGACTTCCAGGACCCAAGTCAAGCTAGAACTACATACACACAGGAAAGCACTCGACCTCAGATCATAGATCTCCGCTTAATACAGGCTGAGATCCTCCAGCGCTGCAGGATCCTGGAATCCTAGGTTCACACAATTGGGGTGTGGACACAAGGGAGTTAGGCTTGAGCCCAAGCTCAATCCTAGGCTTACACTGCTGTGAAGACATACCCAAAGAGACTAGTGCATACAAACTATGAAGACAGTGCTCGAGTGGGTGGGTCCCTTTAATAGGGAATTGGGACTGACAGCACGACACTGCTTTTCCTACTTTCCTACTTCAGTGACTGAAAATTAAAGGCTTATGCAACATTGCCTGTAGCTTAGCATCCTGCCACAATAACCGACTTAGGCTCTGAATGCTAACATGCAGCCATGCCTTCAGCCTGTCCTCTTGAACCACCACCCATCTGAGAGGGGAAAAATAACCAACCAACAGATGTCAGCAGAAACCCCTCATGAGCAGCAATTGTCAAACTGCTTTCAACTGGATACGTCATATAAACAGCACCAACCAAAGCAGAACATTTACCACTGTATAGTCAGATTGGTAATATGCCTGGGAACTATGAAAAACTTTATCACCCAACATTTCACATAAAGCAATACTCTAAATATGGTTTGTTTTGCATGAAAATTGATGGAATCTACATTAGCTATCTTCCAAGGGAAGAAGTACAGTGAAGATGTTTATATATGTTAACAGTTAACCCCAAAAGATGCCAAAACTAACTAAACATGCATCTGAAATGTTTAAACCCATGCTGTATCTTATTTCTCTACTTCAGTGCATTCCAACTCCTGTCTGTGCACTGGGATTTACTGGCACCAGTATGCACTCTGCTTTTCAATCAACAAATAATTAGGAGGTGGAAATTAACCATTTCTCCTCATTTAAGCCATACAGCATTATAACTGTATCAGATCTTTCCCAATACCATTTAGATTTTCTCCTTAACTGACAACTGACTTATTGGCTCCCATCCACGTCTCCAGTACTTATCCAAGTTGCTGCTATCTGCACCCTGCAAATACCAATTATAGAAAAATTCACTACTAGTTTCCAAATCCTTAAAAAAAAAAAAACAAAAAAAACAAACACCCACGCACACACCACATCCCCTTTCCACTTTGCAAGGACTGATAGCGAAGCTATCAAGCTTCAGCACCTGCAGAAATCTTAGAAATTTGCCAGCTTGGTACAAACAGGCTATACAAAATCCTGTACATGCTAGATAAACACAAGGGCTCTCTGCAGGTGCAGCCATGGCTGCACCTTAGCAGACTTATCTAAGAATTTCATGATAGGGTTCAACGTCAGTCACTTTTTAGTTTTGCAGTGTACAGGTTAACTATTACGGACTTGATGTTTCAGATATTGGCAACAGTGACAAGTTGCAGATAAGACAAGATAGCACACTGACTGTACTGTGGGGGGTCAGTGAGTCATACCATGCCCCATAATTAAGGTCTAGAGCCATAAGTGGCCTTGTCAAGAGACTATCCCCACATATATATCACCTCAAATGATTTCATACATTCCACAAAGCTTCTATGAATTGGGGTTTATCCCCCTATTTTACAGATGGGTAAACTGAGAATAGTAAATTAGCTTATCTAGGTCACAGTCTAAGAGCCAAGAAAAGAATCTGAAGTCTCATTCCTAGTACCCTGTTTTAACTGCTAAACCACAATTTTGTATTTACGCTGGAACCCTGCCTACTAGAACAGCCCTTTTCCCAGAAGTAAAACTGGGAAGAGGTGCCAGTTTTGTGTACTGATGTCTTAACTAATTCAGTCCTACACGGAGGCAAAAGCTGTTAGTTCCAGCACAATACCCAGCTGTGAACAGATTATCAACTCTTTCTTCAAACAAGAATGAGAAAGCAACCTCTTACCAAACTGAGAGGCTGGAAAGTTGGCATTGCTGCAGTAGCAGAATTAACAGGTTTTAGATGTCTTAACTGTGCGTTTACACACATTCACATCTGGGTCTCAAATATAAATCTTACCTCAATGTCCTGGGTTTTAATGGGAGTTTGATAACTACAACTTTGTCAGTATTGTACTACCAAGTTACTGATATATTCTCTCAGCCCTCACTGTAGCTTGAACTTATGGCTGAATATTCAGTTAATTTTCATTCTCCATTTCTAGGGCATGAGAAATTAAATGGTTGAATGCTATAGATCATTGCTAGGTAAATGACGTGAAGTAATCCGTTTGGTTTGGTCTCCCAGAGGCCTAATGGAAATCGAGACTGCCCATTAACAAACAGTAATAGATCCTTGTGGGTAAGTATTTACATGTAGGTTTTTGGACCTACATCCAAAAAGCTTCTCCTAAAAAAACTCCACTGTAAAAAAAATGGATCCTCTTGCAGACACTCAAGACTATCTAAAGAAAGCACTTTCTGAACAATTAAGTATTTCAAAATGCTGGTCAAAAGTTTTCAGTGAAGAGGCTACACTTCAGGAGATCCTAGCTGCTCCTATCCTAAATCTTCAAGGAGACTGAGCACCCCTAAGATCACATACTGTAATGTAGTTACCAGCACTGCTATTTAAGCAAGCAAGTTAGATTTGAACTGGATCTTTTCACTAAAAGTTAACAGCAGGAGCAAGTATTGGCGCGAACTGGCCGGTCGCCACAGCCGTGGATGGCCAGGTGTCCTACTATAAAAGCTCCTTTTCAGTAGGGGCAAGGCATATGACTAAGCACACAACCCAGTCCATCAGTCGCACAGATATGCAGATTACTGAGTGTGCCTTAAAATAAAGTGCTGCCGCCTCCACACACTAAGCCATCTTCTTGCCAGGAGCAACCACCAACAAAACAGCTTTGCCGCAATCGCAGCTGCCACTGTCCACAAGCAGGAAACTGAAGAGATGTGTTTTATTTACAACCAAGAGGGGTGGGGATCTTGGTAGCTTCACAGAGTTTAACAAGCCATTTACATTAAGAATTTGGCATATGTAGCTATCTTTAGGCCATGCAAATGTCAGAGTACAGGGAAAAGCTGTTCTAGTACTATTTTGTATAGTCTTTCTGCAACATGACGTACACAACTTGTGGGAATCCTTTAGATTTAAACATCTAAAAACAAAACAATTCTCACACCAAGTCATTAGTTCAGCTTCAGCCAAATAACCAAAAATTGTTATCACCCAATGCTTTCCATGAAATGGATTAATGGCATCAGCCTGCAGGCAGGGGTCCAAATTGGCTTTTTGGAAGTCAGACACAAAGGAGGAGAGTGGACACTCAACAACCCCACGAAAACCTGAGCTGTTTCCCCTGCTGCCCTTCAGCCATGCCTAGAGTGAGGTCTGCAAAGCCATTTCCTTTGTGGTGTCTGTTCTGAGTTCACTCGGTGAATTCATTCAAGGGGGTCAAGTCAACACATCTTTCCCTACTAAGTAACCTTAAAAAACCTAGATGAATGTTTAGGACAAGGTGGCCATTAGTTTAGAGGAGGAAACTTCATACCAGATGAACAATCTTAATATCCTGTACCCTACTTTAGGTGTGTGAATCCAAAGAATGGTAGACTCCCACCATTTTCTTAAATATACACCTTCTGCATGTATACAAAAGTAGAATCAGATTTTTAACAGCTGACTCAAAGATTAGAAAAAAGTTAAGTGGCTCATAAGTAGCTATAAATGAAAGCAGTAAAATGAGGTTAGAATGCTGTGCTGCTTTATGTTAATCATTAATTATCCTCCTCAAGCCATACAAAGAAAAATCCCCCGATGAATATTTTTGACAAATACTCTTCATTAGTCTTGAACTTGTGTGTACACAAGCTGTAACAAATTTAAGCAAACCAGTTACTGGCACAAGATAAACAGATATAATTGGTTTTAAACAGATAAGAATGTGTCCACACAAGAACTGCACGTTTAAACGGGTATAAAAAATACACTAGTTATAACTGTGTATTTATAACGTAACTGTTTAGAGTGGGCCTTACTTGGTCCACAAGACTGCTCTCTTGAAGGGTCAACTTGAACGTTTTTAATTCATGATTCTGGGATTCTAAAAGGTACTAATTCTGATAAGAGTTCCCACTGAACTGTGTATCTTGATGCATTTTCTTTAATTCCCTTTTAGAAACAAAGGTTTTCTGCTCCACTATTTATGTTTAGAAAGACCTTTATGCAATCCTGAAACCAACATGAGGCCCACACCTTCTCTGTACATATTCCTGCGTGCTGCCTCTTGAGTTTCAGCACTGCTGCTACTGGTTAACACTATTGCTCAGATTGGAAGAAAGGTATGTACAATTAACACACAAAAGGCTATCATATGCACAAAGCAAGCCCATATTGGAAAGAAGTTACGTATAGTCTTTATTCTGTTAATTGTAGAGGTTACTTTAAAGAGAAGTACAATATTTTCAAGTTAATGTGTTCCCACCTCCCTTCCTTGCTCACAGCAAACAGAAAATGAAGATGACAGACATCTTGTGAGTATGACAGAAGCACAGGAATTCAGCAACATGTTAATTATTCCAATCTTAAAATGTTATTTCTGTATTTTGAAATCTCATCCTGCAGCATTCTGCATACCACCAGATTTACCCCATGTACAAATGGGATTTTTACTCAAGCTTGCAGGTAGTTCATCAGGCTGCTTATTTCCCCACATCCCCAAGCCTTCTGCTGACTTGCAGTTAAGGATTCAAAGAACAGGATTATTTTAACACAGACAGTTTCGGGTATGAGGAGATTACATACCCAGTGTGTGTGGGAGAGGTGAAATTGTTTTGGACACACTAACGCCTCATCACTGTATCCAACATCAGCAGTGTGCCTAGCTCACCCACTCAACCTGGTACAGACTAGAGGCCTAGTCATAAGTATCCCATTAAAAGATTCTTTCCTGTTGCCCTACCAACTATCTGAGCGAACACATTGCCCGCAATTGCTGTAAGAACCCTTTTTCTGAAGCACGGAGGTTCTCTGTGGATTTGAGCCATGCATGCCAACTCAACTTTTGATTCTAAATGACACTGACACACAGTCAATTAAGCACAGAGAGGGAGCAACTGAAAGCAGCAACTTTGCTGCAGCTAAAATAAAAACACTCCAAATCTAACTCAGAGGGTGTATCCTAGACCCAGGTTAATGATTGGCGAGTAAGTCTGAATTATTCCTAATGGACAGCTGCCAAGCAAAAATGGGCAACTCCACTTACTGCTTCAGAAATTTATGAAAGCAATTAATCGCTTTTACACAGTATCAAGAAACATGCATAATAAGGTTATGAAACAGAATCTGATCCCATACTTTAGGGTCCATTTTTTAGCCATTGCACACAAAGTCAACACACTTGTGTGTCTCCAGATGATGCTGTAAAGATAGATGAATTTAAGACAGAAAAGAGGGTCTTAAGATAGACTGCTCTGTCAACTTAGAGATCAAACCTAAATCACAGTAACAAAGCTTATTAATCAGTTTCCCTTTCAAATTGTTTCATTAGGCAAAGGGATTGAAATAAATATCCAGGGTCAACTCTCTTCCTCATGGACTGAGGAACAGCTAACACCAGCCATGAGAGAAGTTTGAGCTTGGACCTTTCTGTGGCAGAAGGCCAGCTGGCAAATTAAATGCTTTCAAATTACTTGCAACGTGCACATCCCTGAGTATTTCACAGAATTTTATCTAGTCTACCTCTACGCCAATGCAATCTTGTTCCCCCAGAATTTTCTAACGCTTTGTCTTATCCAGTTTTTAAAGAATACCATCAATTTAAAGAGACATGGCTGAAAGTTTCACTACATTTATCATTTGTGCCTACAGTTACTATAACAAAGATTGGAGAGAAGTCTCTCACTTTGTAGATTTAAGATCATTTTTTAAAAAGTGAGTTTTACTGTTTTCCTTGTATATTCCATT
The DNA here is from genome assembly GCF_965152235.1 of Eretmochelys imbricata. NCBI lineage: Eukaryota > Metazoa > Chordata > Testudines > Cheloniidae > Eretmochelys > Eretmochelys imbricata. Next base: position 11,165,201 of record NC_135581.1, on the reverse strand, counting down.
TCCCTTGTTTGTATGAGAGAGAAAAATCTGTCATTAAAAAGGGATGATGTCATTGTGAAGCCAAAACCTTAGGGGTAGGTGCACTATCTGAAGCCCATTAGATTTTGAATTGGGCATTCCACTTACATTTTCCTTTTGTTAACTGCACCCTCTTAGTCCTATTTATGCTCAGTTGTACTATCCTAAAGAATTCATCTCCTTCAGTATTTACATGAAATACTTTTAAACAAGTAAAGTTTTCAAACATGTCTAAGCCCCATTGTTTGTCAGTGAGACTTAGGCACCTACGTCACTTTTGAAAGTTGTATCCTATATCCCTTCATCCCTCTCAATTAATCACTTGCCCAACCTATACAGAGTTTCATTTTCAATCTCTTCAGATGAAAATCCCTGTGGCATGGTGAACTTTCAACTGTTCTTCAATCTATTTTGTATCTATTTGATAATAGTGTCTACAGCTAACCACTGTAATCACAGTAGTGTTTCACTAGTTGTAGAAAGGAACACCACCTTCCTTTGCATAAACCCAACTGGTCAGTTTAAATTACAAGAGTTGACTTATTTTGAAAACTGCTATCATGCTTGCTTCTCCAATAACTCCTCAAGTTACCAGAATTTCACCAAGTTTCCTATCCACTATACTCAATACTATGAGATGTACAACACCCAGACCTGATTTTCATTTATTCCTTACTTATGCTTTGATGAGTATTAACGGTCAATTTGGCGGGGGTGTGAGCGCGCGCGGTGGCTTTATATTTCCCCCTCAAAAGCCTCAAGTGATTTGAAACAGACTTGTTTGGTTCCCTGTTCACAATTTCTAGTTTTCTTTTTACTACGATATCTATGCAGTCCCTTGAAAATCAGGTTGTAATCAGTTACACTGATTACAGTATCCAAGGGCTCTTAGTCATCCTTCTTCCATTGCACACAATGTTCAAGTTTGTTGCTTTTTCAAAAAAAGTTTCCAGCACTTGCTTCCTTGAAACTTAATACTATTGATGATTTAAACCATTTCCTTAGTATGCAGAATGCAAGTAACTTGATCAAGCTCTCTTATTTTTTAGTTTGAAAATTGTTTCTTCGTCATGAAAGATTGAGGACTATTCTTCTACATTCCCTCACTCCCCTGCCCCACCACTTCCCAAAATTCATGCACTCAAAACCCTGAAGGGAATTGTTGCTATGAAAGAAAGTACAGATCATTTCAAACTGCTTCCAGTTTCAGCCTATCCGGGACCAGAGCAACTGCTGTCGTAGCACCTTTACGTTCAGGTAGTAAATTAATTCAGACAGTGAATTCTGGAAGACCAAGGGCTTGTGAGATATTTCAGTTCTATAGTGGAGGGACTAATCACTCAAACACTCTACCCTGAAGTGCTATTCATTAAAAAATGACCAATCAAAAAGCTCCTGTGTTATTTATTCTGAGACCCATTTGCTTTACACATATCAAACACTGCAAAAAACAAACAAAAAAACTTAGAACAAGATTGGAGAAAGGAACTTTGAGAATAGATGAAATATGAATACATCCCCATCTGTTTCTTTAACCAAGCTGGTTAAAGTCTTAGGAGCTCACTATTTTAAGATAGAAATATATAGGAAAAAATTATACCATTAAAACTCAATTTATTCAATCTAAGATTTTACTGAATTAATTTTCCAAGTAGAATTAAGTGAGTATCATGAAAAGTGAGCGGAATGAAGAGGCTTTGGGGGTGGAGTGGGGGAGCAGACCTTCTTAGGACAAACACCAATGGTTTGTTCGGGAGTGAAGCCAAGTGAAGCACAAGTCCACCACAGTCTGAACTGTAGGAATCTGCGTTGTACACAGAGGAGACATTTGAAAGGTGTCAATAAATTACTTCTCAAAGCAACATGTTTTCCACCTTCTCAAACAGAAAATCTTGCATGATGTTTCCAGGAGCTTTTTTTCAAAATGCAAAGTAAATAGAGTGAATGAAGTTTACTTCACATAGCCTCTTTTCTTTAAGCATAGCTGCAAACTAGTAGGAAGCAGAGAAGAGATTTTGCCCCATTTCTGCCTTTATACTAATGAATATTCCCCGAGTTACTTTATCTCCTTTTTAGGATGTCAACTAATAGTTAGCCTGTGGAGTTTAGTATACTCCTTAGAGAACAGTGACATCTTAGCAGTTCTGCTCTCTCCACTGGGTTTAATTATCATTTGGACAGCTTGTGACAGTGTTGAAACATCTCAGAAAATATTTTCTGCAGAAAAATTATACCCATCCTCTTTACCTTTTAAAGAGAAAACCCTAACTCTCAAAAAATGATGAGATTACAAGCCATCTGTCAAGTTTTTTTTTTTTTTTTTTTTAAACTGTGTCCAAGAGTTGAGGCAGGGAACCTGTCTGGGACAGCAGGAGTCCAAAACCTCCTTTCTTTTCCCCAATTGAATACCGTGAGACAAGAGCCCTGACCCACAAGCTCCCATTACACTATTCCAGAGACTTCAGTTTCTCGAGGAGGTAGACTAGGGGTATTGAATTCAGCAATGCTTTTACAACTGAGAACATCCTCACAGTACAGACACTACCAGAATGTACCTAAATTATGACTTAACTGACAAAGAGACTTCATGGGATAAGTTTCATCACTAGAATATTGGTATAGAGGGGCATCGCTTGCTGAGGAAGGACAGGCAGAATAAAAAGGGAGGATTTGTTGCATTACACATCAAGAACAAACATACTTCTGAGGTCCAGAAGGAGATGAGGCAGTCCATGTGGAGTGCAGTTCAGAATATCTGGGTAACGATAAAAGTGGGTAAAAATAGGGATCTCCTATATACCACCAAATTAGGAATGACCATTTCTAGCACAAACAGAAACATCCAAAACAAAAGACCTGCTAGTAATGGGGGACCCAGATATCTGTTGGGAAAGTAATATGACAAAACACAAAATAGTTATTGAAATGTACTGAGACAACTTTTTGTTTCAGAAAGTGGAGGAAGTAATGAGGATGACAGCCATTTTAGACTTGATACTGACCAACAGGGAGGAATTGATAGTGAATCTGAAGGTGGAAGGCAATTTAGATGAAGTGATCATGATGTGACAGATTTCATGATTTTAAGGAAAGAAAAAAAGAGCAAGAGCAGCAGGACAGGGACAATGGACTTCAAAAAAGCAGACTTTAACAGACAGAGCTGGCAGATTAGGTCCCGTGGGAAGAAAATCTAAGGGAAAAAGTTGCTCAGCCAGGACAGCTGGCAGTTTCTCAAGGAGACAATATTAAAAGGAACAACTGCAAACAATCTCCATGTGAAGGATAAGTAAGAACAACAATAAGAGGCCAATATGGCTTCACCAGGAGCTCTTTAGTGACATGAAAGTCAAAAAGCAATCTTACAAAAAGTGGAAATATGGAAACTTGCTAAGGAGTACAAAAGAATAGCACAAGCATGTAGGGACGAATCAGAAAGGCTAAGGTACAAAATGAGTTATGCCTAGCAAGAGTCATAAAAGGAGATAAGAGGTTCTTTAAATACGTTAGGAACAAGAAAAAGGCAAAGGAAAGTGTCCCCTACTTAGCAGGGAAGGAGAGCTAATAACTGGGGACACGAAGGCGGCTGAGGTTTTTTAAAACACCAGAAAATTATATTAATGGAAGTGTTGTTTGAAAAAGACAGAAGATAATGGTCTCTTCCTACCTCACACCGGTGGGGCCCCTGCTGAAATACTGTGTCCATGTCTGGGTGCTACGCTTTATGAAAGATGTGATCAAACTGGGAGTCCAGACAAGCACCACAAAAGTGAGAAAAACGTTTAGAAAAATCTGACCTATGAGGAAAAGTTTAAAAAAAAATTGGCCATGTTTAGTCTTGAGAAAAGAAAATGATGGGGGGGACCTGATAAGCCTTCAAATATGTTAAGGACTTTTTAAAGGAAACAGTGATGAATTGTTCTCCATGTCCACTGAAGGTAGGACAAGTAGTAAAACAGCAAGGAGATTTAGGTTAGATATTAGGGAAACGTTTCTAACTATAAGGATAGTTAATAGGCTTCCAAAGGAGGTTGTGGAATCCCTATCTCAGGAGGTTTTTAAGAACAGGTTGGACAAACACCTGTCAGAGATGGTCTAGGTTTACTTGGTTCTGCAGGGGACTAGCCATGATGACTTCTTGAGGTCCCTCCCAGCCCTCTATTTCTAGGATTCTATTAACTACTTATTTCAGCACTGAAATGGGGGGAGGAAGGGGTTTGAGAAAAGGTGAAGGCTTGTCTACACTGGCACTTTACAGCGCTGCAACTTTCTCACTCAGGGGTGTGAAAAAACACCCCTCTGGGCGCTGCAAGTTTCAGCACTGTGAAGTGCCAGTGTTGACAGAGCACCAGTGCTGGGAGCTTTTCAGTGAAGATGTGCCCCGAGAAGAGGGATCTGTGGATGGCAAAGGCAGTAACTGCCTTGAGTGAGATGTGGTAGGGTATTAGAGATGAGGCTGGGTTGAATGCTGGGGTGGAGAGGGAGTTATTTCTATCATGTAGCAGAGCAAACATGTTAGAGTGTAAAAAAAGGGGGTGGATTAGTGAGAATGATATCAGTAACAGAAATTGTACAGAAAGATCAGTTGATAGCTGGCAGGAACACAATAGATGAAACTAGGAAAATGATTAATGTTTCACTCCCACAGTGTCTGTAAAGATTATTCTTTAGGACAGGGCCTCCCTTGTGTCTGAAGCACACAGCACACTTTCAGTGCAGCCAGTCATCACTGACGTTGCCCTGACCCTTTTAAGTGTTTCAAACATCTGTTCTCATTAGAAAATAAGCATTTACAAATGGATATGCTAGTTAGTAATAAAAACTTAAGTATTTGCATGAGAGATTCTTGTTGTTTACGAGTTTGTTTACACCTAACACTTATTCTTAGTTTTGTCTTCCTAGCCTATGTCAGTCAGCCTTTTCAAAGGAGCCCAAGAGAGTTCAGTACCCAAAACCCATTAAAACTTAGTGGGATTTTGAAACCTAGCTCCTTTGAAAACTCCCCGCCTTAACTCAGTCAAGAGTATAGCAGAATAGCTCCACTATAGCTAAGGTTTATGTTTAAAGGCCGACTTTTACATGCTCTGAAGGCCACATGGTTATTTGTATTGCATAGAAACTTGCTGTACCTCACGGAGTGGAAGGTAGGGCTAGTGATCAAAATCTGGAATCATTTTGATCAATGGGTTCCCAAGATACAGCTTTTCTTAAAAGGCTGGAAATTCTGGGAGTTTTTTGTGCAGAACTAGAGATCAAACTATGGCTCTGATCCTAGACAAAATGTCTTAATTGCTAGATATTTACCTCAACTAGTGTATGGCACCCACTACCTTTGGAGGAGCAAAACTGAAAACAGTATTCAAAAATAGTTTAGCTCCAGCCCAAGCCCAAGCGCCTATACTGCAATTTGTAGCCCTGCAGTCCAAGCCTCACAAACCTGAGTCAGCTGACCCAAACTCAGAACTGCAGGTATTTTATCACAGTGTAGGTTTACCTTAAGAGTCACAGGGCCCATGTAGCTTTGAGGGAATGCTATGGCTTTCAAATCTAAGCACTATCCAGGCACAACAAGTTTAAATTGAATTCAGGGGAGAAATCTGAAATTAAAAATAGGAGGCAACTTGCTAGAATGTGTATTTATCATAAGGTTTGTGTTTTGGGGTGGGGTGGAATAAGATTTTTTATAACAAGATTCAGAAGGCATTCAAACTAACTGTGAAAAGAAACAATACAAATGTTTTCAGGGAGGACAGTGGGAATTAGGATGCAGAAGACATGTGACGGTAACAGGAGGAGAGGGGGTTTGGGACTGCATGCAGATGAGTGACAAAGGAGAGGGGGTTGAGGTTAAGAGGTAGGTGCCAGGGCATGTGGAAAGAATAGGGCTGGGAAACCTGTCAGTCCCACATTCTCTCCTCATGTGTACCCCAGGATCTTGGGAGAAGGGCGCAAAGTCCCTCTCCCTACCCCTTTGGGTGAGCTGAAAGTGTCTGTCCCTCTTGAGGGTCTGAGCCCCTCTTGCTGTCACTCCTCAGTTAAACCAGGATTTGGGATGGCATGTTAACCTCCCAGCCTCATCTTGTCCCTCTAGGGAGGGTATGAGCCCCTCTCCCTACCTCCCTTGTGAGCTAGCATCTGGGGAAACCCTGACTGTCTGGGTTGGGAGCTGAGAAAAGATACGCTGGGAGCACACACCAAGAACACAGTGCTGAGTCTGGAGTGAGGAGCTGAGAATAGGCATGCTTGCATTGTATTACAGGCTCTCCAGTACTGAGAATGGGAACACCTACCGACATGAATGGAGCAGTTCACGCTTCTCAGAGGGATTGTTTCACGATGTATTCATCTCCACGGAGCTGTTCTCATTCACCTAGGAACACTAAGATGAATGGACCCCTTCTTCACACCTCTGAGCCTTTTATACTGCAGATGGACATGCAGAGCACCTCTTCCCTCCAATGTCTCTATCCTTCCTAAAAATAGGTCTCCTTTTTAAAAAGGCAATTTCCCCAGGACATCATAATCCCGAAACAGCTTGTAGGGTAGGGCTCCATGAGCTGTGGACGCAGGAAGCTGGTCCTAGGACTTCCAGACTTCCAATTCTAGGGAAGGGAACCAGACAGCCCACAAATCCCCAACTCCAGCGAGGAGCCTAGCAACCCTAAGAGCACCAATGGGTTCCCTGCCATGGAGATGTAGACCTTCAGGTTTCAGTGAAAGTTTAGTGGAATCTGCAACAGATACAGTAAAACATTTTGCCTCAATGAATCAGCATTTTCCAAGGAAACCATTTGTTAAGAACATTTCTCAGCCAACACCCAATTAAGAATTTCTCTCTGTTTAAAGGTTGACTAAGTGCTCTATAATCTGCATGGTTACTCAAAACGGGGACACATTGTAGGGTCAGTGATCCAAATTTAGCGTAATTTGGAGAAGGTGTTTCCAAGATATGCCTCCCCCACCAAAAACACTTTTCTTAAAGTTCACAGATTCTACCAACTTTTGGGAGGCACACCTGGGTTCTAAAGTTATAATGGCTTAATGGGACAGGAAGGGGAGGGTGAGCTGAAAGTGGAGGTGCAGGGGTGAGAGTAGACAAAAAGACACCAAGTGCTTGAATTTACTGTCATGACCACATAATAAAACTGTTCATGTCTGGATTCTCTCACCAGCCCTGTTAGCAACTACGCACAGACAACATTATCCCAATTCCATGATAACAAAGTTTGTTTGGGGGCCAGGGGGCACTTAGGAATCACATAGCAACAGTGTTTCATTGTAGAGAAAAACAGTGGACTCTCACTCAGAAAGCCTGTTCTCTATTCGTGGCCCAGGTCACCTTGCAGGCCAGTGGCAGAGTCAAGTCACTTCACCTCTCTGTACTTCAGTTTCCCCAACTGTACAATGGGGATAATGATGTTTTTGTCCTTGGTAAAAGTCTTTCATACTTACAGATGAAAAGTGCTACAGAAGAGCTAAGTAGCATTCTCATTACCTGGCCGTTGCTGCATTTCAACTGCAAGCCTATATACATACACCACCGCCATGACCACTAACTCCTACTAAAAACAATTGTCTTTTTTTTTTTTTTTTACTGACAAAAAAAAGCCTGACAAAAGCCTTCATTAACACAGAATTAAGGTTGCCCAATGGTATCTCATACCATTCCAGAACATCGAGTTCAGAACACTTCAACAACTTGGAAAAGCAGGGAATACAGAGTGAAGGTATACCACCTTAACTCCATCCCCATACTCCAACTTGCCTTTGCACTGTCCAGAACAGGAGTTACCTACACCTGTTCTATACTCAGGCAGTTAAGCTACTTCACAGAAAGAACAACATAGCTGCTAAATTTTACAATCTCCATCATCCTGATGTGCACGATGCTATCCAACACTATACTTTCATGTACCCTTCATTGAACTTCAGGCCACACTCAGCACCCACCCTAATTGCTGACAATCCCTAGGGTAAGACAACCCCTGTGCCCGCTACTGTCACAACATGGCACTGTAAAGAAGTATACTCAAGGTACACATGCACCTCTTTCCTTTGATCATACACACAGTGGTCAAGGAGAGGGGCACACACACACACACACGGGGAGCACCCTACCCACCCCCCCATTCATCTCATATCAGTCACAGGTCTGCCAGACTGCTCTAACTTACCCCTCTACCATTCAATACAGCTACAATCTAACAGTGAATGCAGCTGGAGTGTATGCAGATAATTACTAGTAGCTACTGCCAGCTCAAGGGATAGTTAAGTTTCCATGGGTGTGTACCTTCACTCTGAATCCCATGCTTTTCTAAAGTTTAAGCTTTGCTGAACTTGATGTTCTAGAAGGGCATGAGATGCCAGTGGGCAACCTTAACTCTGTTAAAGGAATTTGTCAGGGAATATATATTTTCCTTCCAAAGAAGCTTTTGGTAGTTTACACTTACAGCACCTTCACTCTCTCAGAACAAGAGCTCTTGTGAAGGGATTAAAATTTTAGAAGCTCTAACAAGTATCTTTGAAATGAAAGGAAGCATGAGGCTTAGTTTTCAAGCTGCTGTAAGCCTCTGTAGCTCCCTCCAACAATTCAGCTTGAAGAAAAGTAACCTATCACTCAACCTACTCCCTTCCCATAGCTAACAACCAATGTTTGGGGCCTGAGCCTTGCCAGTATCACTCCTCTGGCACCCAGCCCCAGCTTTCCACTGACAGGGCTGGACCTCAAATCCCCATGCACGATAGCAAGTGGCCATTTACAAGAGAATGCCCATTTATCACGGTAAGTATACGGAATCAGTGTATAGATGACAAGCCCTCAACTCACAAGCTTGGAACTTTTTGGAATGCAAATGTGGCGCTGGGTATGCAGCATAGCTAAGTCTTTACATTTTCTGACAGCAACTCCAGCAGCCACCACTCAGTTCTGTTCACTAAGGTTATGGCGGTGCTTGCAAAAAGCAAATCTAGTGCTGTGACCATATGCTGATGATAGCTACTTCATTCTGAGTACAGCTGATGTACAGTAAGTCTTTGAAACGTGCCCCTAGATTATACGCAGCCATCCTCCAGTAGCCAAAATAGGTGTAATTCAGGGAAACATGGTACTAAAGTCTTTGAATCCATGAAATGGCAAAAGGCCATATAATTACAAACAAGATTTGGACAATAACGCCAGCCAAAGAACTAAAACATTTTTAAAGCAGAGATACTTTGTGCTATTTTATGTGCATACAGCAAGAGTCATTGCAGAGTAGGAATTACTGTAGCAAAAGTGACACGAAGCAGTTATGTATCCAGTTAAAAAATTAATCAGATTAACTGTACAGGCCCTTTGAAAGTTAACCAGCAACACAATTACATGAATGGAATATGAGCACATTAAACAGGAAAATACTTTGCATAAATTGGAGTAATTTCATTGTGTTTGTTTAGTAATCTGAAAGATGAAGGCCTGATAAATGAAGTAATACTTCTGTAACTAAAGGAACAGAGAAGGTAAATTGCTTTAAGGGAACTCATTTCACAAATCAGAAGGTCCTGCAGAACTACACCTGGGAGCACTGAAAATACCTTGAGAACCCATGAAGTGGAAGCAGCAAAAGATAATCAACTAAAACTGCTAACAAGTTTATCAGTTAGTGCTTTGAGACTGACCTCTTCACTTTGCAGCTTGGTTTATCTGAAGGAAAAATAAAAATAAAACCCCGAACAAACATAGCACTGATGAACCATATTCTAGAAGTGCCTTTAGATCCTCATGTAAGGATAAGACTAAAATTAGGTGTTTAACAGCCATATCTTTGTAAAGTGGAGATATTACACACCTGAGGAAGAAACTGGAGGGTTCCCAGGAGCTGCAGTTCCCAGCACACCCTAAAGGACTGAGGGGGCAGTGTGCAGGAATCTCCATGAAAGCCTGGGACCCAGCATCAGGCTGTTTCTCCCTCTGGATCCCTGGGCTCTGGGGGGCAGAAGGGGAGCATGTCTGGACCGGGGGAAGGCCCGCAGCTGGCCTCTCTGGCGGGATAGGAGATCTAAGTGTCTGGGCTTGGGGTGGTCTGTGGCTGGGGTCGGGGGCAGACAAACAGGTACTGGGTTGTCACAGGAGTTTCTTTAACTCTCTACTCCGGGTGGGAGGGAGGGAGGGAGAGGGAGAGGGGGAGAGGGAGAGGGAGAGAGAGAGTATTGTTACATACATACTTGCTAACGGGTATTTTGAAATAAAATTACCAAAATAATCGAATTCTCCCAGGAGTAATATTAAGCATGCATTGGTACCTCGTGTTATCAAAAATGGAGAAATGCCAAAAACTAAGACTGAGGCAACCAGAAAAAGCAATGCCATCGCCACACTAAGCTGCAACACACCTGCATCAATGAAAAGTGTAGTCAGGGGAAGATTCCTAGTGCAACTTCTTTATGATCTTCTGATCCATTTCTAATCAGTAGCAGTTTAGGAGGATATTAGTTTTAAAAAACAAGACTGAAGTTTCTGCCATAAAGAAAACTCTTGAAAGAATTCAAATAGAAGATACATACGAGTTCTGGAAACATACTTTCCATTTCTGCCACTGAGCACTGACACTGATGTACTGTATGCTGTTTTGTGTGTTCACCGATTTTGTTCACCACAATCATTTTAGCAGCATTTCTGTGATCATCACCACTTCATACGAGAATGATGCGAGAACATAACAGTAACATTTTCATAATTAGTGAGCCCAAGTAATTCAGCTTTTACTGGACAAAGACTTCATGTTGGTGTCTGATCAGCAGGCTTCTTTTAATGTGAAAAATTTTAACATTATTGTTTAAGCCTCTAACAAGTGTAGTTAATCCCTATGTTGGAATCAAGTGGGAGGTTTTTTACAAAGTGCCTAGGGACTTAGGCACCAACTTGCACTGAAATTCAATGGGAATTGTGCATCTACCTCCCTTAGGTACACAAATCTGATCTTAAAATTTACAGATACTTCGTTTGACCTCCAGTACAGAAGAATACATTCCTGAAACTGATGTCTCCCTGAAAACTATTTCAACAATTTAAGTCTTGAAAATTAAGATCTATTTTAATTACTTCCTAAACACGGACACCAAACAGCTTAATCAAGAGCCAACTGGGCTGGATTTCGGTCTGTGCAGATCTGAGTTTTCTTGCACACTAGAGAGCAGATTACACCAGTGGATTTTAGCCACAGTTGGGTAGTTGCTCAGTGAGAGGCTGAGCTGAAAGTTTCCTCCCTTGTTTCTCACAGCATATGCCAGCATTTCTTGATAGGAATGCAAAGATTAATTACAGCTGGACTTACTCTGAACAAATCCCTATACTCAATAAAATCCTGTAAGATTTAGAGTAGGACTAATTTGTATTTTTGTCTTAATACTTAAATTGTTTCTGTACCTTGGTTGTATGCATAATAAAATTAGAGCCTTCTGCTAGGAGTAGAGAATGCAGTCTCAGGAATTAGGATCCCAAGTTAATTCTTCATTCTAAAAAATCTAAGATTTCATGCTTCAGCAGAATAGTGTTTAAGGGAATATGCACTGGTAAACATGAAAGACTAGAGCCACATGAAAAAGAAAGAGCAAGGACTGGTTCAGCATCTAAGCTAGAAACCCTCACAGGTAATTCTGTAAGTCAAATGTCACTAGACATGAGCTGCAAAGGCAAACAAATGAATCCGGATAAGGATTGGTAATGTACATATAAGTAGGAAGGATTTGATGACAGGAAGTATTTTCAGAGCAAAGTACAGCCATTATTATGCAAGATGCAAATTATGGTCACAGATTCTGAACACTGGAATTGGGATCGAATTACTTTCCACCCTGAACATACCAAACTCAAATAAATACTCATTTGCATTCGAAGGGACAGAAGCAGAGACTCCTATAGAATTTGTTTAGTGTTATAAATATGAAGCTTTTTACTTACCTCCAAGACCATACTATTTGAACAGAACCAGACAAGCTCTAAACTTTAGCCCTTTGGAAGCAAGCAGCAAGCATTAATAAAAATGCCTGGAACATACTATGTTTTATAGACCTAAAATATGGTCCGTAACTTGAAGAGTTTACAATTTAATTAGAAAGAATACAGATGAAGGATTGGTTTCAGAGTAGCAGCCGTGTTAGTCTGTATTCGCAAAAAGGATTGCGGCAGGGAGGGGCAAATACAATATAGAAAACCAAAGCAGCCCATCGGCACAGGTTCTCATTCCATATTTTATTTAAACATGAGCTATCCCCAGCAGCCTCTCTAGCCTCCCCTATTTCCATACCTATTCCTTATTAGCAGCTCATGTTTATCATACAGACACATATTCCTTTTACTCTTTGCCTCATCCTCCCAATTCCCATGATGACTGCACTACATCCAGCTGTTGAATTTTGCTATAAACCTAGACTGGAAGCTCTCTGGGACAAGAACTGTCTTTGTTCGCAAAGAACTTAGTACAGTTAGCTTTTAACCCTTAGTTGGAGTGTAATATAAAATGTTGGAGAAAGGACACTGTAACACAACCATTCTCCAACGTTTTAAATTACAGATAAAACAGTCAAGCAGAAGATAACCCTGAAGTAGAGCAAAGGGTAGAAACATGTCACTTTGTCGCCCCTATTCTATTTATCAGGGGAGAAATCACATAATTGCTCTGTTCATGGATGCAGCTTTTTTTGAATGTGCTCCAGCTTGAGAGAAGAAACAAGCCTCCCCCATGAGGGAAGGCTATCGCACCAGTGTTTCATAACTTACAAGGACTTCTAATTGATTTCCAGTGAAAGATTATTTCTCTTTGAATACCTAAATGGTTCGAGTCTTACCTACCTTAGAAGCAGGGTTTCTCCTCATGATGTTCCACAGCATTTATGGTCCAGTGAGATGCTCAAGCTAAGGGTTCTTTGTTTAAATGAAAAGGGGATACTAAGCAGAAATTTCTTAAAAGTAGCAAGGGGGTCCTCAACTTTGGAGATCACTCCCCCTCAAACCTGAGCTTGGATTTTGGTGACCTTCAAGATAGCCTGTTTAAGGCAGTTTTTGGGGTGAGAGAATAAATGCTGGGAGGGCTCTGAAGTAGGCTACTTGGGGAGGTTTCTGTTGGCACTGGGTCAGTTTGTTGATCTCATTTAATGACTTTTAATCCTGTAAACATACATAGGATTGCACGCTGCAGAAGTACAATGCTAAAAGCATGCAAAGTTGGTCTATATCCAGTAATTTGTATAGAATTTTGCAGTTTTGTTTTGCATGGTGTCAGCCCTCAAGTTTTAAGTTTTCAAAAAGATACTGCAAGTACAGTACCTTAGGGGACAGGACACCCAAAACCAGGGTTTTAAGTCTTGGTTCTGTCATTTAATTGCTGTGTGGCTTTGAGCATCTCACATTACTCCAGGATCAAGTAGAGAAGAAAAGTATCACTGCTCTCAAGGTCCACCCATAACTCAAGATCCAGCCACCTGTTATGTCAAAGCAAGATGTTATTTAGCTTGTTTAGATCTTAATATGCAAAAGTGGAGGAAGTGGAATGTTTTGATCAGCAGTTAAATGGTTAAGTGCTCACATTTAACTTCAGCATTAATGCCCCTTCAACAGGGGCAGTTTACATCATTGAAAACTATTGTTTCAGTGCTGTCTGCATACACTACTACACCATATTACAGCAGGTTCACATTCTTCAAATTATTTTCACAGCCATGTTAGAGACAAATTTAAGTGAAAGTTTAGGTTCTGGAGGACAAGATGCAACCATCAGCACATAGGGCTGCTAAGAGACAGCTTACACAGAACTTTACAAATACTAGTAACTGCAAAACATCAAGGCCAGCGCGTGACAAGGATGTTTCTGGTTTGTAGCCCTGTGCTCAACCACTAGGTTATGCTGCTTGTAGGGACACCGTGGACTTCCACATGGATACTAAAGTGTGGTGTTGAATTGAGATGTAAATGATGTTGTGCAAAGCTTCCCCATGATGCTGCAATTTCACAGAAGTTTTGCAAACTTGAAAAATCCTGGAAATTTTTAAAATAGTTTTGCAGTGAATATTGTGTAAAGAAAAGGTTCTCTCCGTAGCTGGCACCTTGTTTAAATTATGCTCAAGATGAAGTAATGAATAGTTTTGTTATTTTTTTTGTACATCTTTATCAGAAGCCTCCATGGACATAACTGATAGAATATGTAAAAGTAACTGGACTGAAAAAGAGGTCAAAGTTACAGAACAAGCAACATTTGTAGCCTCCTTGCGTAAGTTTATGGTTGAGCAGTGGTTTGGAAAACAGTGGTCTACGTGTAACATTTGTTTTATGAACTATTATACAATAGAGCTAATTTGGCACTTAAAATTCCTGAAGAGCAAATCCACAGTAAGTATATAGAGTTGACATTAGATACACAAATCCTCTTCACCATGATTGTATATTATAGTTATACTATTTCACATAGTAAGAAGAGAGCAAAATGCTATTTGAGTCATGCGCTTATGTCTAAAATGTAAAATCACTGAGGATCTGAGATGGAGTGAGAGCTTTTAATCCATGTTTCACCTTGAGTACTGGAGACAGACTGCCACATCAGGTTACACAGAGCATGTCTACACAACAATAAAACACTCTTGGCAGGCCCACATCAGCTGACGCAGGCTCATGGGGCTCAGAGCTATAAAACTGCAGTGTAGATGTTCGAACTTGAGCAGGAGCGGGAGCCCTGGGGACCTGCGGGCAGTCAGAGCCCGAACATCCACCGTACAATTTTATAGCCCTGCAGCTTAAGTCACCTGACATGGGCCAGTCGTGGTGTTTTACTTCTATGCAGACAAACCCATGCAGCGTTTTGATAAAACAATGCATACTACTGAGTTTTCAGATACTGGGAAAGCACCATAAAACTCCATTAGCCTTCCTGTGAAGTCTGATATCCAACAGAAATTTATATTTATATTATCAGCAAGTAAATGAAGTGAACCCTTCAGGGAGATAGTGTTCCAAACACAGGGGTCCCATACAAAGACAGGGAATATCAAAAGAACCTATAAAAGAACAGTTAAGTATTTTTCTTGAGCTTCTATCACAAACTGCCCCCCCAAAAGGCTTCAGGGGTTCTAGATCATTTATGGCTCTCTGCACAAGGAATTGCATATAACACTCTCATTAGTAGTAGTTTAACATGAGCACAGCAGGAAGTTTCCTCCTACCTCTCAACCCGCACAACCCCTCCATATATGCCTCTCATGAATTGCTGCGTCATGTAAAAGCTAATATTTGGTGCTCTCTCATAGGTTCCAAGGTCAGAACAGACATTGTAATCATCTAGTCTGCATTCCTGTAGAACTCTCCCAAAATAATTCCTAGAGCATCTCTTCCCAAATTAAAAAACTTGCCAATGATAGAAAAAATCACCACAATCCTTGGTAAGTTATTCCAGTGGTTAATTACCCTCACTGTCAAAAATTTACACCTCCTTTCCAGTCTGAATTGATCTAGCTTCAGCCAGGTTATACCTTTCTCTGCTAGACTGAAGAGCCCATTACTAAATATTTGTTTCCCATGAAGGTACTTACAGACCATAATCAAGTCACCTGTTAGTCTATAAGGTGCCACAGGACTCTTTGCCTCTCTTAAACCTTGTTTCTTAAGGTAGATTCAAGGAGCTCAGTTTATTTATCAAGGTAGATTTTCTAATCTTTAAGAGGGCTGGGGTGCTGGGATAAAATTCACATTTACACTGACTGAAACAGGAGTCTCTCTTTTTTGCTTAACAAGTCCTGTTAGGCCCACGTGTGTTAACGACTGTATCCATTGCTATGGACCAACACCAAGATACCGATAGACAATTGAGCTGAGCTATGCTCACACGTCAATTTTTGTGTGCACCAATTTTGGGTAAGAAGTCCCCCGTCCCCCCCAACACACACTAAAGTGAAGAGCAAGTATGTGCACAGGAACTTTTGCAAGTTCTATCCCTTGTTGTTTGGGTGCAAGATCTGCTGGATAAAAGGAGTAATCTGCTGCCAGTCTTACTTTCAGAGAAGTGGAGAAAGAGGGTTGAGCCTATGCCATCTCATTGCTGCCAAAGAGAGTTGCCATGATTTCCTCCTCACATGCACGGAGTACACCCAGTGCAGGAAGAGGTGAGAGAGTAAATCTACCACCATTTATTGCATCCATAGGGCAGCCACTATTCTTGCACTGAGTTTCCCTAGTACCTTTGACACAGAATGGAGCCTTCAGCTGGACAGGAGGCCGCCACCAAGTACTCAGTCTGATGGACTTGGAACCAGTGCTGTCATGGCTAGCAGTCATGGCTACAACACCTAAGCCCTACAACCCCGAGATGTTGGTACATATGGAACTCCAGTTTACACAAGAGCACTGGAAATTCTTCACTTCCATGTATTAGAGAGACAAGCAACAAAGGATTCCACAATAACAAGCTCCTTTGTGGAAGCAGTCATGCAAATCAAGTATTCTGTCTCCATCTGCTGGCAGGGAGGAATGTACTGCTAGCAGGGAGGAATCTGAGGTAGCACAGAAAACCTGAGAGAACAAGTGTTACCGGGTATCTATAGTGAAGTGATAAAATGTATTCCTTTCAAAAATAAAGACAGAAAATATGGGGGGGTGTAGAGAGTCACATACTGATTACAAAAGAATTCTTATTCTTGTAGCTAAAAAAAATGAGGACAGCGACCTGACAATGTAACCAAATACACAATGAAGCTTTTGTCCCAGAACTACTTGCTTGCATACAAGGAAAAGAGGAACTTGGGGGGAGGGAGGAGGAGAGGAGAAGGGGCGGGATGTGAAGAGAGTGAAATTGGTTAGGCTGCTTTAGAAGGAGAGAGACACTGAAGCAAAGAAAATACTGCTATTGTGGAATCCACCCACTCAGTTCTAAGAGGCTCACATACCCAGACAGGGATTTACAGGCAGCACTTGAATGCATTGTGTACGAAACAGAAAGTGCTGATAAATGCCTAGAGGCAGCTCCTCTGGTCCAAGTGAAGAAAATTTCAGATATTAGGTTATAATCAAACAGCCATTTTATCCAACAAGCTTTCCACTGCTAAACCAATAATTCAAATTTAGCATTACAAAGGAAGGCACCTATAGATTAGATTTTTTTAGCTATAGGTAGTCAATCCATGCATCATATTTTACTTTACTTTTTAGTAACCACTATTTTTTTTTTTAAAAAATATACAGTTCAAAAGCAGAATTACTACTATAGTATGGTTTAGTAGACAGATACATTGCATAAATGACTGTACAACATGTTACTATACAGAGCTTAAATTTAAAAAAACAAAAGACGTTTAGTGTTAAATTGACTGCAAGACCACCCTGAAGATATTTTACAGTGTTAAGGAAGGTCTTCACTGCAAGCATCCCTAAGGCCTGGTTTACACACAGTTGTACCAGTTAGGTATTAAAACAGGTGCAAGAGACTTTATAGGCACTTGTTTCAGTTAAGATTAAAAAAATCAGGCTTATTTCAGTTTAAATCAGTAATTGGTTTAAACTAAAAAGAACTAAGGAGCAAACTTCTACATGGATACTTCTATTTGACCAAGTCAGTTTAAAGTCACACCTTTAGTTAAAGGAATTCAGTTGCTCACATATACAAGACCTATACATCAACAGAGACATGTTAAATCTGGTTTATATCTATTTAGACCAATTTAAGTGCCCACGTAGGGATTTAACCAAACCAGTGCACAGGTGTGGACAAGATCTAAACCAGTATCTACAATATGGGGTTATAAATAAGCATTCCACTTAAACACAAAAAAAACCCCACAAGCTACTCCCAATCTCTATGACCTCAGCTACCAGCCTTTTGCTACATCCTAATGAGATTAGGCATTGCATGAACAGCCCTAAGAGCCAACAAGAGGAAGCAGAATCATTCAATTTATTAAGCAGCAAGATTATTTTTGAAAGGACTTATCTAGTAACGCATCAGTCTGAAAAACTAGTACCTATGCCTTCAAGAACATTTTAATTCCATGCACCACATATAGTAGAACCTCAGCGTTACGAACACCTCGGGAATGGAGGCTGTTTGTATCTCTGAACAAATGTTGTGGTTGTTCTTTCAAAAGTTTACAACTGAACATTGACTTAATACAGCTTTGAAACTTCACTGTGCAAAAGAAAAATGTTGCTATTCACCATCTTAATTTAAATGCAACACAGTAACTGTTTCCCTACAAAGGGTTTTTTAAAATATTATTTAATTTATTTATTTTAAGTATTTTACGTTTAACACAGTACTGTACTGTGTTTGCTTCCCCCCACCCCTGCTGCTGCCTGATTGCACACTTCCAGTTCCAAATGAGGTATGTAGTTGACCAGTCAGTTCGTAACTCTGGTGTTCATAATTCTAAGTTCCTACTGTACACTTATGAAGCTTTAATGTAATAAACTATAATTAACTTATATTTAAGGCATCATTCTGATTGTATCTGTGTGCCATATCATGCATTATAGTTGATAACTTTGAATTCCTGTCTTCTGTCTTAAACTATGTTATTCACAGCAGGCTGAGTTACAAGTAGTATTCTGTACTACTATAGGTTACATTTATGCCTTTGTATATAAAATATTCCGAAGTAATAGTTCTGGGGCCCATAACAGTTTTGTTTCCCTTAATATCCATAAAATATATTTCTACATAACCAATTTAAGTCATGGTTACATTAGTTCAGAGGTTCCCAAACTGTGGGGTAAACTGATGAGTTTACTGGAGGACGCAAGGACCTGATAGGTCAGCATTAAAGGGCTGGGAGTATGGAGGGGGCTCTGTCTGAGAGGTCTTAGCTGAAGGGACAAAGCTCCCTACCCATCTCATTCCTCCATTGCTGCAGCCACCCACCAGCTGTCAACCTCCTCTGCTGGGAAGGCCAGTGGGCAGGACGGGACGGACTCTGAGAACTGCAAGCTGAAGGCCGCACCCCAGGAGTACTGATACTCCTGCCTCACACAGCCCCAGGCTGACTCCAACCCTTCAGTGTGCAGAGCCCTGTCCCCTTGCCTTTCTGGACAGCGTCTGCACAGGGGAAGCAGACATGACCACACTGAAAAGCCAGGATCAGGATGGGGCAGTGTCCAGAAGGCAGGGAGAGGGACAGTACTCCACTCTCCTCTTGACCCCAGCCCTTCAGCACAGTCCTGTGAATTTTCCCTGCAAAATGGGGGGCGGGAGAAGAGGGGGAGTGGAAAGAGAAGAGCAAGGACAGGCAGGGAACCAGGACCCAAGAGTGAGATCACCTGACCACTGCAGGGAGCGGAACACTTCCTCAAATCCCAGTGGTGAATACCCTCATGGACCCTCCTATGGGTACTTGGTACCCCTCCCTCTCCCTCCCTATGCATGGGACATGACTGAATGGAGGAGCTCAGCAAAAAGAGTTTGGGAATCTCTGCATTAGATGTTACAAATATTACTGACTTCAACATAAAGGTGGAGCTCTCGTGTCTTTAGCTTGAATCTCTGCCTTCTGTTTGTTTAAAGCTTGTAGCTGAAGTTCAAGAATGCAAGAGCAGCCTTAATTTATAGTCTTGGAAAAAGTCTTGTATCAAGGAACTAGTCTTTCCAACATAATAAATTTCACTGCTATTTAGTGATGTGGAGGGAGCATCTGACCTATGTAACAGTTCTCCACTCTGCCACCTGCCCCCCACCCCCTCAGTATACTTGGTCACTTTTTAATATTCAAAGGTTGTTTCTCCTGTAACCAACTTCAGCCACTTACAAGGGGTGAGTTTCCAATCCCACTATCACAGCTCAAGTAGTCATAAAGTGTTTAGGTCTAAATAGTCTCAGTTATTTAGGGTTAGCAAATATAACTAAGCATTTTAAGAAGATGATAATTTACAGAGTTAAGCTGGCAAGCCGGACACCTGCATGAAAGACTTCAATCTGCAAATTAAAGGATGTTTAGGTATGCTGAAAATAAACAAGATTAATTCATAAGTTGTTAAAATACCTAGGAAATACTTATCCTAAATAAATTTCCAAGGACTATTAGTTGTGGTGCTGAGGTATATTGGCAAGGGTTTGTTTGTTTGTTTGGGCTTTAAATAAAACCCCTTTTGGCATTACCACACATAGTGAAATAGAATATACAGCCTTTTCTTTGGGGAACGAAAAACAAAACCAAAAAAACCCCCAAAAAACTTACTAAACTGAAAAAGCTCTCTAGCTATTTTAAGGGAGTCACTCCTGATCTGAGAATTTTTAAGTCATGTTTCAGCAAAAGCACAATTTTAGAGTTAAAGTTAGAGACTTCTGGAAAAGGGATATAATGGAAGTACTGACAATCTTAACTGTAATGGCACAAAAAGCAGAGCGTTGGACCCTTACTACTAAAAGACACTGCTAAACAGAAATGTTTGTTTTAATCTTGTTATAAGATATTCCATTAATTCCAGTTCTTCCTTTTAGGGCCAAAAAAGGAAGACACAGCAATGCTGTAATTCCTGCCCTTAAACTTCAAGCACATTCCATTTCAAGAACTTCAGAGTTTATTTATGCAATTAGTTTTCAGAAATGCTTTTCCAGAGTCAGGCAACAATGAGAATATAAAGAATGGCATATATTATGTTTTATGACATTATTGAAATTAAGCCAAAAACTTGACTCCTTAGAAAAAGAGCAGAGCTATAGGGCCACTTTGCTTCCTTGTATGAAAGTACTAACAAAAACACTGCAGACTTGTGTATCTGGGAGCACAAGAGCATGGTGCAAGGGAAGACAAAGAATAATTTCTGATATAGGCAAAGAATGTGTTTTAGTGTTATGCCTGGTCTAGGTAAATTATTAATGTTACATTACTGTCAGTTGCATTACATTACAATATCTGTTACTTTTACACGTCAAGGCCTAGGACGCAAAAGGACTAAGATTTTGGACTGACTATTTCCTCCTTAACTATGAACTGACAGTGTGTGGGTGGAAGTCTGCACAAGTAACAGTTTCCCATTCCAGACCTTAAAAGTACACAAACTAATCTCAAATCTGGAGAATTACAATCCCAACCGGATGGAAGAGAGGCTCTTAAACTCAACGTTTTAAGAGGTCTCGGATCACAGCAGCACCCAGAAAGGAGTCTTCAGAGTACTTCTTCATTTCCAATTTTTATGTTTGCTCAAATCTAAAACTCTGCACTTGACTTTGCTTCTTTCCCTGTCCTGTCCGCCTCAAATACTATGGTTGCTCAGAGGTGGGAGAGGGAGAGATGGAATGGCATTTCACCTCCTGTCTGAGGAGAGTGGTAATACTGATAGTGTAATATACTAAGGGGAGGCCCCAACTTGGAATTCACTACTGCTGGGCTCACCTTTGCATCTGGCAATTCTCACATAAGAAGTCACATTCTCCATCACACAGAATTAAATTCCTTTCTTTGAACACAATGTTATTTATAGCAGCAAAGCAAGGAAAACACTATTTAGAATAAACATCCCTCTTATGCCCAATTTTAAGAAGTCACAACATCTCTTTTCAATGAAAAAAAGGAAGTGTTTTATGTGAAGTTACACAGTGAGAAACATGGAACATAGCTTCTAAGCTTATATATTAAGTTAAGCCACTCAAGTGACTGGTCAGATTTTAGTTATACCACTGTTTGAACCCAAATAGGTAGCCACATCTTGAGGTTAGTGACAACCAAAAAACCCCAATCAACCAAAAGAGGCTATAGTCCCTCGACAATCACCTCATTATTTGGGGCTAGGGGGAGAAAAGAGGTGGGGAAGGTAGGGGAGAAGACAAGACAGGGGAATAAAGGGTGGTCATCAACTGCTCCAACAGGCATAAAATAAATAAATAAATAATATGTTTGTTCAGATCAAAGACAAAAATGTTCAATATCAGAAGTGCTCTTATCTGCATTTTATATTATGTAATGAGTTTTGTGCTGAACTCTAGAAGTCTGTTTGAAAAGAAAAACAGGGGAAAACCATTTTTATTTTTAGGATGACATCCAAATGCTGCCTCAAGTGCAATCTGTAGATATATAAAAGGAAAAAAAAAAAAAAATCCAAGAACAGCTTGGAAAGGGATCACATTAACTTCAAAAGAGCTGATCTGCAAATAGCAATAGCCTACCAGCATCAATATAATACAAGTTGGCAAAACTGGACAAATATAAAGAAGTGTGCATTAACCAGTGGCCTACTATGATCAGCCCAACTGAGCAGCTCAGGTTTTGGGGGGTTTTTTGTTCAATCATTTCCTGCCTTTTTTGGTTCCTCTTGTTCTTCCAGTCTATCCAGTCTTGTCCACTCTTTCCTACTGCCCCATATTTTTTTTCAGTTTGGCTCCAGTTACTACTCATCCTTGCTGCTATAGCATGCTCAGATTTATAGCAGTGCTACAGCTTGCTTGTATTATGGCCACAAACTGGGTTTAGCAATCTGCTCTTAAACTGGATTCAGACTGAAAAAACCCTGTTTACAACTCTTCAATCACCATACAGTTGGATATACTTACCAGCTGATACTCGCTCCGACGGCTAAAAGCTTCCTTGATCCCAGAATCCCTCCACAGTGCGCTCAGTGCAGGTACATACAACTGGAATGTGGCAGGCTCTATAGGCATTCCAGCTTTGTTTTCAAAAGCCATCAAAAACATTCCATGCTTCTCGTTCTCCGTGTACTGCCAAGGAATCCCTAGTTTGTCCCGTGCATCAACGAGAACCTTGCAGCCCTGCGGAATGATTCAGATAAAACAGAGTCAGTGATCAAAAAATAAAAATGTAAACGAACTCAAACTTAAAAGTACATGAAGCTTACAGTAGCACAAGTCAGTAGTCCTGTGGAAGGACAATTCAGAAGGGGATCCAAAATATGCTCCATTGCAAGGAGCAACATAAGAAGGAACAAAAACTTTCCTTGTTAAAGCAACTTAGCTGCTATATATCTGGTGGGGGATGGGGAGAAACACTTTTACAATGACACGGTCAGATAGCAAAGTATAAAAATAAAGACCTATATCAAATGTATACTAGAATATTTTCTGTCTAGCAACTTATAAGCAACTCCCACCCCATCACTGTATTATCCAAACACCTACTGAAGCAGACACGTCTGAAACAGTGTTAAGCATTAATATCTCTTTCCACCTGTCCTAAGCAGTTGGATACTGATATCAGTTCATGTCACATCCTGCCCCTGAGAAAGTTAGACTAACTCAGCCCCACGAAAGGCAGTTTTAATGAAGATTAATTGAAAGATTTGGCTGGATTGAAAAGCTGAAATAATTTTGGTTGCACACACCTGAAAGGTTTCAGAGTAGCAGCGTGTTAGTCTGTATTCACAAAAAGAAAAGGAGTACTTGTGGCACCTTAAACACTAACCAATTTATTTGAGCATAAGCTTTCGTGAGCTACAGCTCACCTCATCGGATGCTGTAATAAATAATAATAAATAGGTAATAAATTGGTTAGTCTCTAAGGTGCCACAAGTACTCCTTTTCTTTTTACACACCTGAAAGTCCTTCAATTCAATAGTGCACTCCTATTGCTCAACCCAAATTATTTTTCCCCCCTCAAGTACTGCAGAGACCTGCAAGTCTATTCCACTTATTAGCCTTGACCTGAAATACACAATGTATTGTAAGAGCTACCAGAAAAGTCTGCTGGAATATGAAACTGGCTTAAAAAGGAGGAGATGGGAGCACTCTGGAGGTTATTTAATAGAGGGAGTGTTTTACAAAGTTTTCTTGCTACCGAGCCTGGGGGAAATACCTTAGGAAACTTTGATGATTGCCATGTAAAAAGAAACAGGAACTCACCCAAAAACATGATTGTTTGTTGGGTATGTCACGTCACACATGGAGAGCTGGTCACACCTCCCCTCTAAGCTTAGAAAGGAGTTACTCAGCATGGAAGCCAACTCCTGTTTTAGAAAGGGCATTCAGCATAGTCTACTGAAGTAAATTAGGCTGGTTTACAGATCATTGTCTCTATGCCCAAGAACTCTAGGTCAAATAAAAAAAATGTGAAGATGCATGAGACATGTCTATGTGTTTACCACATAGCCTTAAAGAACTAGTGCCTTTTTGCTCAGTCATGTAGTTGGAGTTCACATTAGATGTTATCAATTTTAAATTGCCACTGACATTTTTAATGGACTCCTAGAGGCGTTTATGTTGCTGTGAAACAGGGCTTTGACACTGGCAGTGTGGGTTCCAATACAATGCCATGGCATTTTCTAGTGGACTTTAAGTTAAATAGCTTAGATCAGGGGTGGCCAACCTGAGCCTGAGAAGGAGCCAGAATTTACTAACATACATTGCCAAAGAGCCACAGTAATACATCAGCAGCCCCCACATCAGCTCCCCCCTCCCCCACGGCTCCCAGCACCTCCCGCCCACTGGCAGCTTCACCAATCAGTACCTCCCCTTCCCTCCCTCCCTGCACCTCCCAATCAGCTGTTTCGTGGTGTGCAGGAG
Organism: Eretmochelys imbricata; assembly: GCF_965152235.1. Classification (NCBI taxonomy): domain Eukaryota; kingdom Metazoa; phylum Chordata; order Testudines; family Cheloniidae; genus Eretmochelys; species Eretmochelys imbricata. Next base: position 11,140,731 of record NC_135581.1, on the reverse strand, counting down.
GCTCTGGCAGGGAGGGGGAGGAGCGAAGGCATGGCAGGCTCAGGGGAGGGGGCGGGAAGGGGTGGAGTGGAGTGGAGTATGGGCAGGGCCTGTAGCAGAGCCAAGGGTTGAGCAGTGAGCACTTCCCGGCACACTGGAAAGTTGAAGCCTGTAGCTCCAGCCCCGGAGTTGGTACCTATACAAGGAGCCACATATTAACTTCTGAAAAACCGCATATGGCTCCAGAGCCACAGGTTGGCCACCCCCTGGCTTAGATCCCATTCTAAGTTCTCAAGACACCTTTTTTCATAAAGATGGCTGTCTCCAGCCAGTTTGTAGGCAGAACAAGACATTTCAGTTTCTTTGTAATAAATATTTCATATTATTCTGCGAGTTTTTGTACTACAGGGCTGGGCAAAACAGGCACAGTTTGTTCTCTAATAGCAAGCTTCCTTTTAACTTGCCACGTTCACAGAAAGGGCTTTTGGTGAGTAAATTGCCACCTTCTGATTTCATTTTTCTAACAATCAGATTTTGTGGGGAGGGGAGGAAATATCTAGTTCTCTAACCAAACAGTTCTTGACAATATAGAATAGACCGAGTCAGTCTTCATGATTTGAAGTTTTACATAAGGCTTATATTTCAGACTGAATGCACAAGATAAAGTTTAAATTTGAAAGGCATTTCAACGGCCATTAAAGCACACCCATGTTCAAGAGTTCCATGTAGTAGACATCTAGTTCTTAAAATCAAAAGCAATTTGAACAATGGATATATCAACTACAAGGTTTGGTTTTATATGAGCTAACTGACTCATTGGTACAGCATGTCATCTGTTGTAAGCCAATTTAAAAATGAAACTGCTTTGTTCAGAGATGTGAGGGGTTTTTTGTTTTCTTTTAATACACAGAGCACTGAAGTCTTTTTTTCAGCAGGTTTCAGCCCCAACTTCTAGACCAAGGGTCCGAAGCTTGTTTAGATATTTGACAAAACATTTTGTTTAAAACACACATGCAATCTTGGATTATTTTCAAGTTTGCAGTTAACGTTGAAGTACAGACATAAATACCTCATCCACTCCAGCCCTTTAAAAACACACAGCAAGGATATTGCATTAAAAAAAATTGGAGGGGGACAGAACTGTGAGATGTTAAACAGTTTTGAGTGCCACAGAACATGAGCTTATAATCAAAGTACCTCAGAAACCATTATATAGTAACATTCTTACTAGTGTGGTTTCCCAAAAATAAACAGTTAATCTTGAACGACATTCATTTTAATACAACATAATCCTCCAGACACACTATTCAAAGAACATGTTTTTGTGACACCAAGCACAGAGTACAATTCACCATTTATATCCTCAAAATGAGGTACTAAAGATACGCATTTAGGATTTTGATTTATTGGACTGACCCAAAGCTGAAAAGCCTATTCTCATTTCCAAATAGTTAATTCACCCCCTCACTGTTACTGTATTTGAAGCTCTCACCATAACTAAGAATAAAGACGACAACAGAATATACAAGGCTATCTTTCAGAATTGCACAGACTCTACACATTCTTTAAAACTAATCACTTACGCAAAAGTACCACTCTGGGAGGAATTCAAAGTCACTACTATTTTTTTTTCAGAACTGGTTTTGTACTGACCAGTGGAAAACTGCTATTTTTGGACTTAACGTCAAGGTTGTGTTTTATTGTCTATCAATAAGCAGAGCAATGTTTGGGGGTTGTTTTTGTTTTTTTAAAGAGGAATGGTTATTTGGGCTATTCTCCAGGGAAGCTATCCAAAATACAATCACATCAGTTGTTACCATTTCTATCTTCCACATCTCTTTAAGTTTGGTCGCAAATATGCATGTAGTGCTCCAGCCCATGCAAGCCAGCTCTGACCTTTCACCTGCTTAGGCTCCAGCTCTCCAGAACCATCTCACTCAGCCCTTTACTATCTAGCTTCTCTATCTTACAATTTTAAAACAGTTTCAACCTTTACCCATCTCATTGCTTCAGCATTTCCTTAAGGCTCTCTCCAATGAATGGCTAAATGATGTTACAACAGCTGCTTACAAGATAATGGGAATTCCCATCAACATCACAACTTCAGTATTTTTTAAAATTTTTTAAATGTCTGATATACATTTTATTTCCATACAATGGTCAGCTCTGATTTTTCCTGATTCCACATATACAAAAATACCAAAGAAGTGGAGTTTATTCTAGTTAAGTTTCCCTATCTGTTTGGAAAACAGCCTGATAGCCGACGTGGAGATGTTTTGCAACTGTCGCCTAACAAATGTGACCATTACACCAGTTTCAGATTCATCCATAGATGCTTCCCAAACTGACAAGTTCGGTAACCTGGGACAAGATTTTCGAGTGCAAATAACAGGTTTCAGAGTAACAGCCGTGTTAGTCTGTATTCACAAAAAGAAAAGGAGTACTTGTGGCACCTTAGACACTAACCAATTTATAAGTGACTTCAGGCTCCAAAGTCCAAATGAAAAGTCGATGGAACTTAAGTCACTTTTGAAAATGATACTTAAGTGCTTTAAAATTTTTTAAATAAAAAACAACCAACATAGCTGGAGTCAACGTATCTTAGGTTGAGTTATCACAGGGTCTACACTGCGGGGGGTCGATGGGAGAAACTCCCATCGACTTACTTTACTCTTCTCATCGGGGGTAGAGTACAGGGGTCAACTGGAGAGCAATCTGCTGTCGATATGGTGGGTCTTCACTAGACCCGCTAAATCAACCACCAGTGGATGGATCTCAGAGCGTCGACCCCGACTGTAGTGTAGATACAGCCTTTGTTAGGATAGAAGCTTTAGACTGATGGTTATAAACTTGAGGTCATTTTAGATCAAGCAATAGGCTGCTCAGACACTTAATACAAAGAGTCAGCCAAGATAAGACTACTGTCAAGATGGACAGAGAAGTAACACCTAGTCACTGCAATCCTATCACTTCTGCAACTTTTTTCCTCCACAAAGATGGAATTTCAGAAACAGATATAGGACAAATGCAACATAAGAGAAAGGGAGTCAGATTTTCTCTGTATGGCACAACAGGCCACCCCCTTTTAAAGTATTTTCTTTACTACAGTAACTATCTCTGGGGCACAAGTGGAGTTTAGTCTATATACCCATTTATTCCTACTTGTACAGAGTCTTAAAGATAGGTACATTTCTATCTACCTGTAACGTTGCCTTCTTTAAAGTAGAACGTGGTGGTCTATCATCCACTATGACCGTATTCTTCCTCCTCATCAACCAGCCACAGAGAGGCTCCCTCATCCCACCCACACTCCCCTTCTCATGCTAGTACGACATTGGAGCTGGAGAGAGGAGCTGTTCAGAGAACTGGCTTGCCTCTAGCTACCTACTCATCTGCCACAGATGAAAAAGGCAGACTAAACTGCAATTAAAATGAACTATTAACCATATCTTCACCTGTATACTTTCTTTGATGTATATATTCACTCACTATGTAATAAGCGAAGACTAAGATTTAAGACAAAGCAAGATCCCAATAAGAGGGAATCCAATCCCAAGATTCCTCCATCTCCCTAGAGAAACAAATAAGAGAATGGGAGTGAATGGGAAGGGAAGGACTGAGATTTCCCCATCAACTGGAAATTATTCAAGTTAAGTGATGCCCCAGGTTAAGTGTCATGGAGCACCAGGTTCCCACTTCAGAGAAGACAAAAATTATAAGTAATATTTTTACCTCTCCTCTCTTGGGAACCTGTTGCCCCTTGAACCATTACAACTGGAAAGTAACCAGTAGAATAAGTTTTCACAAAGAATGAAATCACATTTCCCTCCCATCTCAAGGATTTTAAAGAAGGAGAATCAAGAGAAATACTGCAGAACCTTTTGTCCAAACGTCGTATCAGATGAACACAACACATGTAATTTATACCAGTTGGTGAAGGAATGGCACAATTCCTTGAACTCTGTACTTTTAAGCCCAGGAAGAAGCCATGTGCCTCAATGAGTGAGCCCTCACTGAAATGGAAGATATTTATAAACTGTATATGGGCTTGAAGAACTCCTGAGTTTATCCATCTGGAAAGAGTGAATATAGTTGCTTTATACCACTTTAGGTCCCCCGCATAATCCTAAAAATGGAATAAATGATTAGTTTTGCCTAACCAGAATTTGAATGCTCAGTCTACACCTAAAGTGTGCAACTGTTTCTCCTGGGTGTGGAAGGGCTTCGAACATAAAGAAGGAAAACAGGCTGACTTATGTAAAAACCCTTAATTTATTTGTGAGGCAGAAATATTGGTGCAAGTCAGAGACACACTTCATTTGGACAAAACCTCACATAAGGATCCCACTTGGATAAAGATCCCAAAACTGAAATCTCCTGAACAATCTGATGGCCAACAGGAAAGTTACTTTAATAGGAATCATAGCCCTATATATAGTTTGTCTCCTCCCAGGTGCAAATGTTTCTATGCTCTCCCTATCATCTCCGTCCCTGAGGTTATCGCAGATTAGAAGGCGGAAAAAAAAACCAAAACAAAACACGCACTCACAATGACATGTTTTCCGCACTCATAGGGCACAGCTTAATACATGGAGGCATTCAGTGGCAGAGGCCAGGAAAGCATTAAGTGAGTGTGAAGAGCAGAGGCAGAAGGTGATGCTGAGGCTAATGGGGGATCAAATGGATATGATGAAGCACCTGTTGGAGCTGCAGGAAAGTCAACAAGAGCATAGATCCCTGCTGCATCTATTGTACAACGGCCTGTCCTTGTCCCCAAGTTCCATATCTTCCTCACCCAGATGCCCAAGAATGCGGGGGCGCGCGCAGCAGCTCCGGGCACCCAGCCACTCCACTCCAGAGGATGGCCCAAGCAACAGAAGGCTGTCATTCAAACAGTTTTGATTTGTAGTGTGGCTACAATAAGCAATGTGGCCTTGTCCTTCCCTCCTCCCGCACCCCACCCCACCCGGGCTACCTTGTCAGTTATCTCACTTTTTTTTTTTTTAATTAATAAAGAAAGAACGCATGTTTTTTATTTCCTTTGCCAGCTGTGACTGAAGGTGGGGGAAGGTGGTTGGCTTACAGGGAATTAAAATCAACAAAGGGGGCGGGTTTGCAGCAAGGAGAAACACACACAACTGTCACACCGTAGCCTGGCCAGTCGTGAAACTGGTTTTCAATCCTCTCTGATGTGCAGCACGCCTAGCTGCGTTCGAATTGCCCTGGTGTCTGGCTGCTCAAAATCGGACGCCAGGCGATCTGCCTCAACCTCCCACCCTGCCATAAACGTCTCCCCCTTACTCTCACAGATATTATGAAGCACACAGCAAGCAGCAATAACAATGGGAATGTTGGTTGTGCTGAGGTCTAACCTAGTCAGCAAACAGCGTCAGGGAGCTTTTACACATCCAAAGGCACATTCTACCACCATTCTGCACTTGCTTAGCCTATAGCTGAACTGCTCCTTACTACTGTCCAGGCTGCCTGTGTACAGCTTCATGAGCCATGGGTGCAAGGGGTAGGCTGGGTCCCCAAAGATAACTATTGGCATTTCAACATCCCCAACGGTTATTTTCTCGTCTGGGAAGTAAGTCCCTTCTTGCAACTGCTCGAACAGCCCAGAGTTCCTAAAGATGCAAGCGTCATGCACCTTTCCCGGCCATCCTACACTGATGTCGGTGAAATGTCCCATGTGATCCACCAGTGTTTGCAACACCATTGAGAAGTACCCCTTGCGATTTACAAACTGGTTGGCAAGGTGGTCCGGTGCCAGGATAGGGATATAGGTTCCGTCTATCACCCCACCAAAGTTAGGGAATCCAGTTGCAGCAAAGCCATCCACTATGACCTGCACATTTCCCAGAGTCACTACCCTTGATAGCAGCAGGTCAGTGATTGCATTGGCTACTTGGATGACAGCAGCCCCCACAGTAGACTTGCCCACTCCAAACTGATTACCGACTGACCGGTAGAGGTCAGGCGTTGCAAGCTTCCACAGGGCTATCGCCACTCGCTTCTCAACTGTCAGGGTAGCTCTCATCTTGCTTCAAGGCGGGGGAAAGCAACTCACAAAGTTCAAGGAAAGTGGCCTTACATATGTGAAAGTTTCGCAGCCACTCTGAATCATCCCATACCTGCAACACTATGCGGCCCCACCAGTCTGTGCTTGTTTGCCAGGCCCAGAATTGGCGTTCTACTGTATCAACCAGCTCCACTGCCACCGCCCATGCTTTCAGGAACATCTGTGTACATGTCCTCACCACAGTCGTCCTTGTGCTGGTGCCTCTTAGCTCACTGCTGCACATACTCCAGGATAATGTGCGAGGTGTTTACAATACTCACAACAGCAGCAGTGAGCTGAGCGGACTCCATGCTTGCCGTGGTATGGCGTCCCCAGGAAAAAAGGCATGAAACAATTGTCTGCCTTTGCTTTCACGGAGGGAGGGAGGAAGGGGCGACTGACGACATGTACCCAAAACCACCCACGACAATGTTTTTGCCACTTCAGGCATTGGGAGCTGAACCCAGAATTCCAATGGGCAGCGGAGACTGCGTGAACTGTGGGATAGCTATCAATAGTGCACCACTCCGTAAGTCGATGCTCGCCATGGTATTGAGGATGCACTCCGCCGACTTAATGAGCTTAGTGGGGACAAACAATCGACTGTATAAAATCAATTTCTACCAATAGACTTCTATAAAATCGACCTAATTTCGTTGTGTAGACAAACCCTGAGACTTGAGAACCTCCTTATGTTTCAAAAAAGGCATTTTCTATTTTATGGCTTAAGTATATTAAATCAAACGTTTAACAGGTGTGTTTGCATTACACAAATTGCACAGACTTGTGGATATTGAGACGATATCACTGCCTTGAAGGCGCTGCAATCTAATGAAGAACTAAGAATTTCTACTGGATCCAGTTAGTCTGTTTTTCTATAACTTAGTTGTTTAGTTGTGTTTTACTATTTCGAAACAAAGCCTTGTGAAAGGAGCTACCTTTAGATTTAGTCATTTGTGAGGGGACGCAAGAACTCCCAATTTGTCCCCAAAAGTGTTAGTGAGGAAATAGCAATTGGGATCCATCTAGTTACATAAACAACAACTTGCTGGGAGTTCGTACTGGTATACCATACATAAAAGGAGAATTAGGAGGCATAAAGATGCTTTCTAGTATCAATGCAGTGGGTCAGCATTACCACAGAAAGTTACAATTCCCTACTTTCAAGCTCAGAAGCAAGTGAACCACAAAGTTCATCTTCCCAAATGTAAGGAGAGATCTCATTTAGACATTTTTGTTCATTTGACAGCTATGTCTGAGAGAATGCAGATTTGCTGTACTCCAAAATACTTATAAAAAGTGGCTTTTTACCACTTTTACAAGTTTTAAAAATTCTTACATAACCTGGCCCTCTCAACTCAATAAAGTTCAAGATAAGGAACACCAAAATTAAACCATAAGAAATCCTCACCACTCTGGAATGCATCAAAAGATCATATAACACTGTCCTTTGTCAAGGCAATCATAGAGTGACCCCTTGTCTGTCTCTTCCAGATCTTCGCTGGCTGAGCTTTCAAGAGCCCTCCAAGATGCTGTTACCTCTGCCATCACCCTCAGCAACAACATTCCATTTCTTCCTTGCTCTGGAGAGTTTAGTTTGTGTTCTTGTCATGGTGCTATCCCTTAAAGCAGTGGTTTTCAACCAGCAGTTTGCATACCTCTGGGGATACACAGAGGTCTTCTGGGGGGTTAATATCAGCTAGATATTAACCTAGTTTTACAACAGGCTACATGAAAATCAGTAGCAAAGTCCGTACAAACTAAAATTTCATACAGTGAAATGTTTTACTGCTCTATATACTATATCAGTGTTTCTCAACCTGGGGTAACAATTTATAATTATACAGTAAAAACGAGAAAGTAAGCAAGTTTTCAAGCAAGCATAGTGTGCTGAAACTTTTGTATTTTTATGTTTCACTTTGTAAGCAAGTTGTTTTTAAGTGAGATAACATGTGGGGTATGCAAGCCAAATCAGTCTCCTCAAGGGGGTACAGTAGTCTGTAAAGGTTAAGAACCACTGCCTTAAAGGAGCCATTAAGCATCAACTCCAAATAAAGTCTAAAAAAAAAAGATTGACTGACTGCACAGACAACTTTTGATCATCTGAACCCTAGTAAACCCAGTTTTTAGTACAGCCAGTGTGAGAAAGCATTGCCCTATTAATTCAAATACTGTACTTGAAGAACCAGTAGTTTTATACAATCTAAAATGAGGTCCTCATTTTCAAGTACGGAGGAAAAGTGTAATTGAAATTCCCAGGCCATCATGGGTCACTGAAGACAATTGCTCTTTCGCATGGTTTCCCTGTACACGTAATTCAATAAAAGTATCAATGTATTTACAGAGAATGAGGACTACACAAGCAGATAGCTAATAAAGGAATTTAGCATTTCATAAGTTAAAAGCAGACTACTTAATAGTATATTCAGGATTTGACCTTTAAATATCTATTACAGTTATAAAGGTTTCACGTAGTAAATAAAACAATAGGATCTATAGCCAAACTGCTTGAACTAGAATTTGCAGAGCTTTATGTCAGCCAACTTCTCTAGTTTATTTTAATCCTCATCTATTTGTGATCCATCCCAGGTTTGAATTTGCTTATGTTCACTTCATGATCAATTTGAATGATTAAAGATTTGATTAAATTTTAAAAAAGGACAAGGGTTATGCTACTTGTACAGCTACTTGACAGTTCCGGGTGTGTCAAGGCTTTGTTTTCCCTATGGTGGAAATATTCACTAGCCTTAACAAAAAAACAAACAAAAAAACCCACCAACTCAGAAGCATTGAGAGCATTCTCACTGCAAGTTCTAAAAAGGTAGATGCCAATGATGCACTATTTTCACTGTATAGTATATTTCATGATGAACCCATGAACTCTATCAATAAGTCAGAAGATATGGGGGACAGTGAAAATCTTATTTTCAGTCATTTACTTTGCGACCAATTAGAAATCTTATCAGGAGCTCAATCGCTGAAATTGAGAAATCCTGGTACACCCTTTCACTTAGCGCTTGTCTACACTTGAAACAGTACAGCAGCATAGCTATGCCACTGCAGTGCTTCAGCGCAGACACTACCTACACCAACTGGAGGAGTTCTCCTGTTGGCACAGGTAATCCTCCCCACACCCAAGAGGTGGTAGCTAGGTCAAAAGAAGAAATCTTCCATCTACCTAGCACTGTACGCTGGCGGTTTGGCCGGCTTAACTACATCGCTCAGGAGTGTGGATTTTTCATACCCCTGATCAATGTAGCTGGGCTGACCTAACTTTTTAGTTAGACAAGGCCTTGGAAGAAATGTAGTTTGTTTTGTCACCTATTACTACAGAATTCTTTCCTATACTCCAAATAAGAAGAGTAGACACTATCACAGAGGTGGGAAAACTACGGCCCGCGGGCCACATCTGGCCTGCGGGACCCTCCTGCCCTGCCCTTGAGCTCCTGGCCCGGGAGGCTAGTCCCGGTCCCTCCCCTGTAGCCTCAGTGCCCCGTGCTGCTGGCGCAATGCTCTGGGTGGCCGGGCAGCACAGCTGCAGAGCCGCAGCCTGACCCAGTGCTCTGGGCGGCACGGCTGTAGCGCCGCCAGCCACCGGTGCAGCGCAGTAAGGGAGCAGGATGGGTTGGATAGAGGGCAGGGGAGTTCAGGGGCGTGGTCAGGGCGGTCAGAGGGCACGGAACAGGGGGTTGGATGAGGCAGGGGTCTGGGGGGCAGTCAGGAATGAGGGGGCAGTCAGGGGTAGGGGGAGTCCAGGGAGCACGGGTTGGTGGATGGGGCAGGAGTCCCGAGGGAGCAGTCAGGGGGTGAGAAGCAGGCAGGTGGTGGTGGGGGGGGGTCAGATAGGAGCTGGGGGCCAGGCCACACCTGGTTGTTTAGGGAGACATAGCCTCCCCTAACCGGCCCTCCAAACAATTCTGGAAACCCGATGTAGCCCTCAGGCCAAAAAGTTTGCCCGTCCCTGCACTATCATAACAAAAAAGCTTTTTCACTAGAAATTGACTTTCAACCAGTTCAATTGACCTACCAGGTGATTTTCTGCTAAGATCAGAATTTTTTTAAAAAAAATAGGCACAAGCCTAAATCTTTCAACACATTGGATAAGGAAATCTCCAGATATTAGAATACAACATGCAAACTATGAATGCCCTGGAGGCAGACTGTTTGCTGCTGCCTATGGGCTTTATTTTAAAAAGCCTTTTTTTGGTCATTTGTAGTAGATAGCACAGGACTAGTTAAAAGTAGGATCTAGTTTGATTTTCCAAGCTACAGTACTAACCCGAGCCAAAAAAGCTTGTTTTGTAACATTTTAGTTATACTCCTGACAGCTAAAATTTCATTATTAGTATTTGTATTACAGTAACACATGGGAGGCTGAAATCAGGACTTTATCTTGCCTATTGTCATGCACACCAGTTCACCAACAAAAATCCAAATTCACGAGATGGTGCCTTCCATAAATCGTAGAAAGATGAAAACAGTTTATTTTGCTATGACCATTAGCATGGAAAAAAAGGATTATTTCTACTTGCAAGGCAAGTTCCCTCTCTCAGAAAAGAGGAGTTTTTTTTAAGTTACGCACTGATCACATTTCTTTAGATAATAACAGAGCAAAATGTTTATTTTAAAAAGTAATTAATTAATTTGGTAGAAAGGAAAGATTGTTACACTGTTTTGAGATACCTACTGAAATGTTTTAGACAGACACCTTTCACATGAAAAGTTAATTCTTAGCTGTAACAAAGGAAAAAAACCGTAGCGTTTAAGATAATTGTGTATTCCGTTGGATGAAGTCTTTCATTATCCCAAAAGATCACATATCTTGCTGAAGACAGCCCGACAGATAGGCTGTGATTATAAAGGTGAGGGAAGCAGAGGTAAGTACTACAGAGGAAAATAAAGCATTTTTGGCAACCACCAGCTCATGTCCGTGAAATCAGCATGGACATGGGAAGAACCAAACAACTCAAGTACCACCAACCTGACGGTTCTACTCAAGCACCTAAGTCTACTAACATGAAATACTATCCAGAGTTCTACATAACTGAACATTAGTAAAGTTTGCTCTATCTGACCTAAGAATTGTCTTAAGGAGCCACTTCAAATGCATTTCAGTTCCCTTGTAATTAGCAACATGATTCATTTCCCTACATTACAATGGATGGGCAACAGAATGTAAGCAAGCTACATGTGAAGCAGTGAAGCAATAACCTTCTCCAGGCTTTTAGCTATTTAAAAAAAAAGTTGTCAGACCTCATACAAAAAAACTGTAGATGGCCAATAGTTTATACTACACCATTCAAGATAGTATATTCTACATTTAGGAACTGTTGTGACAAATGAATGCAGTTCTGCCAACTCTTATGATTTCATCGTGACTCTAGCCATGAGTTTTTTTTTTAAAAAAAAACCCATCTCATGAAAACATGGTGAAGAAAGGTTGCCAACTGATGAGTTTTCACTCATTCAAAATGGCCACCATCTCCTATTGCTGTGAATGGGGCTGACACCAGCAAGATGGCTGCCACTTCATTACAGTCAATCTGCGTGAGGCAATGAAACTGCCAAATCCTACTGTTTTCAATGAGACTGAAGTCATGCCCATGTGCAAAATGGCTACTACTCTATGGTTCAGTGGTCTAGACAGGACACAGGGACTGTGAGAAGCAGCAGACACACTGTACAAGGTAGATAGTGAGAATGAGGAAGACCAGGAGGCAAATTAAGGGGCTGCAGGGGAATGGGGTGTGGAAACGAGTGGAGCGGGGTCCGGAAGAATGTGGGAGTGCTACCCATCTCTGGCAGAGAAGTGGGAGAGAGGAGAGAAGCAGGGAAGTGTGCCTTCTTACAAAAGACTAAACCAATTCCATAGTCTTTACTGTAATATCACTGATATGACTAAGTTTTTGTATCTTTATCTGTAACTCATCAACCCTAAATGTAATAAGTTTATGTATGAGTGTGAATCATGATGCATTAAGCCAGTTGTTCTCAAACTACTTACCATCCAGCTGTTCTTTTATCAAAGGGAATCAACTAGGAGGGGAGAGTAACAGGAAATGGATGGCAGTTCCCTTATCTTGGGAGTGAGGGTAAGTGGAGTCTCCATCTGAGCAGCCATGGAGAAGTGTGCATTTTAGGAGTGACTTTTCAACCTACTACCACCACAAATGAATTGGTAGAGGAGTAGAGCACAGTTAAAAAGACAGACTGAAAAAAACATTATGTTTTTAAAATCTCATTATTTTTGTTCTCTTGATATTGACAATACTGTGACTGTCAGCAACATCATCACTGTATGCAATGTTGCTGTAGCCATGTCAGTCCCAGGATACCAGACACAAGTTGGGTGAATTAATCTCTTATTAGACCAACTTCTGTTGACAAAGAGAGAGAAGCTTTTGTTCTTCCATAGAGCTGTACTTCCCCAGACCCAAAGAAGAGCTCTGTGTAAGCCTGAAAGCATCTCTCTCTCTCTCACCAACAGAAGACGGTCCCATAAAAGATATTACCTCATCCACCTTATCTCAGCAAAATCACTCACTGAAACACTGGTCTTCACCATGAAGAAAAGAACTGCTGTAGTTTTCAGACTAGACTCATTTTCCCCATGCTGTATTATATTAAAAACTAATGAAGTGTTTGGTAAACAGTATTTTGTAACAAAATTAAGAATTTTTGTGATTTAGTGTTCTGAAGCGGTTGCTTGAATTCCTGAATTCACTCTGAGTTAAAATTCACAAGCTTTTTCCATAGAACACACCAATGGAGTGTTTAAAATATAGCTACCTCATTTAATGGAGTGTTTGAATCAGAAAGGAATAAACAATACCATTAACTTCAATTTTTTTATAGCTAAAACTTAGCCAAATAGATGTTTTACTCTTGATTGCTATAGAAAAAGCAGTAATTTATGAGGAGAAAATATTACAGTCTTCTAGAGAATGGAAGTGTTACTCAGTACAAGAGATATACCCCAAAATGCCAGAAAGATCTTTTAGCATTTGAGTCTTACCTCACCTTCAACATGAAACTTACATCAAGTACTTTATTTGAATGGTGGAAGGATAATATATGTAAATACTTAATCCAGTGCTACCCAGGTGAGAGCAGGGTAAACAGTAAAGATGACTACTCTTCCAGACTGCCAAATAAAATATATGAACAAAGGAAAGTGTCATTTACTTAGTCCACAGGAACACAAACATTAAGAAACATTTGGATTAGCTGCGGAATCTCTGTATTTGTAGCAGCAGTGACGTCTGCTTGTCTGCAAACTGTGAAAAGACTTCTTGTCTCCAAAATAATCCAATGAGATGGAGAGATGCAGCAGAACAAAAACTTCTTGCTGCAAATGAAGCTTGCAACTAGAATTCAAGGTAGAGTGACTGCTGAACCCAGAAGTGCAGGTTGGCACAAGCCCTTTGAGAACTTTCCGAATTATGTTAGTAGTTTTTTCATTTAATTTAGATTTTTACAGATCAAGTGCTATGAACTTATGACTGACCTTTAGCGCATAATTGGCTAATGTGTTGAACATTGCTGAAGCAGCTTCTAGTGTTCTGAACTTAATGTGTTGATTCTGATCTATGAAGTGGATTGAGACCATCCCTCCCCTCATACTATACTGCCACAGTTGCAATCAGCAGAGGTGCATACAGTGTTGCCAACTCTCATGATTCTGTCATGAGTCTCAGAATTATTGTTTTCTTTAAATCCCCAGCTCCTGGACTCAAGCAAATATGTGATGATTCCAGCCTTCATTCTTAAGAAAAAGTAAGTTTCTAACTCTCGTGGCTGTGAAAAAAGCTTCAGTGTGAGAGACCCCAGTGTATTCTAAAGGCTCAAAAAGCAGAAGGCAAATAAAAAGACCACCACATCTATTATTTTTTACATAATCTCATGATCTTAAAGCCAATCATGATTTTTTGGTGAGCCTGACTCATGAGTTTTGAACATTTTGGGGTGGCAATAATATCAACATGAATTCTTGATCTGAAAGGGAGGGGGACTGCTGGTGGCTCTAGAACAAAGTCTCTCCTTCCCCCACTCCAAGATAGCCCAGGTCTGTTGACCTTTAGAGCACAATGCCAGGTGTTTCTATTTGCATGGAATGATACAAACACAGGCTTTTGAGATTAAATAGATTTGCTAAAAGAGCTGTGGCTCTTTAATTTTGTTTCTGTAATTTACAGAAGGGGTGCTTAGAGCCTGTATAGACATTCCTTATTTAGGCATACAAATCTCCCCTCCCCCAGAAAACCAACAAATGAATTATCACATGCACAGGAAGTCCCTGGGGTCTCAAGTTCATATTCTGTATGCTAATGGCAGCGACTCTAGCCATCACTCAAGCGTATTTCAATGGCTAGAGAATCTGTTTGAACTGTAATTAGGTATAGGGGTGATTTCTCCACCTTCTGTATTCCCAAGTGGTTTAAAAAAATTAAATGTGAGGCGAAGACTGGAAAAGTCAAGGTTTGTGTCTTTACTCTCCAAAGACTAATCATGTTCTGTGAGAACCATATGGGTTCACCGAATGCTATTTTGGATCAAGAGTGAATATTTATCAAAGAAATAAGCATCGATAGTAACTGTTGATGGTATTCATTATCCTGTCAGCCATGATGTAGGCAGTTACACTGACCACTTCCCTCCTGACCCAAACAAGAAACTATCTAGATCTACTTAGGGTTGATAGGATTTATTACAGTTATTTTGCATTGTGCAATTTATTAAGTGTCGTACTGATTCTATTCCAAGTGTATTGCAAAGGGCACCCGGAAACAAATTTCAACAACAACTGTCCTCTACAGTTAAGTCAGGAGTAAAGGTGGTAATGATGCAGGTAGTTTTACTACAAAAGGATCCATATCTTGAAGACATATTGAGAGTGGACTGAAGATAACACTAAATAAGTACCAATTCAATCATACAGTTTACGGTCTAATTAATTACAAAGCCAGGTGCATACTTCCAAGGGCTGACAGTTCTTTTACAGCACTTATTTACTGAATTTTCTTTAATTACAAAGTCAGCTTTAATGTAAGAAAATTCAATAGATAAGACTGTTGAAATAGAACCACATCAGTCCTTTGAGGTGTGCAGCTGTCACGATCAAGAAGAAAATGATACTGTCCTGTGACAGACTAATCAAGAATCAACCACACCTACTACAAATCAAAAAACCGCTAATCAAGAATCAATACCCAGATTTTTTACCTCAACAGTGAGAGACTATTGAAGGTCAAGTATTACTATTCCCTCACAGGTTACTGAATTCACTCATGTGCAAACCCAAAACATTGTGGATCAAGACCACAGCAGCTTGTGGAATTCCCAATAATGAGATGACATTTCTCCCTGGATTCCCAAACTAATAAGGGCCAAGTGTGTCCAAGGAGAACAATCAGCTTGCTCACATAAGTACAATTTACAACTGAATGCAATGGTATTCTCCAACTCCACCCTTTCTATTGCCACATAAAAATTTGTATGTGTTTCAGATAAACCTCTGATCAAGCAGAAACCTTTCTGCTTGTGCAGCCATAAGGAGAGTGCACATCTGTACAGCATCCTAGAACTTTTCTATTCAAAGTCCACAACTTAAGTTATGGATTGGAGTTTCTAACAACAGTTTCTCTGGAGTCCCTTCCTACTCAAATATGAATTTTTCAGTCACTTTCAAATTATTCAGGTTGTGGACTGAAAAAAAAAAAAAAATCACTCAGTGCTCCTTACAGCTTTAATTGGTTTGGTCCATTTCAATACGGACACTAATTTGAAAAAGCTCCACAGATTACACTTTATGCTTTTTTTAAAGCTGAATTTAACTGTTAGATTTCTGTTCGAAGTAATCACATGTGCTGGGACAGGCATTGCTTCGGAGTTAGTGGGTAATTTTAATTGTTTTCTCAGGCAGTGAAGCCTGGTTCATTTCCACTTTTGTGGTGCTCTATTTTAATAGTCAAAAACAAATAGAAAATAGCAACAAATGTACACAAGGAACATCGGAGTTATAACTCACCAGGTCACAGTACAGCCAGAAGTCCCTAAACCTTCATTAATTGTAGTCAGAGGGAGCAAGAATGGGAGTAGTTATTTTATGTTTGAAGAGTAGTTATTCAGTTTGTTCTTTTTTCAGAGTAACAGCCATGTTAGTCTGTATTCGCAAAAAGAAAAGGAGTACTTGTGGCACCTTAGAGACTAACCAGTTTATTTGAGCATGAGCTTTCGTGAGCTACAGCTCACTTCATCACTTCATCTTTGACACTCAGATCGGAACTCCAACAAACATTTTTACAGAATAGCAGCAGCCATTCACCAGATCTGAAACTTGCAACATGCAAAGACTTCCTCAGTCTCTCCATACATTTGAGATTCTTCTTTAAAAAACACACCACAGCAGTTACTCCTGTACTCTCCATTTTCCACTTCCAGGTGGGTGTGCTGAAGTAATGGAGTCTGTGTACTCAAAGCAGAACATTAACACTACTGCTTTTCACTTCAATCATCAAAAAGTTTCAAAATTACTTTGAAACTTAGCCTTGATTAACAAGCAAAACCCTAGTTAACCAGTGATTATTTATTTACTTTAAACCAAAGCAAGACTAACATATTTGAAGATTGCCCCACAATGCCAGAAAAAGCTAGCAAGGCTCTGAACCGTCACCTGTACTATATGGAAAAGTAAATTTTGGATCACAGGTTTACTTATTTCAGCATTTTGTTTTTAAACCATGCCTCCCAAAAGGAGAAGTCTAAGAACCGTGCATTCGTGCTTAATTTGCCACAAGATACAGGAAAAGTAAGAGGCTGTGAAGTCAGAAAGAAAGAAGTGGGAGTGTTAGTAATAAAGGAAACAAACCAGTTCACATCAGAGTCAATATGACAAACTACCTGCACCAATTCATGCCATTTTCTTTAATCCATATAAAATCCATATAAAATTACTACTGTAAGAGGCACTTTAGAAAGAACACAATGCAAACCATCAGGAGGGCGTAATCTATTCTCTTTCAGAGAGAAATTTAATCATATTGGGGAATAAAAGGTGACCACTTAATCCAAGATATTTACACTACATTTCTAGCAGAGATCCCAAAACTCTAGAAGCTTTAACAGAACTGCTCTTTGATAATGCTGACAAATAGTGAGGAAAGAGGAGCTAAAATGCAGTTCAACTGTCAGCAACAGGGTCAAGCAGAATTAATATTTTATAATGTTAAAAATGCTTAAATAGTGGAGCACAAGACCAGCTGTTTAAATTCACTTAATTCACGTTTAAGATCTAGTGTTTGCAATATTGTTTGGATGATCTAGGTATTTCCACTTAGAGTTAATGGATGGTTACATTAGTTTGAAACAGTATTTCCTCTAATTTTTTATGTCTGTGTGTGGAATAAATTTTGTGCGCACCAATATGGAGGTGGTGTGTGACGCATCACCTTCATATTGGTGCACATAACAAAATTCATGGGGTGGGGGTGGGGCCAAGGGGTTTGAAGTGTGGAAGGGGGCTCAGGGCTGGGGCAGAGGTTTGGGGTGCATGGGGATGAAGGCTCTGGGCTGGGGCTGTGGATGAGGGGTGCAGGAGGGAGCTCAGAGCTAGGGCTCTGGGGTGGGGTCGCGGATGAGGGGTTCAAGGTGTGGGAGGGGGCTCAAGGCTGGGGCTGTGGATGAGGGGTTCAGGGTGCAGGAGGGGGCTCAGGCAAAGGGTTGGGGTGTGGAGGGAATGACGGCTCTGGGGTGGGGCCAGGGATGAGGGGTTATTATAACTAGGGTTTCTCATACTGTTCTGTCCCACTTCTTTTCCTACCCTCAAACATTTCCACTGCTTTTTACCATCATTTTAACTGAGTTTAAGGTAGCACTAAAATAAACACACTAATCCAAGATTCATACTACTCACTTTTGGGTATACTTGAAACCTAGTGATACTCTTCTCTTTCCTCCCTCCTCCCCCATTCTGGAATACTAGGGGAAGAAAGAGAAGCAAGTTGTCAAACTATGGATTTTGTGGTCTGAGCGCTCCTTGTGCATTATATGTGCCCACTTCTTCCTGCTGCAGTGGAGTGCAAAGCCAACCCAGGGCACTTGATACCACAGGGAACTCCTTTTTTCCTCCCCTTCCTACCACCCATTTTCAGTGACTTGCCTCATGTTTTTGTAGTGCTTCTTAAAAGCAATTCAGGTAGCGGAATTAAGCTATGAATGGTCTTCCCATTCAGTTTGGAAGGAAGCGGAAGCTTCTGAAGGAGTTCTAGACTGCAAGAGTCACTTCTTCAACATGTACTTAAAGAGCGCTGTTATAAAAAGGTTATCCTTGGAAGCGCATCTTAAGACACGGAAACAATTTTCCTTATCTCAGATGGTACACTGGCCCCTCCCTTGATTTTTGCAGGAAATCCTGCAGCAACTACAAGTTTCCTCACAAGTATGTGTCCATGCAGAAGTGAGGAAAGTCCTGTACAGATACCTTTGAAGGAGCTAGACTTTTTTTTTTTTTTTTTAAATGTAGGCAGGGACCCTTCCCCAGAGGGGAACAAGCCCTCTTGGTAGCCCTGCATTTGTATGGAGAATATGGGAAATAGCCCTTGTACACAGCATATATCTATTTTTCTGAGCACAAGGGCTCCTTGTATTCCCTTGGCAACCAGCTTTTATGCACCTGTAGGATTGTTCTAAAACAGTGGTTCTCTACCAGGATCTGTGGTCCCCTACGGGGGCCACAAAGAGGTTTCAGGGGGTCCGCCAAGCAGGGCTGGCATTAGCTTCGCTAGGGCCCAGGACAGAAAGCTGAAGTCCCACCATGCGGGATTGTAGCCTGGGGTGCTGAACCCTCCCACCTGGGGCTGAAGCTGAAGCCTGAGCAACTTAGCTTTGTGTTTCCCCCTATGGTGTGGGGGCCCAAGCAATTGCCCTCCTTGATACCCCCTAACACAAGCCCGGGCTTTTATAGCAGAAAACAGTTACAGCACAGCTAGGCCATAGAACTTTTATAGCATGTTGGGAGAGACCTCAGAAAGAAAAAGGTTGAGAACCCCTGTTCTAAAAGATGACCACCACCTGGTTATTATGCAGAACACCTAAGGCCCCCAGGCAGAAGATGTGGGCAGTCAATTTCCCCAAGCTCTCTACACCTTGAGGATGTTCTTGTACATCATGGCCCTGAACTCCAGCAACTATTCTATCCTTTCACTAGGAAGTCATCATGCCATGAGCCTCAGAGTGCTGGAGTCACCACAATAAAGATGTAAGCATTGACTGAAGGCCCAACTTCTCCGCCAGTATCCCACTCGGGGTGCTCTGAATCTTGAGGCTATCATGCATAATGTCCTAGACAGGCCTTGCGGCAATCTCCACAGGTCTTTGGTGTTAAGATCCCCCCTATTCTCTTAAAAATGTTCCTCAAATTACAGCTTTTAACTCCTGTAATCTATGTACACCAATACAGGAGACCTCCCCCACACATCTTCAGGATCATCCTCCAGGAAAGGATCCTCAACACTCACTCCTCAGGGGAGAGATCCTTATCTCCTTTTCACTTGCTTCTTCCAAATATGGGGGATCCCAACTCCTCTGAGGGTGTTCACATCATGGTTTCCCAGAACATAAGCCACACCTACACCTCCTTCTCCTCCGGGTCTTAGAAGTCTCTCCAGAACCCCTCCATGGGTGTCTGGGCCCTTTGAAAACATCTTCTTGGATGATAATCCAGAAACCCAGGAGGCTCTGTACGCAAACTCACCTTTCGGCCACCCTCATTCGTGGCACGGAACCCCTGTACCCCAGCAGCCCCAAAGGGCCAGATGGCGGCCCGGAACTCCATCGGCCCAGTAACCCTTTGTCCTGCATGGGGTCCCCCCTCCAACCTTGCCCCCATCCCCTTGGGGGTGGCTCTCAGGTCGGCGCGAACTCCAGCTGCTGGTGCACCCCGTTCTCTGTGGCAGGGTCAACCCCCGGGCCCGGGCTCCAGCGGCCCCTCTGCCCCAGCCCGGGGCTCACCCGTACCTTGACCATGTTCTCGTAGATGATGGCCCGGAACTCCAGCAGCGCCTTCTGGTCGAACTCGCGGCCGTGGATGATCCGCATCTGCTTGAGGAAAGTGGACTTGCCGCTCTCGCCGGCGCCCAGCAGCAGGATCTTGACCAGGCGGCGCACGGCGCGCCGCTCCCGGGCCAGCATCGCGTCGATCTCCCGGCTCCGCCGCCGCGCCTCCCGCTCCGAGTCCCGGCCCCGCTCCTTGCCCTCCCGCCGCGGCTCCCCGCGGCTGGTGGCTTCGGCCGGCAGCAGGCAGCGGCTCAGGGTCCGCACCACCCCGGACATGGCTGCTGGGGACGGGATCGGCACTCACAGCCCCAGGGACCCCACCAGCGCCCCTAGCAGCGGGCGGCGGCCAGCCAGACGCTCGGAGCAGCCGCAGCTGAGGAGGGGGAGGGAGACTGGGGGGGGGGGGGGGGCTAAGGGCCGGGACCGCCCATTCCCCCGCGCAGCGCGGCTGGGCGAGGCGGCTGGGGCACGCTGCGAAGGGGAGGGGAGGGGTGGGGCCCAGGGAGCCGCTGGCCGGGAGGGGAGCGGGGAGCCAGCGGGGCGCGGCCCGGAGGCCCTGACCGGGGCGGGGCTGGTGCCGCGGCGCCCCTCAGCCCGTGGGGGGCGGGGCGCGGGTCAGATGCCTGAGGAGAACGGGACACGGCCGCGGGAGAGGTCGGCCCAGCGAGCCGCTGGGGTGCCGCGGGGCGGGGAGCGAACTTGCCGGACCCTCGGTTACTACTAGCCTGGCTGGCGCCCCCAGAGCGCTGGTCGTGAGGGGTGGGGGCGAGGGCGGGACTTCACTCCGCCCACCCTACGCCTCATTGGGCAACGGGGTGTCAATCAACGTAGGCCGAGAGCCGACTGGACACGCTGCACTTAAGGGAGAGTTGGCGGGGGAAGGCAGGAGGAGGGGCCAAGGGGAGGAGATCCGACGGCGGGGGAGGAGAAGAGGAGGAGCTCCAAGAGGGGAGGCGGGGTAAAGGACAGAAGCACCAATAAGAGACAAAGGGACAAAGGGGCGGAGTCCATAGGGAGGCGGAGCAAAGAGGAGAGGCCTTAAAAAGGAGGAGGAGGAGGAGGTGTTCGCCCAGGGAAAGGGGAGGGGAAGGAAGGGTGGTGTCAACCAGTCTCTGTCAGCGTCTGGGCTTCACCAATGTTCTCATTGTTGGGCTTTTTGAACTCAGTGGTGGTGGGAAAAAAATTGTGATTAAAAAAAAATCATAAGTCAGATATGTTGCTCCTTTCTCCCTGGATTGCTTAGGGGGGTTGTTAGTTGATAGCTGGAGTTGTTAATGGCATTTCAAATCAAATCAAATCAGAAGTTTAGTTAAGACGGCAATAGAAACCCTTACACAGATTATTAAGAAAACAGGGTCAGGATTGGTGTATTGAAAGCCATGCGTGAGCGTCTCATTATTGGAACTACACAAGGGCTTGTTCCTACACAGAGCAGCTGAGGAGTATTGCTAACATATGCACAAGGTATTAAGCGATGAGCTAAGAGGAACTGCACAGTTTATTAGGTCCTGCTTTAGCAGCCCTTGACGTCAATGAACAAATCCCTACTATCTTTAATACATGCAGGATCAGTCCCACAGTGAGAGTATTGCTACCAATTCAAAAGTTCTTTGTTCAGTCAAAATGTTATAACCATTACAACAAATCTGCAGAGCAATGTTTAATAGACCCATCTCTAAACTGCCACCTAGAATCAAAAGTGGGTTCCTGAAACTGCAAATCTGACAACGTAACCTCCACATCAGGAAAAGATAATGCTGCAGAATCAATGTATGTTCAAATGTCTAATGATAAAACATTCTGCAAAATCTAGAGTAGCAGACACTCATGTATATTTTAATTATTTCTTAGGCTACTCCTCAGGCCCTAATAAAGGAAGAAATTCAGATTGAAACAGCATGATTGTGACTTTCTTGTTGTATTACCATTTACTTTTATATTTCAAGACAAACACTCTAAAATAGAGTTAAGTTTAGGAGTACAGAGCAGTAACAATAGTTAAACAAATTATAGTTGTCTCCAAAACCATGTATTACCAACGCAAGAAATGTAGAGTTAAGACTTAAAAGAAATTCATAGAATCTTAGAATATCAGGGTTGGAAGGGACATGTTACATGTTAATGTACAGAAATGCACAGGGAAAGCACCCAATGAATGTTAAGTGCCCTGTATTGACACCAGGCAATAATCATACAATTACGATTAAGGCATTTTAGTGTTTGTCATCCCAGATTTGAGGAGATAGAGTTTTTTCATTTTTTTCTCTTCACAGTGCCACTACAGAACCAGGTTAAAGTTATTAGTTTGCTTTAACTATGTGTTTCCATACACAAGTTAAAACAAAACAAATTGTAACCAGCAGTTAAGACCCTAGTAAACTCTAACAAAACAAAACTCAGTCCCCCCAAATCTCCCCTCTTTCAGAACCATCAGCCTCTATCAAGTATCCTCCTCCACCCAAAATGAGAGCAGAGAAATAGAAGTGCCATGATGATCAGCACATTATTTTGGACCAACGGAGGGGTAGATTCCAAAAGAGAGAGCCTCTCTGAAGAATGCTCTGCCCCTGGTACCAACTCTTTCAAATCAAGGGGTTCCAGCTCAAACATTTCCTCCAATAGCAACTGTGGCAGCATAAAACAAAGAGAGAAGCTGTCTTCCAAGTAGGCGGGTCCCAACCTGTTTGGAGTTGACTTTTACAGGTCAAGACAAACAATTTAAATTCCCGTGGAGAGCAGTAATCAGCAAATGGAGCTCATGGAGCACTGGTGTCCTATTCTCCCACCAACAAGCAGACTCCAGTTTAAGTTTCCAGATTGACTTCAGGGGTAGCTCTATGTACAGCACACTGCAGTAATCCAGCGCTGAGGTGACAAAGGCATGGATTATAGGAGCAAGAGCTACATCTGAACAAAACTGCCACAGTCTCCTGGCCAAGCACTGGTGGAAAAAAGCACTCCTGGACCTGCTGTTTGTGATTCCCTGACAACAGCCAGGGATCCAATACCCTCTGGCTGCAAACTCAAACAATAAATAGCCACACACCCTCAATAAGATAGAGAGAGATGTCTCCCTATCTTGTTGCTTCTCCCCCCTCTCTTGTCCCCCTCTCAATTATTGAATGCACAGACGTACAGGGAACAATTAAAAACAAGCTCATCCTTTCTGGAAGTGTACAGACTGAACATTAACCACACATGATGCTGTTGTGAGCACTCCAAAACAAAACCTTTTAGTCTTAGTAAGTGCAGTGACTTAGGTACTGCAAGAATCTGGAGCAGCAGAGCATAGCAGTTTGTCACAAACTGTCCTCTACTCACTATTGCAGGACCTAATGGGGGTTTTGTCTTCCAGGACCTTTCCTCTTTATAGGGGTTGAGATGCTGCATTGGACCTATCTCCATGGGCTGGATGACTCTAATATATTACATGTAATTCACCAATTCAGTCACCAGATGTCACCAATGTCCCACAAAGAAACGAGTCAAAAGAATAAGATGGGGGGAAAATCCTATGGCCGTTCAGAGCAGCTGAGAACACAGGTATCACTCCAGCTGACATCAGTGAGATGTGCAGGTGCCCAGCACTTGTGAAAATCAGGCCCAAAGTGCCTATAAAGTGAGCAGCCTGGTACTTTCTCATTAGCTCCAGAACTCTCCTTTAGTATAATGCTGACACCACTTCCTCTCTGCACTCCAGGCTGCTTCAGGGATTCAAGGGATTTAGAAAGTTCAGACAAGTACCAAGCTTAATTTCCCTGGAGACTATGGTCCCAGATGAATTGCTCAGCAAACAAACCAGCAGCTAGAGATCCTCAGCTCCCATTACTGGATCCACATTAACAATACTCACTTGTGGGTTGAAGTGGCTTGTCCATTCATTCTTCCATCCAGCAGAAGGAAAAGGTCCATTCCCCCTCAGCTCTGCAGCTGTTCATCCAATCATTGCTAAGCTATTCTCACTGCAGTGCAGAATGAAGTTGGATCACCATTGCAAAGCTGCTACAATACCTCTTCTGTCATCATGCTGAGAGGGTGGGAAAGAACCTCACTATGGCTGGGCAGTGCTCGTGTAGCCACCTATTGATGTCGTTGCTAATTTTGTGTGTGTGCGCAGCACCATTAAGTGTGTGAGCACCCAAAGAAAACAGCTTGTAAGCAACATACTGTGCTCAGTCTGCCACTACTCCTCAAATACACCACACTCCACATTTCCTTGACCCCTGCCTATCTCTCCACCCCATGACTCCCAACCATTCCTCTCCCCCATCCTTCCATTTAGGAGACATCAAAACCACAACCAGTGCATGAGTAAATTAAATACAATGTAGTGACCATAATACTGAGTCTTGTCTACCAATTTCATTCTCTCACTCCCTCTGTCTTCCTCCACCTCCCAGTTTCATCCTTTCTTTATCTCTATTCCATACCCCCTTGTTCCTTCTCTATTAGTTCCACTATTATTGTTCTTTGTGTCTTTTTCCTCCTCCTTCTGAGGTGAAGAGCTAGCTGAGAAGTTGAGCATATTTCTTACCTGCCTGTCTCTCAGTTGCTGGCAGCATAATGAAGAGGAAAAAGTAGAGTGAAAGATGAGTGTGGGAGAAGAGAAATAGGGGCAAGGTGTAGTAACAGTCTCTCCATTTCCCTCACTGGCTGTGCAGCAGTTGAGTTCTGAATGAAAAGATGGTTCTCGGGGAGCTGTTGGGTGATGTCACAGGGTGGCTTGCCCCTTTAGGGCTGGAGGCTTGGTGCCAGCCAACCCTGAATACCAAAGGAACTGATCCAGTCCACCTGTACTGTGCATGGATGGGGCCTGATGGAGGACAGGTGATTCACCTATAAAAGAACATAAGAACGGCCATACTGGGTCAGACCAATTGTCCATCTAGTTCAATATCCTGTCTTATGACAGTGATCAATGCCAGAGGCTTCAAAGGGAATGAACAGAAGAGGGCAATCATCCAGTGATCCATCCCCTGTCATCCAATCCCACCATCTGGCAGTCAGAGCCTGAGGGACTCCCAGAGCATGGGGTTGCATCCCTGACCATCTTGATGAATAACCACTGAAGGACCTATCCTCCATGAACTTATCTAGTTCCTTTTTCAATCCAATTATAGTTTTGGCCTTCACAACATCTCCTGGCAACGAGTTCCACAGGTTGACTGTGCGCTGTGTGAAGAAGTACTTCCTTGCGTTTGTTTTAAACCTTCTGCCTATAAAGGCAGCAGGAAGCTGTGCATAGACAGTAGAGAGGATGGAAAGACTCTTGCAGTGAAGATCCTGAAACGAGGGGAAGTTGCCCCACCCAAGAGGACTGGGAGTAGGCTGCTAAAACAGGAAGAACACCCTGCTACCAGAGCCTGAAGGCTGAGGTCCATCCACGTAAAATCTGAGCACTGGTGAATTAAGACTGTGCTTGGAAGGAGGGCTGGGAGATCCCTACCAGAAGAAGAGAAGGAGGCGGGGGGCGGATATTGAACTGGGAATTCGGCTTGGAGGGCCAATGTGAGTAAAGACTAAATAAACTGGATCCCATAAAGGGAGTGTTCTAATTACCTTTTGAACTGTGCTGTTGATTTATTGAAGCAGAGGCAGGGTCCTACAGAGTGACCTTTGGTCATGAGTGGGTGCTAGGAGGCAGCTGACCCACTACGGGAGGAATGCTGTGGATTGGAGGTTGTGAAGCAGTTGGGAGCTCAGTTGAATGAGGAAGAAAGTAGTAAGCTTGAAACCCCAACATCCCTGTTTTACTCTTCCAAGTTGACCCACTGCACCTAGAAGGCCCAGAAGAGGACAAAGTCACAGAAGAGAGCACAGGCACAAGGTAACTGAAATGAGGAAGGGTGGTGCCATGGTCCTGCCTACCTCCAAAGCATCTACCAAGTGGGCCGGACACGGAGTGGGGCAAGTGCTGCAATTCTTGAAAGAAGGCAAAGCTACCACTTCTGGCTAAGCCAGAATTCCTCATAGGGGACTCCATGGATAGCACAACTCCTCCACACCCATTCTGTCCTCTAGTGTTACAGAATTATCTGGAGGCAACATCATCCTATTGTGTCCGGTCAGGAAAATGAGGTGTCACTATCATTTCAGTTAAGAGCTTCCTGTGAACAGAATCAAAATTAGTAAGTGTTACTTTCATCACACACTGGACACTTACCCATGCTGGGGACACTGATTAGCAAGAACATGACATTGCAATCATAGTTGCACCTGCCGGGTACTGGCGTTACCAAAGATGCCACTCAGAGCTGCTATGGAAGACATGTTGAAATGGATCAACAAACCAAGTGACAGCCAGTGTCTTAAACTTCTGAGCCACGTGGGGTTATAGAACTGGGAAACTTGAGAGGAGGAAATGACAGAATATGTAGCAATGGAATCCCTGTTGATAAATCACCTGAGTTGTCCTTTCTAACCAGTGGGTTAGGCAATCAAACTGAGTCAGATTACCAGGCTACTATTACTTCAGGGCAAAAGCAGTCCTCGTTTCTCTTAGTTTAGTTAAAGACGCCATAGAATTGCTTACTATGCTTTTAGATGGCAAAGCTGAGATTTGAAGGAGTTTTATGATCTGAGCTCCCTTTGCTTCTCTTACATCAAGGTGATTGTGACTATCACTGCCCAGATGAGGAGGTGTTCAGTTTCCAGGTACACTTCAAACACTTAACTAATCTGGTAGATTTGTAATGTTAAATCCTGTTCCAGTCGCTGTGTTGCCTGTGGTTTTATGTGAATCTCTTGACAGCCTTCTCTCTGTGTATTCTTGATAGCTGAATAAAAAGAAAATGGTCACACACAAATTAAACAATGAAATTTATGCGGAGGAATCAGAAAAAAATTGTTTAAATGGAGAGGATGCTAGCAATCTCAGCAATGGGACCAGAGGCTCCCAGTATGGTAATTCAGGCTTCTGGTATTGGAATCTTGACTGGATAGTCTCCACATGTCTGATCATCCCTAATACAACTGGCTTTTTTCTTTCAGGGCCCTATCCTTCAAAGCGCTAGTACCTGTAATCCCCAAAGAACTCAATGTAAATTGATGTTATTCAGCATCCCCAGGATATGACTCTTAATTATGAATTTGGCTCCCAGCTTCTGCCTTTTTTCCATTTCACTTTACTTTCCCCCACAGTGGAGCCTGGGAATAGTCAAACCCCTATCCTACACAATTGGCGGTAATTTGGGATCTGAAGTTTCCCAAGGTGTAATGGGCTCCAAGTTCATAATTAAGGGCTTCATTGAGCTATTGAGGGCAGGGGAAAAGACATTTGAAACAGGACTGGACAAAGCACAAGAGAACAGGCAACAATCCTGCATTGGTCACAGTGGACTGGATGGCCAGATGGCCCAATAGCATGTTCCAACTCTGTGTGATTTCAATACATTTCTCTGTTTAGTTATTCCTTCTTTCCCCTTTCTTTTGTTAAATTCACAAACACAGAGTCAGTTCTTGCTCTGTGTAATTTATTTCCAGCATGCGTTATGCTGCGGATGGTGCACCCACCACTAAACAGCGCGGGAGCTTGAGACAGGCCTGGAGGGACAAAGCAAGTCTGTTTCTTTTATAAAATTTGTGGCAGAGGGATTTTTTGTGCGTGTTCTTTGTAGCACTCATTTTTTGTCCCCTAGGGAATGAAATTGGAATAAAAGAAATATGTAAATTGTGACTTTTTACCCAATTAATCTTCATTCGCAGACTAGTTGGCAGCAGCCTGTTCTTTCCACGCAGCGCCAGCCACTGTCACTCAATTAACTTTCAAAACACTAAACCTCCTATTAGTCTCCAAATTATTAGTAGTTGAAAGAAGCTGATATTTTTAAATCTAATTTGTGGCTTCCCCATAGAATTTCTGCAACATGGTACGTATTGTGTACCCTAGCAAGTGTCCTGATGAGTATAAGGGTAGGCCTCAAGTGCTCACAAGGCCTAGGTTCTGAGTATAGGGATATCTTGAGAGCATACAGGGACTGTGACTTGTGGTTCTGAGCGCAGGACTAGGTCTTGAAAGTACAGGGACTGAACCGCCAAGTTGTGCTGGGATGATGTGTTGTCATCAGAGTACATGGGACTTTGGGGTCCAAGCAATGGGCCTCTCTGAATGTTTAGTTATGTCCCAAGAAAACACAGAGGCTGGCTCTTATGTTCTGCCTGGGAGGATGGGTCTTGAAAGCACACAGGGACTGGAATCTGAGAATGGGCATATGTCCTGGGAAAGCACACATAGTGGTGGGCTTGTGGCTTCTGAGCATGGGAGGTGCAGCCCTAAGTAGTCCTGTTGGTTCACACTTGTCCGTGGGACGTCTATATTATAAAACCAACCACTCAGTAATAACATGAGAAATGGGGAGAAAAACAACTTGGCAAAAATGACAAACGCAAGCCAGGGAAAATGGAGCTTCCTGAGAACGGAACTCATCACAATCACTTCTAAACTATGCCTGGTTTTTTCTGCAGTGTTATTTAAAATGACTTATTTCGTGATGCTGAGCCAAATATCTCTATGGGTAATATAGAGCTTCCCAAACCAGTAGGAAATTAGCAAAGCTTAATATGTGCATGACCTGCTAGTGAAGCTCAAATATAAAGGGGACAACAGATGTTCTCTTTGGTTATTCTCTCAGATTCAAACAAGGGCTCTGTTAGTTACTTAAAAAAAAGAAGCCAGGTGCTAGCTGTAAAAAGGTTACAATGATGTCAATTTTATTAATCTATTGCAGAGCTGTCCAGTGACCTGAATCTTGGAGGTGACACTCACAAATGCAGGGCCACCCACTTGCTTGTCACCTACTTCTTAACACCTGCACTTTAAGAAGAATGAAACACTGTCCCCAGTGTTTGCATGAGGTCATTGATGGGCTGGTATGTTGGAGGTCCAGCCTTGGTGTGGAGATCAGTATTCTGCTCACTCTGCCTGGGTTCGTTTCAGAGAACAGACAGAACAACTGGAACATGAAGTTTGGTGGTATTTGAGTTGCCACGGAGCGAGTCCATCTCTGAGGAGAATCTGAGCTCTTTTACAAGGAACTCCTGCTCCCCTCCTCTAATTTATGGTGTGGAATCTACCCACGTAATTTTGCACTGAAAATTGCAGGTGGACAACCTTCTCTTTCCACTTCTACACAATATTTTCAGGGTTTCAAAACAGCAGTACTTACAGTAAGTGTTTGCCACTTGAAAGAACGTGCCACTGCCAGACTGTATGCATGTGTCCATGCATAGGGGTAACCCTCATTTTTCACTTTATAGATGTGCATCTAACATAGATTTAAAATGCTAGCCCACAGTGCTTGAGAGTCTAGTTGGTCCTGTGAAATGTTTATTCATTGTCCCCTGGATGAGGTGATTACCAGCCTTCTCTAGTCTTCTGCAGAGATTCCTGTGGAAAGGGGACGCTTATTAACAGAAAAGTAAATTTCCAGAACAAAAGTGCAATACTTAGATATTCCTCCAAGTACTGACCTGGCATAATGTTGCTTAGCTGGTGAACAGTTTGGAGGTCACAGACAATCGCATGCACTCAGACAACAGATTACTAGCTAATTTGGGATTTACTGGTCTCTGATGAGGAGGAGGAGGGGACTGTGTAATTTAAAGAAAAGGTAGTAAATGCTGCAGAACCTGGCCAGCAGGAAGGCGGAGGAGAGCTGGCAGAAAGCTAACCAGAGGAGTGATCAGCATTTCACTGAGATGATATGTCTGAGTCCACACAGAAGAGATTAAGTATCCCATCCCTTTAATGCAGAAAGGGATAAATAAATCAAGCTTTACTGCAAGCAGGGTGGCAGGGAGTTAGTTAATAATGGAAAAACATATTTCAATTCACAAAGGAAAAGAAATGAGTGAGAAAGTAAACTGGAATAAACAGAAAGCAGTTTGAAGAGCACCTAGGGAACAGAGACTGAAAATCTGGCAAGCAGCCTCAAGCTACTTATTCTACAGCAGGGGTCTGCAGCCCCAGTGGATTCACAAACCAGGTGCTGTGTGATCTAGCCAGCTGAGTTAAGAACAGAAGCCTAGTAGCCACTCCAACCTCCCCCAGGAAGAAAGTAAGCTGTGGACCATTCCACTTCAGCAAAGTGGTATTGCTCTGCATTGCCACATAGAAGCCTAAGCTTTTTATGTCCTGTCCAGCTCTCGCTCTCACCAGCAGCAAATCTGGTGGAAAATGGCCGGGTTGTACAGACAAACCGGGTTGTGTTGTCAACTAACAAGCTTTTAAAAATAAAAAGCTGCAAATAAAGATTCAATTTAAACTTGGGGATAAACTCACTCAGCTAAATCCTGACAGGTGCTGAGCGCAAGGCTCTGACTTCAATGGCTAGATTGCACAGAAGCTGACCTCTGGGTTTTACCCACAGGGCAGAATGTGGCTTGTTTTGCTACAAACAAACAAACAAACAAACAGACAAACCAAGAGAATTGATAACTTGGTGTGCACCACTTAGTGACAGTGTTAGAGGGGCAGCTGCAGGTCGGAGTATGGTGGTGAAGCACCTCCCCTGAATCACTCAAGAATGAAAACTAATTGATGAGCTGCCACTGGACTTATGCTGAACATATGGCCCTGCGTTTTTATATATATCTGCCCAGTGGTACGGGAGCACAATGCCTGGGCAAATATTCTTCTGGACGAAATCTGACCTGACTAGCCAAGTGTCTATGGTTACCACCCTCTAGTGTCTGGCCCACAAGGAGACTATAGACCCTAATGCTAGTGACAGCTTATTGATGGAGGTTATCTTTTACCTCAGTGGCTCTCAACCTTTCGAGACTGCTGTACCCCTTTCAAGAGTCTGATTTGTCTTGTGTACCCCCAAGTTTCATCTAACTTAAAAACTACTTGCTTACAAAATCAGCCATAAAAATACAAAAGTGTCACAGCCACGCTATTACTGAAAAATTGCTGACTTTCTCATTTTTACCATATAATTATAAAATAAATCTATTGGAATATCAATATTGTACTTTCATTTCAGTGTATAGTATACAGAGCACTATAAACAAGTCATTGTCTCTATGAAATTTCAGTTTATGCTGACTTCGTTAGTGCTTTTTATGTAGCCTGTTGTAAAACTAGGTAATATCTAGACGAGCTGATGTACCCCCGGGAAGACCTCTGCATACCCTCAAGGGTACACGTATCCCTGGTTGAGAACCACTGTTTTACCTCAAGTGATAAAAGCCTGTGTTTTGGGAGCAGAAGGTGGTGACTACTAGGTCCTGGGCAGCGTGTATGTAGGATAACTGGTCACTGCTGTGTCTCTGTGTAGCACTGTGTCACCTGCCAGTGCACATGAGCATGAGAGAACAGGTCTAGGTTTTCCACCCCATCCATTATTACAGGAGCACAACTGTCCAGCAGCAGAGCAAGAGCACAACTGCGGGCGGAATGAGGGAAGAGGGAAGTGAGAGTGCTGCCTTGCAGCAACTAGCTCATGACTCTGTATTTAGAGCTCTTATTTATGTTCCAAGTTACTTTGCTTGCAGCATTGTGCTGACAACTCCTTGATTCCAAAGGCATTTCAGCCTCTGACCGTGAAGCAGAACAATGCACTGTTCCTGTTAAACAGCCTCCCCACCCCACCACTGCTGTCAGAATGCAGGGATTAGATGCAGAATAATGCAGTTCCTGCTCAAACCTCCAGCTCTAACTCAGTCTCTGGACATTGCTGCTCAGGGATGCTGGAACAATTTGTATAGTGGGGGTGCTGAGAGCCATTGAACCAAACTGTAAACCCTGTATATGATGGAAGCAACTTCAAGCCTGGGGGTGGGTTAGCCCTCCCAGGACCCCTAGTTCCAGCACCCATGTTGCTACTGCCATAATTTTGTGAGGAAAGTGCAGCTCAGCGGTTTGAGAACAAGAGCTGGTGAGTCCAATTGAATTACAGCTCTGGGAGGCTGCTGGGATCCCCCTGCGCAGGACTATTAGTGAGGCTAGCCAGGTGTAAGGGGACTGTTGCCCGCTTACTAACATTCAGTGGAGGTGTTTTAGTTGCAAGCTCCCAGTACTAAAAAGGGGAAAGGGTCGATGGGGAATCCAGACTCTGAGACTGATAGTCCCCAGGAACAATGGGGAGAGGCCAATGCTCCAGGTCAGCCTGAATGACAGGGCGGGCAGGCTAATCAGGGAGTCAGGAGGCCAGGGAGGTCCCGTCCCCCGTGAGAGCTGGATTTGTGTGGGTCAGAGAGTGGGGCTGAGCTAAGGAGAAAGCAGGGGCTCAAGCTGAGCTGGGGAGCAGAGCTGTGCCAGATCCAGAGGAACCAGAAAAGCAGCCGAGAGAGAGCAGACCCTGTCCTGGGAGCAGAGCTGGAGCCCCAACGCCAGAGGCACAGCCAGAGAGAGCAAACTTGCCCTGGGAGCAGAGCTGCAGCAACCAGAGCCAGAGGGGCCAGAGAAGCAGCCCAGGGAGCTGGAGGCAGAGCAGCAGCAGCAGCCGTGCTGAGATAGAGTGATGGAGCTGGGGCTGGAGCAGTCCGGAGCTGGGTGCGGTGACAGCTCAGGAGACCGAGGGGGACCCTGGGCAGCAGGCCCAGCACAGGGAGATGCCTCAGCCAAGAAGCTCTGCAGGCCAGGCTTGGATCATAACCCCGACAGGGCGGGGGCGACACTGGGAAGAAGGGTCCTACCACTTAGAGCCTGAGAGCGTGTGGCCACCACCGGAGCAAGTGTCCAACCCACAGCATCCCTGCAGCAAAGCCAGGACCTGAGAAGAAGGCCTGGGACTTACAAGGAACAGACTGAACTGCTCTGACATTCCAGAGACACTGTTTGTGATGTTCCCTGCCACAGAGCGGGGTGATGTGTTTCCTTTAACCTTTCCCATTTTTCCTTATTCTTTTTAAAATTAATTGTTGATTAAATAACTTGCATTTGCTTTAACTTGTATGTAATGGTCAGTGGGTCAAAAAAGTGCCCAGTGCAGAGAGAGTACCCCAAAGTGGGGACACCCGAGCCCCTGTCCTAGATGACCGCAAGTCGAGCCCCCCAGGAATCCTGGGTCCAGCCTTGTTGGGGTTACAAGGACTCTGCCAGACAGGAGAGTGGAAGGGAAGTCCTCAAGGGCAGGGAGGCCACTGGGTAAAGGAAGTGGGAGCGAGGACTCAGATCCTTTCGCTAGCCCACTTCACGGGGTAGTGCAGAAGCCAGGAAGGTTCCCCACAATAGCGGGACTATTCCCCCACTTACACAGGGAATGAATTTAATGAAACGGATATCATTTATAACCTAGGCTGGAAGAGGAACAGGTGACACAGGGGGGAGTAGTGGGGGCAAAAGATCTATCTTGCTTTAAGATTAAACTCGATAAGTTTATGGAGGAGATGGTATGATGGGATAACATGGTTTTGGTAATTAAATATTCATGGTATATAGGCCCAATGGCCTGTGATGGGTTTTAGATGGGGTAAGATCCAAGTTACCTGGGAAAGAATTTTCTGTAGTATCTGGCTGATGAATCTTGCCCATATGCTCAGGGTTTAGCTGATCGCCATATTTGGGGTCGGGAAGGAATTTTCCTCCAGGGCAGATTGGAAGAGGCCCTGGAGGTTTTTCGCCTTCCTCTGTAGCATGGGGCACGGGTCACTTGCTGGAGGATTCTCTGCTCCTTGAGGTCTTTAAACTACAATTTGAGGACTTCAATAGCACAGATATAGGTGTGAGGTTTTTTTTTGTAGGAGTGGTGGGTGAAATTCTGTGGCCTGCGTTGTGCAGGAGGTCAGACTAGATGATCATAATGGTCCCTTCTGACCTAAATATCTATGAATCTATGAATCTATGAGTTGAGTGTGGGTGGCAGGACCAGATAGAACAAGGAACCCAGAATAACCCAAATCAAAGTGCCTCCAACAGGAGGGAGCAAGATGACAGCGTCTTTGATAAATCTGGAATGTTTTAGCAAATGGCTGCAATGCAGTGTGGATCCAAGGAAATCATTCCATGTAAGGGTCAGATGACAGAGACAAGGCAGTTACAAGATGGAGGTATTTCCCTTTGACTCACCACAGCCCGTTTATAATATTTTCAGTGTAATCTGCCACACTGAGATTTTCTGAGCTGTTGCAAAAGGGACATAAGACCCTTTGGGGACACGCGAGGTACATATCATGCATAAAAGCTGCAACTAAACACTGCCTCTATCACTATGAAAATGTCTGGAGCAATATGATGGTGCTCAGAAGAAGGAGAGGGGCTCAAAAGTGTCCAAAACGATCATAGTCCATCATTCCAGAATCCAATCACCAGGATGTCATGAATAGATAGTACTGACATTCTCATCGGATCATCATGTTCAGCTTGTTTTATGAGGATCCAGTTTTGGCATTAAATGGATATTTACTGGCAGCAGAAAAAAAAAAACAAACAAACCCCAAACAATGCTAAATATCAGTTGAAACAGGGTGAGGTACGGTTCTGTGGCATTCCCAGTCTTGGAACATCCCCCCCATTAGTTCAATATTCTTTGTAATACCACACTAGGGAATAAAGCTGGGCTCACAGTCAGGCCCGTGGTTATCAGGGACAGGGAGCTGTGGAGTTCATACTGGAGACATGGAGATGAGAAGATCTAGGGAGCAGTAAAGCGTTCGTTTATAGCCAGGAACACATGATGGATAATTAAGAGGAAGTTACAGTGGTGTTTACAGCAAAGGCTGTCAGACTTGGGGCTCGCAGCCGGAGGCCTGCAGCTCAGGGATGATTAGAGTGATATGGGACACACAGCAGAGGGGATGAGACTTGGAGCTGGCAGCGGGGGGCACAGGAATCAGACAGAGTTCAGAAGAGGCAGTGAAAAGTGCCTGGCCTCTTGGCTTTACGTACATTTTTACACAAAGTAAATCAATATTGCCTCACTCCAGTGCACTTGTATGATATGGCTGAGTTACAAGGTGATCAGGGCTGGAACATGTCTTGTCTGAACTGAAAACAGCTTAACCCAAAGAGATTTTTTCTGCAAAACGTATGAAGTGGTCTATTACCCTAACCCCTCTTGGCATGACCCAGAATTTTATCCTACATCGCAGGAGTTAGGAGGGAGAAAAATCCCGTCCTACAACTAAAATGATAATTCATTGTCATTCGGGGCATTTTAAAAGGCTGTTATTGCAACGGGCGCATTAAAATGGGATTTAATATACAACAGTTGGAAATCAAAGATAAGGGGGGTTTCTATGAGACAGAGCATTATAAAAAGAAAAGGAGTACTTGTGGCACCTTAGAGACTAACCAATTTATTTGAGCATAAGCTTTCGTGAGCTACAGCTCACTTCATCGGATGCATACCGTGGAAAGTTTAGAAGATCTTATATACACACAAAGCATGAAAAAATACCTCCTCCCACCCCACTCTCCTGCTGGTAATAGCTTATCTAAAGTGATCACTCTCCTTACAATGTGTATGATAATCAAGTTGGGCCATTTCCAGCACAAATCCAGGTTTTCTCATCCCCCTGCCCCACACACAAACTCACTCTCCTGCTGGTAATAGCTTATCCAAAGTGACCACTCTCCTTACATTGTGTATGATAATCAAGGTGGGCCATTTCCAGCACAAATCCAGGGTTTAGCAAGAACGTTGGGGGGTGGGGGGGAGGAAAAAACAAGGGGAAATAGGCTACCTTGCATAATGACTAAGCCACTCCCAGTCTCTATTCAAGCCTAAGACAGACATCATCTTCCTTTCCAAATGCAAACAGATGGACATCGTACCAAAAGGACTGAAGGTAAAAAATCCATTACAATCTACATACCACACAGAGTATGCTGACAGCTTGTGCCACACGCTCTCAAAGAAACTGCGGAATCACCTGATCAACAATCTCTGCAGCAAACAGGGCTAAAGATTAAGAATGAGCTCTCAAAAATGGATACTCTCATAAAAAAAAAACCTTCCACACAAACTTCCTCGTGGCTGGACTTTACTAAAACTAGACGAGCCATTTACAACACACACTTTGCTTCTCTACAAAAGAAAAAGGACACTAAACTTTCTAAACTACTACATGCCACAAGGGGCTACAGCAATGGTTCCCTCCACCCACCCAGCAATATTGTTAACCTATCCAACTATACTCTCAGCCCAGCAGAAGCAGCTGTCCTATCTCGGGGCCTCTCCTTCTGCCCCTCCACCCCCACGAACATGATACAGTTCTGAGGTGACCTGGAATCCTATTTTCGACATCTCCGACTCAAGGAATATTTCCAGCATACCTCTGAACAACATACTAATCCACAGAGACTTCCCTACCAACATTACAAAAAGAAGGATTCTAGGTGGACTGCTCCTGAAGGTCGAAACAGCAGACTGGACTTCTACATAGAGTGCTTCCGCCGATGTGCACGGGCTGAAATTGTGGAAAAGCAGCATCACTTGCCCCATAACCTCAGCCGTGCGGAACACAATGCCATCCACAGCCTCAGAAACAACTCTGACATCATAATCAAAAAGGCTGACAAAGGAGGTGCTGTTGTCATCATGAATAGGTCGGAATATGAACAAGAGGCTGCTCGGCAGCTCTCCAACACCACTTTCTACAAGCCATTACCCTCTGATCCCACTGAGAGTTACCAAAAGCAACTACAGCATTTGCTCAAGAAACTCCCTGAAAAAGCACAAGATCAAATCCGCACAGACACACCCCTGGAACCCCGACCTGGTATATTCTATCTACTACCCAAGATCCATAAACCTGGAAATCCTGGGCGCCCCATCATCTCAGGCATTGGCACCCTGACAGCAGGATTGTCTGGCTATGTAGACTCCCTCCTCAGGCCCTACGCTACCAGCACTCCCAGCTACCTTCGAGACACCACTGACTTCCTGAGGAAACTACAATCCATCGGTGATCCTCCTGATAACACCATCCTGGCCACTATGGATGTAGAAGCCCTCTACACCAACATTCCACAAAAAGATGGACTACAAGCCGTCAAGAACACTATCCCCGATAATGTCATGGCTAACCTGGTGGCTGAACTTTGTGACTTTGTCCTTACCCATAACTATTTTACATTTGGGGACAATGTATACCTTCAAATCAGTGGCACTGCTATGGCTACCCGCATGGCCCCACAGTATGCCAACATTTTTATGGCTGATTTAGAACAATGCTTCCTCAGCTCTCATCCCCTAATGCCCCTACTCTACTTGTGCTATATTGATGACATCTTCATCATCTGGACCCATGGAAAAGAAGCCTTTGAGGAATTCTACCATGATTTCAACAATTTCCATCACACCATCAACCTCAGCCTGGTCCAGTCCACACAAGAGATCCACTTCCTGGACACTACAGTTTTAATAAGCGATGGTCACATAAACACCACCCTATACCGGAAACCTACTGACCGCTATTCCTACCTACATGCCTCCAGCTTTCACCCTGACCACACCACACGATCCATCGTCTACAGCCAAGCTCTGCGATACAACCGCATTTGCTCCAACCCCTCAGACAGAGACAAACACCTACAAGATCTCTATCAAGCATTCTTACAACTACAATACCCACCTGCGGAAGTGAAGAAACAGATTGACAGAGCCAGAAGAGTTCCCAGAAGTCACCTACTACAGGACAGGCCTAACAAAGAAAATAACAGAACACCACTAGCCATCACCTTCAGCCCCCAACTAAAACCCCTCCAACGCATTATGAAGGATCTACAACCTATCCTGAAGGATGACCCAACACTCTCACAAATCTTGGGAGACAGGCCAGTCCTTGCCTACAGACAGCCCCCCAACCTGAAGCAAATACTCACCAACAACCACATACCACACAACAGAACCACTAACCCAGGAACCTATCCTTGCAACAAAGCCCGTTGCCAACTGTGCCCGCATATCTATTCAGGGGACACTATCACAGGGCCTAATAACATCAGCCACACTATCAGAGGCTCGTTCACCTGCACATACACCAATGTGATATATGCCATCATGTGCCAGCAATGCCCCTCTGCCATGTACATTGGTCAAACTGGACAGTCTCTACGTAAAAGAATAAATGGACACAAATCAGATGTCAAGAATTATAACATTCATAAACCAGTGGGAGAACACTTCAATCTCTCTGGTCACGCGATTACAGACATGAAAGTCGCTATTTTACAACAAAAAACTTCAAATCCAGACTCCAGTGAGAAACTGTTGAATTGGAATTCATTTGAAAATTGGATACAATTAACTTAGGCTTGAATAGAGACTGGGAGTGGCTTAGTCATTATGCAAGGTAGCCTATTTCCCCTTGTTTTTTTCCAAACCCTTCCCCCCCCCGACGTTCTTGTTAAACCCTGGATTTGTGCTGGAAATGGCCCACCTTGATTATCATACACAATGTAAGGAGAGTGGTCACTTTGGATAAGCTATTACCAGCAGGAGAGTGAGTTTGTGTGTGGGGGGGAGGGGGTGAGAAAACCTGGATTTGTGTTGGAAATGGCCCACCTTGATTATCATACACATTGTAAGGAGAGTGGTCACTTTAGATAAGCTATTACCAGCAGGAGAGTGAGTTTGTGTGTGTGTGTGGGGGGGGGTGTGTGTGAGAAAACCTGGATTTGTGCTGGAAATGGCCCAACTTGATTATCATACACATTTTAAGGAGAGTGATCACTTTAGATAAGCTATTACCAGCAGGAGAGTGGGGTGGGAGGAGGTATTTTTTCATGCTTTGTGTGTATATAAGATCTTCTAAACTTTCCACGGTATGCATCCGATGAAGTGAGCTGTAGCTCACGAAAGCTTATGCTCAAATAAATTGGTTAGTCTCTAAGGTGCCACAAGTACTCCTTTTCTTTTTGCGAATACAGACTAACACGGCTGTTACTCTGAAACCTAGCATTATAAAAGTAAACACCTAACACTGGGGCTTTGACCCCTTAGATTGGTCACATCATTAATTCACATACATATGCACTCCTGTGCGCACACGTCTGCATGCCCATTGCTTCTGGAAACTGAAGTTAACCCCTTTCACCACTAGAGGAAGATAGAATTCTTTTAAAAAGTCAGTAACATCTTTTGTTGGCATAAATGCACCAAAGAAAGAAAGGAGAGGAAAAATCTTGAAAACCTTTGCATCTGATTCTGATCCAAGCCAGCTGCAGTACATCCTGGGCCCTAATAACAATAATAAAAAAATATGAATGAACTAGTGCCAGATTTACAAAGATATTTAATGCTTTCACCAATACAGCTCAACTGAATCTTATCCAGACTTCTGTACTTGGTCCTGGTTAAATCCATCACTAATGTCTAGATACCTCACCTCCTCCCATCACTCACAAGGCTGTGCTTGTAAAAACACATTTACGATACCAACTCCTCAAACGCTTGTTTCCTAACCCTGGGTGTGAAACTTCACGTGTGAGCAAATATTGGCTTGATTGATGGGGTCATCTGAGTTTCCACTGACTGTGGCCTGGTGGCCCATTGTGCAATCACTCAACTACCCCTCCCGCTGCTCCAGAAACCCGGTAAGAAAACAATTATTTGGTGTAGCCCAAGGACCTCAGCCACAGGAGGTGAAGGGACCATCATAAAAACTCAGTCACTCCATTCAGATGCTATGGGACAGCAGAGCACTATATGCATGTGGTACTGAGAGGCATCTCCAACTTCAGAAAACAAAGGCTTCGGCCAGTGGGGCTAAAGGAGCTATCTGAGCAAGTAGCAGAAGAATGGTTCTCTCTGATCAATTTTGCCACACTCTGTCAGAAGGTAGTGGTGACACACTCCTTCCCCCTCCCCAATCAGTACAAAACAGCATCTGAACAAGATAAAGCACATGATAAGACAGAAATTCCTGTCTGAAGGAGACTCACATTTCCAGTAACAGTGAAGAACCACCCATGGAAACTTTCAACGCAGCTGAATAGTTGTGGTTTCTTTTATGAACTTTATTAATGAAACGGTGCTAAGGGCCTTTGTCACCTGACAGCTGCCCCCTCACTCCTGACTTGGGCTAATTATAAAATACAAGTAGAAAAACAACTCTCTCTCATCTATTTTCATTACTTCCCTCCACAACTGCCGTTCACACCCATGACTGCAACCAACCCTGGGCTTCCTGTTGTATTCCTTGAATAAGGCAATTGCAGAATAAGTGCAACCACAGGCTCTGATGATTGAAAATCGCTAGTGTGAAATCTTGGTCTCCAATAAAACCAATGGGAGTTTTGCCATTGACTTCAGTATGACCTGGATTTCACCCCTAGTACCTGGGGACTCTAGGTTCACCACTACTTTATTTATGGGGCTCAGATGTCTATTGAGGGCGATCTGTAAGTGCTGTTGTAGCCTCAATTCTCCCCTTATTGATGCAAATGTTAACTTCCATGAGAACATTTCACTGGCCACTTCACACCACCACCAACTCCAATCTTTTAGATCCGCCCTGCTCTGATAGTCTAGGCAACAAGGAGGAAATCTGCAAAATTTGCTCCAGTCTGTTTGGAGATTAAAGTCAAATTGCCAGGAATGGTGATTTGGGAGATTAATGGAGCTCCAGGGAGGAAGAAGACCGAGTGTATTTCATCACCAGCACTGTCTCCGTTCTTTCCACTGCAAGACAGAAGCCTCACCATGAAGCTGCCAGGCCATCCTTGCCCTGAGCCAAATGTAACCATGCAAGTCCTATCCGTTTATCAGCTTATCCCCCCACCTGCTGCAACCCTGGCCAATATAGAGGATCTGTCAGACATAACATCTTGGGCTCCGGTTTTCAGGGCACCCATGGAGTTCACTGATTCCAGCAGGATTTGTGGATAGCAGCTCTGAAAATCTGGACTTCCATATGTCTCAGAAGGACTCCATTTCTATAACAACTTCACTACTCTTTCTGTCCCTTAGTAGAGAAGATACTGACCCCTAGCCCTTGGAGAACTAGTTGTTCTTACGGCCATAGTAGGAATAGCAGGTGCTAAAAAGAGAATTACAATAGGTACCCACCACACATTACAGTTCAATCTCTTTTGAGGCACACAAAGTAAATAATAGTAATAAACTATGACGGGAAAATCAATCAGTACAAACGAAGCACCGTTCACGCTGTATTCCAGCCTTCTCTGTCTCACTGTTAGTGCTTTGATTAATGAACAGCAATCTGGTAATGAGGGGAGCAGCTCACCACCAGGGTGTAGAGAAGCAGCAAGTGCTACAATGGCAGAGTTCAGACTAACCAGCATGAGGTTGTCTTTAGAAAAAGGCTCATTTATTCCAGGCTTCTAGAGAGAAAAAGACCATTAGCACAGGAGGGGCCGGCGCATTCCAGGGCAGAGCTCACCGGGAGCAATGCCTATGGGAGCAACTTGGTTTTCAGTTATGTGTTCTACCTGAATATTTAGAGGCACATTCTGATCCCCTTACTCCCCCTAAATAGAACTGTGCCCCACTAGCAGACCCGTGGAGGGACATGAGTACAGGAGTCAGAATCTGGCCCTTACTACTGTATTTAATCATAAATTTACATTGGTGTGAAGAACTCAGGCTAGGTCAGAGAAGGGACGCAGCTTAATTCCTTCTGGACCATATTTAAGACCAGCTAGAATGAGGTGCAAATCAATCGAGTTATATCCACTTACATCAGGAATTAATTGGGCTCTTTTCTCCTCTCTCTTTCACCTTGTTTTGCTTAGTTGTGAATTATTCTTTACTTTTTACAGCTTGGCTTAATTTTCTTCCTTCCTGCACATTCTGGTCTTCTCCGAGCACAATGCTAGGACTCGGTCCGTGTCTGGCCTTCTCTGAGCACTGTGCTGGGACTTAGCCCTTGTACATTCTGGCCCTCTTTGAGCGTCACACCAGGAACTGGCTCCCTGCATGTGTTGGCCCTTTCTGAATGCCATACCAGGATGGGAGCCCTGTGAGTTCTGGCTCTACATGGGCTCTGAT
This sequence comes from Eretmochelys imbricata, assembly GCF_965152235.1. Lineage (NCBI taxonomy): Eukaryota > Metazoa > Chordata > Testudines > Cheloniidae > Eretmochelys > Eretmochelys imbricata. The sequence continues at coordinate 11,098,740 of NC_135581.1, read as the reverse complement.
GGGACTTAAGTGTGCTTCCATGGGCATTTCCTCACTGTTTTGATAGAGCCATAATAAACGAAATTACTGCAGGCTGTGCTGGTGATTCCCTTTGGTTTCTCCGGACCCCTTTGTTGGCAAAATGAACCGGCTTGTAGAGCACTTCTCTCCTGAGAGCGCAGGGAGCACCGTGCTTTAGTGAGGTACTTATAAGAGGAATAGTTATGGTGACTTTAGCTCAGAGAGGAAGGGACATTCTCCAGTGGATCAGAGGTACCTACCCCTTCCCATCACGAAATGCTTCCAGAGTCTACTTGTCAGCCCTGCAGTTAATGACAAGAGAAGCGAACGGGAGACAGTGCAAGACAGACGCCATCCTTCTCCTAGATTGCGGTCTGAATTCTTCCACTCTCTTGTTCTGTGTTTTCCCTTTTCTCCACCTTCTCCTGAAGCTGCTTACCACTGTGCAGATTGAAATAGAAACTTCATGTGATGCAGGACACCCCTGACCAAAGCTGACAGGTTCTGGTGCAGAAAAGGGGAAACTAACTCTTTTAGCCCTTTAGTCTGGGGCCTTGCTCCGTGATGAACTGCGTAGGCTGAACTAGCCCGCACATCCTTCCTGATAACCTCCAACCTGCTGTCTGCTATTTACATACTAGCTGATTCTGGTGCTGCAGTTACTTTGCTAGCTGGCTTGTCCTGGCTTGTTATTCCCCCCAGGCCTGATCTGCAGCCTAGGGTTTTCTATATGAAAGCACCACCTCTCCATCTCTCATGAGGTCTATAGTTTGGAATAAAATCAATACTGCTGTTTGTTGCTAAATTGACAAACGGCTTTTGATACTAATATCTGATGAAGCAGCTGGGCTGGTATAGATATTTACACTCAGAACAGTTTTTCTATCACCCACCATCTGTTTTTAAAGGGTCTTTTTTTCCCCAGTGACTAATGGCGCATTTAACCCCCGAGAATCTGCTTGTGATCTGAACATCAGAGGGTTGCTGCAGCGGAGGAGCAGAAAGAGACGGCGGGGGAGGAAGGGGGAGTGTGTGAAACAGGACTCATGCAGGAGCTTCCTGTTGTTCTAAACTTGGCTTACTGGTAAGGTTTTCAAGTCAAACTAGAAACCTCACCTGATAGGGCAGCTGCCACTCAAATGCTAGACAGGCGTATCAGAATTGGCCTGTGTGTTCATTCAGAGCCTTGAGCCTATTTCAATGTATCACTCTATATATCTATGTGACTCGGCATTGTCCTGTGGCTAGGGCACGAGTCTAGCAGTCAAGAGACCTGGGCTCTATTCTTGGCACTGCCACTGACCTGTTGTTTAATCTCGGGCAAGTCCCTTCACGACTCTGTACCTCTGTTTTCCCCATCTGTATGATGCAGATAGCAATACCTTCTTTTACAGATGGAAATCCTAAGAGCTAAGTGTTATTGTTCATCTTGGAGACTCAGGGGTGGGGGCCTGGGGCCAGAAGAGATTTCCCTAGAAAGACTCAGGGGACAGTCTCTGAGAGCAGAGGAAAGTATCACGTGGAAGGGTCAAGGATGATCCTTGAAGGCTAATGGTATCTTTGCAGAGAGACTGAGCGCTATCTCCAGAAGCATAAGAAAACTCTGTGTGCCTTGCAAGAGTCTATGAGCAGCAGCATTGCAGTGGCTGAATTAGATGATCTGCTCAGGAAAGGGACAGTCAGAATGGCCACACTGGTTCCATCAGGTATTGTGTGGGAGCTACAGAGCTCTGCCGATCGAAAAACTACTACTCCAGACTGAGACGTCTCAACCAGATACTGTTAACATGTGGCTAAATGGCCATTTAGCAGCCAGGGCAAAATAACCTGATTTGTTTCACTTGTTGCAAAAATCACATTGGGAGTCAGGTCTTCCATGCTGCAAGACTGTTGCACTGACCCACCATAGATTTGCCCACCCACCTTCCCGCCTTTCCTTGTGTGGATAAATCTGATAAAGCCAGTTCTCATCTGGGATTATTGTTGTTGATTACCCCTCCCCCATTTTAATCATTTGGTGCCACACACCGCCACACAGGACAGCTCTACAGTGAAGGACCCTAGGGCAATGCAAGTGCACGGCAGGCCCTGATTAGATGCATTTATAGATGGGCTGGCCCACAAGAACTTTGACAACTGGACAAGGCAGTTGCAATGGGAAAAAACAAAAGAACTTGTAAGAGACGAACCAAGCATTTAGTGGCTGGCAGTTTTCTTGTACATTTTAATTTTGTTCAGTGGATAGAACAATAGAAACAGTGCTACATTAAAACAGAAATTGCAGTGCTGCACATTGTCTTACAGGCCCTGTAACAAGACTGTTCTGATGTGTGTGCACATGTAACTCACCCTCTGATTTACAGGGGGACTAGATGTACAGAGCAGACCCATCGGGGCAATAATCCCTGAATAGAAATTGCAGATGATTTGGGTTCCAAGGATGTTATTTCTCAGAGCTGCAAGTCTCTTAGCACACTTAAAAGGGGAAGTAGTGAACCAGCCACAAATGCAATCAGTAGGTCTAACAATATGGCTAGATTAAATCCCGTGCTCCAGCTCATTCAGCATTAAACACAGATGCAAAATGCTCGATTGTCACTGTTGCAGAAGCCCTAAACCCCTGGCTGTGCCTTGCCTCCCCAGAGTCATCATGAGATGGAGTAATTACTGCAGCTTAAAAGCCCCAATTTTACGTAGCCATTTGGCATGTCCTAATCCTCCTGCGAGCACTGGGTTTACACACAAATTCTGAATCCCACAGCACTGAATTCAGTCTGCCTGGATACAGCATTCTGATTTCAGCACCTGGTCACTGCTATAGCCCTCCAACCTCAGGCCATGAAAATGGTTTGGCATAAACCAACACAAATATATAAGTGATGTACAGACATGTCTATAATTGCAGCTGACCTCCATCTAAACTTGGTAGGGAGGAGTCTGCTTTGTGCATGCTCTCCCTCCCTGGCAAATTGTGCTACCACTGCTGTCTGCTACTGCAGAACAATTGACAGGTTAGCCTCCAGCCAGCATGCTGATGCAAAAGAAAAACAAATAGTGTAATAAAGTTTGCATGAAATTCTTACATGCAACAATTCCCCACTGTGCTGACCTGTATGATACTGACTTACATAATACAGCATAATTTAAGAGTTGGGCAAAGCAGAATGGAAAGTTGTCTTTAGTTTGCTTTTCTTTATTATCATAAATACTTGCCCCACCTCTGATGACTGTAAACCACTATTGACATTACTTTAAAGCTATATAAATACACTTTAATACCCCACCCACGACTTACTGGTACTTTACCAAAAATATAGTAAACATAGCTTGTTTTACTAGAGCTCTGTGGGAACCAGAATTTTTGTGTGTGGAAAATGCCATTATTTTTGAGATCTGTTTTTGTTCTAAATTGGAGCAAAACATAGAATTTCAAAATTTCCTATGAAATTAAATTTTTGAAAATGTTTTGGTTTTGGTCAATTGAAAGATTTCATTTTGATTTCAACTTAAAAAAACAAACAAACATTTCAAAACCAAAAATCAACACATTCCGTTCTGAAAATGTCAAAATGGAATGTTTTAACATTATCAGAAGGCTTCATTTTGATTTAATGATATTTAATCAAAATGATCTTCCTTCTGTGGAATGTTTCGATTTTCATGTAATGCACTTTTTGGTGGAAAACCATACCATTGGAAAATTGTCGACCAGCTCTTCTTATTGCAATTACTTAAGGGTAAAGAAATAGATTTTCCAACAGTTCATTTTTTAAAAAGATTTTTATTTCCTGGTTCTGTAAGTGTTCTTAGAGAATAAATAGCTCATCAAGTGACAAGGCAATTACCTTGGATGTTGGAAATCTCACCTTTTCAATTTAAGATTTTGAAGAAAGTTGAGACATTTTCCAGCCTCCAATTACAAACCTTCAGCAACTTGTATTTTAAGAGTCTGATGTAAACTTTGCTTACTTACTATAGGCCTATACAAATCAGATGCATCTTCAGTAGAGATGGGCCTGAGCCCAATCTCCAGATTCAAACCCTGGATTCCAATTTTAATGTGGTATATTGAAGCTTGAATGTTTCTTTAATGGACTGCCTTATTGATACTATTTACTTGTATCGTGGTAGCACCTAGAAGTCCCAGTATTGGACCAGGACCCCCATTGTGTTACGTGCTGTACAAGTGAAGAACAAAGAGACACTCCTTGAGCTAAAGAGCGAACACCCTGAAATTTGGGAAAGCTTGGATTCTAATCTGGATTTCAAATCCCCACACCCAGGAGAGTTCAGACTGGGATTTTTGGCCCATCTTTATTCTACAATAAATTAAACCAATTTCCAATTAGTTGTCTGGTGGGCAATTTGCTTAGTTATTGCTTCTAATCCCTTACAAACTCTGAATAAATGTTGTCTGCTACCCAAGGATGATTAACAGATTGGCTGTGCTCAAAAGAATGTCTGGGTGACCGTGGGAGGTGGGGTTGGTAATTTAAAAAGATACATCACAAATAAGAACTAGATGAATCAAAAACCTGGAACTGAGCCCCAGTTCCAAGGGTGGATCTCAAACCTATCTCTGGAGCAGGCGGAATCCAAACACAGATGCTGAACACCCTCAAATTCGGAAAAAAACTCATTCACATTTCAAGCCTGCAAATTTGTAGATACCAGAGGTTAGTTGGCCCCATCACAAAGAGGAGGCACTTGGATCAGGATCCAGATCCTCAGCTGGTGTATATTGTCATAGATAGCCTCATTGAAGTCAGTGGAGTTATGGCAACGTACACCAGCTGTGGCTCTGCCCCTTGAGTTCACATCTGGGGATCAGATGGGGAATAAAGCTTCCAGCCCACCTCCAATAATTCAGCCTGGAAAAATGGATAAGGATTACACATACTATACAGGTTGCCAGACACCTGTGTAAAGGAATTGGGCGTAGTAGAACTGGGAGCTCTGCCTGTTGAGCTAGGGATGACTCCGCTAGTTCACACCAGCAGACACTCACAATTCCTTACAGTATCAACGGCCTTGGGAAACACAGTAGGTGCTTTAAGGTGCCAGGAGACTGCATCTCTTCCGTGGAGTCACTCCTTCTACAAAAAGAATTCGTTCTATCGTCTCATCCAACCGCAGTCTCTATTGCCACCTTCCCATAGTCTCTGCATAAAGATGGTTCAACACTAAGACTTGTAATCTCAGGACATTACAAATACCTGGAAAATGCCACTCTGACATGTATCCTAAATGATATTGCCTTCAGCTCTTGTAAATGACAGGTGACCTCTAGAGAATCATGCAATGTGCTGAGTACACCAGTTATTTGTTACCCCTTGCCACAGAATGGCTGCATGTCATTGCATATGTATACTATAATCTGTAAATAACTTTGGGGTTACAAACTACTAGGAGTGGTATAATCTCTTGACTCCCCACACTGCAGAAGAGGGCAGATTCCCAGCATATGGAGGGGGACAGACAACTAACTATTCTCAGATAAATACTTGCTATGAACAGCTTTTCAAACATTAATGATGTGATGGGCACAGTAGCAGGGAATGAGAGGGAAAATAGGCAGTGATTTTTATAAGGTACCATAAGAAAAAATAAATAAAGTACACCACTGCACGTGTAGGCCCAGTCTGGCAAGCTGACCAGTCAGAAAAAAGTGCATCGCCGTGGAGAGGCACCCAGCACACATGAACATCAGAGACACCTCCCAAGGAGAATGCAGTCACTCATCTAGCAACTGAGACAGTGCCGGATGTTTTGCTTGGGCTTTGTGTGCCTTTTTATTACCAGCTGCTGCATGCTGGCCTGAAGCACTGAAACCAGGGACTTTGGATGAGCACAGGAGCAATGACAACTTTCAGGGTAGAATCCATCTAAAAAGGGAGGCGAATGGGGAGGCCTGGATGACTCAAGGGAAAAGGGATATACAGCCACAGGTCCCTGTTTCATTTATTCCAGGTCAGTAATGGTGGACATCATTATTATTGGAAGGCTGCTGTGAACATTAATTTGGTGGTTTCAATCCAGTGCCTAGTGTACAGGCGTAACATTTTCGAAAGCACATAAGTGGCAAAGAAGCTTACGCCCCACTGACTCAACAGAAGGCAGTCCTTTGAAAACGGGGCCTACACTCCTAAGTAATTTGGATGCTTTTGAAATTTTTACCCCAGCTGTCTACAGCCAAGTGTGATACTCATTGGCTTCCATTCTGGCAATCATGGCAGAGGCCAAGGACTGAATGGGTCATGAAAACTGAACTTCCCCTAGAGGAAGAACTTCCTCCATCTTCCTCTAAAAATGCCCCCTCCCATTCAGAGCAGGCATGTTGGCAGATGGCAGTGCTGGGGAAGCATGTAGGTCTCTGGGGTAAATGCAGATATCCAGTTTCCAGGAGTGTTAGTCCTGCACCCTCCAACAGCACTAAAATGCATCATCTTCTTTCTTGCCACCTCCCTATTGGGAGTCAGCGACTTTTATAGCCTTCTTCCAAAACTCATGATTGTATGCCTGGCTGTCATGCAGATTGGTCTCTTTGAGGTCTACAGATATTTGGTCTACATACCGAATCTTCGGTCTCCTCTTTTGTCCTCTTCTGTCTACAAACATTGCAAGAGCCATCCTACCGATATTGCTCTCAGGTCTCCATACCGACATAACCTAATCTTCCTCAATTTGTCTTCAATCAGCAACCCACATTAGGCCCCTTACAACCTCATTACATTTCCTATCACAGAGCATCCAACCATTTGAAAATCTCAGCATCTTCATTTCCATGGCGGGGAGCATACTGATTTCCTGTCTTGTGGCTGGCCAAGTCTCTGTTCCGTAGATTAAGATAGGTTGAGTTATAGTTTTATACACTCTACCTTTTAATTATATTGGCATCTTTTTGTCACAGAGAACTGGAGTCAGCTCCCATCGTTTGCACCAAGCAGCTTTAGTACTAAAATATGCTTTTGAAATTAAGGATTGAAGTGGTGAGACTAGTAAAATAACAGTAACAGGGATAAACTAAGTGAAGTGTGGGCAGATTTGGAAAGGTTTGATTTGCCATTGGGGTGCTGGGAGTTTGCTTTGTTGAGGGTGCCATGACTAGGCAGGCTCTTGACAATTGCTAAACAGAACTGAGGTTTAAAGATAAAGGGAAAATCGTCATTTTCATTCATTCCAGGAACAATGATTATTTTCTTTCCCTCCAACATGACTGCACATGCATGTACACACAGGGTGGTGTAGCTGCTGAGGGTATCAGCTGCAGTGTTTCTGTTGCTACTGGGCACCCTGTAGCTTCTTTAATGGAACATACTCAGCTTTTCACTTTGGATTGGGCGTGGGGCACTCCATAGATTCCATGTCCTTCAACCTGACCCTCATCCTTTATCTCCCTATAGATTTCACTACTCTGGTCACGTCAGGAGATTAAATGAGGTCCATCTTTATACACAATAAATTACCTCAAGCTCCCTCTCGAGATCTTTGGCCTTCTCATATGTTAAACAGCTGCCGACTCTGAATGGGGGATCCAGTGCTATGCTGGTAGCCATGTTCTCATCCATGTCCTAGCTACCTAGCATCTGTGACATTGTTAAACACACAGCTCTGATTCCATTCAACACACAAATTCTGCCAGCAGCAAGAGTCCCCAGCCAGCAAAGATGAAACAGGAGCGGCCGGCACTGCATCAGAGAATTCTGAAAGCCCCAGCTCCACTTTACTGTGTCCTTTCATTGCCACTGAGCTCCACTTTATTTGCTGCTCTTTTTATAGCTGATCTTCGTCTATCCAAATGGTTTTACGCTGCTCTTCCCCAATCTTCTCCTTAATTATTCGGATGAGATCTTCAATACTGCTCCACATGTCTGCCTCTAAGGGGGCATAAAGGCATGGTAGTGCCTCCAGTTCTTTCTCCTTCTGGCGACACACGCGTAGGAACTCCTCCTCAGTCTCTGGCTTTGGCAACAGCTTCCTGCATCAGATGACCAAGCCGAAAATAAGCAAAATAGGTTTATGTTTAAAGTGAATCCCTACAATCTCCCTCTCTCCCAGCAAGAGTTGATGTAAAGAAGGGCAGAGGAGAGCTAGAACATCACAGCTACTTCGGCCATGTTCTCTCCCACCAAAACTGACATGGGGAACAATGAAGGAGTGCTCGTTGTAGGGAAATTATCACTACTCCAGACCCAATCTTTCCCATCAGGAATCACTGTAGGGAATGGCACAGGAGTGCTAAGTATGGGGGAGCACACAGATATTCCAGTTCAGTGCCATCCTCCTGCAACAAACATTGCCATCAGGAGTGGTGATAAAGTGCTGGATTTGGGGAAAATCATAGCTACTCCAGTGGTCATATTTCTAGGGAGGAGTCATGAGAGGAAATCGTGCCATACTGAAGTACTAGATTAGCAAGAAGAAGCTCTCTCTCTCTCAATGATAAAGTCATTGGACTATAGTGTTATTCAGTGACAAAGACAGAATAGCAAATGTTTGAAAGATTTTATATGTTACCTGAACCTCTTGATGTTTTTCTCTGAGACTCTGATAAAGATAATAATAGGATATATCTTGGCTTTGATTAAATCCTTTGTGCAGCTTATTCCAGCTTCCAGTAGACAATGCTTATTCTAAAAACAAAATCATAACAGGGTCATGAGGGAACATCCACAGCACTAATATCTTGTGGTACAGACAGACATATCTCAACAGGGTCAGGTGAATTGCTCTTCATTCATCAGACCTGATGTAAAACCTTTAAATGAAATGTACATTTCAGGTCCAAACTCCTCCCATGAATTCAAAACTAGCCAATCAGACAAAAGCTAATTTTAATACTCAGTATGAGAGCTCTCCTTTTGCAAAGATTTAAAAATGAGTGACTCGATCTAAAGATAACAAACAAGCTAAAATACTATAAATAAAAAAATAAAGTCATACATATATTATATATTCACATGCACAGGTGTGGTCTTTGTTCAAAGAGAACATATACTGTAATTTCTTCTGAAAAACAACCAACTACTCACTTTAATCCTCCTTTTTTTCTCCACCCTGTAACAAATACACTGTATTTGAAGCTATCTCTCTGTCTTTGACAATGTTATCTTTATACTGCATATCATTGTCTCTCTCTGTGTCCCAGTCTATCCTTTTCCTTGTCTAGGTCCCTGTCTCTCTCTTTTGCATTTGCACACAGATAAAACGAAAGGGGGACTGACTAGGGAAGAATGGGTAGGAAATGAAAGGGTATTTCACTATGTCAAAGTAGGCCATCACAGAGAGAGAGCGCGAATGTAAAAGGATATGGTTAAGGATCAAAAAGAAAGGAAAAATAACTGCACAAAGCTAAAGCTATTTGGGGAAAGATAAATAGAAATCTGGGAACAGGATGAGAAAGGGAGAAAAAAGAAGTTACTCTGAAAATATAAGCCCTTAATGTGGCAGTTAATTGACCACTTTGTTTATGAAAAGCAACCCGCTCTGTAGACAGACAGCCTAAATACTGGCTACATTCCACTCCCCTCACCTTGGCAGTGACGGCCTCAATATTGGCAGGTACAATGCATTCATAGGTGTTTGGATTCTTCTCTCTGGAAAAGATGACAGTCTCCGTCCTTTGCTTCTTTAGGAACTCTTCCTTTGTTACAATATCTGGAGAGGGAGGGGGATGAAGGCAAGCTTAGTAGGTTCACATAATATGTGCACCTAGGAAACTGTCCAGCGGGAATTCAGACAAGACTCTTTGATGGTACAGTGAAAGAAGACCAAGAGTCTTTCTGAGTGCTGGTCTCATTTCATTCATTTAATTGAACTGAAGCCTTGGCTCAGTACCTCAAATATGGCTTGCCCCAGTGAATTTCTGAGCAATCACCACAACACAATCAAGGCACCAAATGATGACAATATGATGCAGTAAAAACTATACCAACACCTAAGATCCAAGAGCAATTATGTTCCACAGCACCAAATCACAAGGCTGGAATATTACACAGTAGCTGAGACAGCATTTCACACAGTAATATGTTACTATATCACCACATTATTACTGATGTTGCCATGGGGCCAAGGCGTCCAAGTGCCATTGAACTAGGTCTTGGACAACCACATAACGGAAAGATGGTCCCTCCCCCAAAAAGCTTACCCAGCTCTTCTACTCATACTAAATAAACACTGCAAACCAAACTCTATAGCATTGTATAGAGCCTGCGAATCTGAAAATCAATCTGACAGGACAAGGAGTAATGGTCTCAAGTTGCAGTGGGGGAGGTCTAGGTTGGATATTAGGAAAAACTTTTTCACTAGGAGGGTGGTGAAACACTGGAATGCGTTACCTAGGGAGGTGTTGGAATCTCCTTCCTTAGAAGTTTTTAAGGTCAGGCTTGACAAAGGCCTGGCTGGGATTATTTAATTGGGGATTGGTCCTGCTTTGAGCAGGGGGTTGGACTAGATGACCTCCTGAGGTCCCTTTCAACCCTGATATTCTATGATTCTATGATTCTGACTAGCAACAGACAATTTCACTGTCCAAGGTGCATGAAATGCAGAATAGTAAACAAACCATACAAATATCAGAGAGTAAATTAGACTCTTAAAAATACTGTATTTATATTAGTCTAAGTTGTTCATAACAACACAGACCAGGGTACTTGGATTTCAGAACAGATGGTTTTTAACCTAAGAGTCTCTCTTCATGAGGTAGTTGTGATGGTCTGGGGAATCTGTTTGTATAGTTTATTATTTTTGTGTGGGATTATGAATTCTTTGTCTGTAACTCTGCCAAGCTGAAAACTCCATTTTGAATGTGGGGCCTTGTTACCTTCTCTGTGACCTCTTTACCTCTGCGTTGGACCTAAATTCGAAAGGATATTGATACAGAGCTGACAACAGTGGGTCATTAACTCAGATGGTCTTCTATTCAAATATAAACATCCTGGACAATCGACAGGTTCCCAACCAGGAAAACTGGTTTGTCAGGGGAGAGATCACCTGGCAATGAAGTCACCTGATAATGGTCTGGGATCATCAGAACATGCTGGTTGAGGAGTCACCTGACCGAAGAACTGAAAGGCTAGGAAAGGGCTCACAGAGAGACACACAGAAAGTGTGGGTAGGAGAGGGGAAGAGGATGGACTGGCCAGCCAAAGTTGGCATGGGTGAGCCTGGAGAGAAGGCTACATGTTTCTGAACACAAATCATGCACTGCAACGGAAGGATGCTGATGGCCTCAAAGGACTCTGACTCTCTAATGCTCCAGAATGGTGAAGAAACTAAGGCAGGGCAATGCACGTAGGGTTTATTATTTGTGTATAGGAATGTATGTCTAATGCTATTAAGAAAGAGCAATAATGTGTTAGAATCCTCTGCGAAGTCTGTATGTGCTATGTGCTACGCCTTACCATGTGCCCCCAAGAGGAAACCCAGAAGCCTCAAAACTTCAGGTGGTGTTCTGAAAGAGGGTGTGTTTAAGCTATGGCAGGAGTCTGAGGGTGCGTTTTGATTAGTTGCTGTGGAATTGTTGCAACTTAAGCTGTTGCATCCCTACTGTATTACTCAGAAGCACTTGAGCTTCAGCCCAAGACCCCACCAATGGGCTAGCTAGCCCAAGCCTACAGCACCAATTCAAGCTAGAGATTTATGTGTGTGGATGGGAATTGAGTTAGTGGTCACAGTCAAGTTATAACCCGAGGTAACTGTGCTGTGAAGACATATCCTGACGGCCCAGCACTGGTTCTAGGGACTGGGCTATGCAGTCTAAGCTCTCGAGAGGGGGTGCCAGATTAAGATCTATATGCTGAAGGTGTGTAGGGACCCTAAATCAGGGTAGTGACTGTACTCTGTTCTTCGTCTGCAGGCTTAAAACACAAGGGATTCAGCACTTGGATCCTCATAGCTGTTTGGTGAGTGGAACTCAGGTGGCGCTTAATTGGAGCGGTGACAGTAGTATCCCAGAGCAATCACGTACAGGATACTGCTTTGAATGGTAAACAGTTAACAAGAAAGAGTTTCACTCAAAAACCCAGTCTTTGGAGAAGATCAAATGGAAGATCTTCATGCCCTGGACTGGAAAGAAACCTATAATTGCTTGGAAGGAAGATATTCATCATTATAGCAACAGCTAGACACGAGCTGATCAAAATGTCACATTACCTAGAGTTAAACACATTAGTACTGACAAAGAGCACTCACAACATGCCAGTCCCTGGAGTGTATCATGACAACTATAGAACATACACATGTACAACGTTCACAGACAGCACCTCAGGACCATTTATGATGGATATCTCAGACACATTCAGAATATTCTTACAAACTGTCACATTACAGGATCCAGAGCTACCCTGTGTGGTGACATGGCAGCAGCAGTCCCCAGCAGTTGGCATTTGTATACCTACAGTAAAAAGGCTTGCTAAATTTAGCATAGTAAAACGGCTTGCTAAATTTAGCATGTAAATTTAGCACTGCAATCTTTTACACAATTACCTGGCTTGCACATGTTGAATTCCAAGGCACCTCCAGAATTGAGAAGCTTCTGCACCAAGGTCTTTGCAAGCATAGTGGGAGTGAAGAGGACCGGGCGCCTGCGGTCACAGTGGATTGGTCGCACCAAACTATAGGGGATCAGACTTAGGCTCTTATTGATTTCACTTTCTGAATCCAAATCTGAGTAAAGAGGAGACCGTTTACAATCTAGTTTGTTCTTCACCAGTACTGGGAGAAGGATGTAGAAGAATCACATATGTTAGTGAAGGGAATTGCATGTTTGGTCATTATATCAATCCCTCCACCCAGAGCAGTACTGTCCCCTACAGTATATTCTCCAGTGCAATGTCCAGTCTAGTTGTAAATGACTCAAGCAATAGGCCCCTCGTCATTTTCCTCAGGAGACTATTTCACAGCTAAATAGACCACTCAGTTAGACATTTTTCCTGATTAACAGCTTAAATTTTCCTTTGCTCAACTCTAATTCACTACTTGGAGTTATGCCTCCTTGGAGGAAGAACAGGACAGAACCTAGGAACAGTTGTTAACAAAATAGGCAGTTTCAGTCCAGCGGACTTGTTTTCAAGGGCTATCTTCCCCCTGCCTCTCCAGAAAAATCCAAGGATTGAGTCAGATGCAGAAGAACATAAAAATTAGAGATGGAAAAGGCCTCGGACCTGATTGTGCCCTACCTTCCACCTGTGTAGTCATTTAACCTATGTCAAGTGAGTGTAAAATGTTGTCATGCTGTTATGTCCTTACCTTCCAGTTTATCAGGCAGCAGCTTCATTGCTTCAGAAGAGGTCCGGGCCAGACTGGAGGGATAGCCAGTGACAATGCGGACTCGCTCATTGCTGTTCATACGTTTGTATTTGTTTTCAGACCTGCTAACAAACTGAAAGGAGCAAACAAAGGGGCTTGACCTTCATCCATTCTATGGAATTATATTTTTTATTCTTCCACATATTTGTTTGCTCCATGTCCCCTTCCATTATCTACCAGATTTGAATTACCTCAAAAACAAGGCTACAGGTTCACCAACGCTTCCACAGAGCTGCTGGCTGAATTCCAGGGCTATTTTAAACAACATAGATCTGACCTTCAGCTTTTGTTATTCCCTGTGGGATTTTTTCCCTCTTGTTCTCTCTACTTATGAGTCATGTTCTATTTCTTTCTCAAAACCCTCCGGCATCAACCGAGTTACTACAGCTGGACTCACTGGGGAGTAGCATGCCCACTATGAATGTTAGCACAGCAGTTCCACAGACTCTCCCCATTTCTGTACCCTTAACTTATTGCAACCCCCAACATTTAGCTTGTCAGCACTCGACATTTTTTCCTATAGCAGAATTTAACACCTAACAAAATGCTTCTTTCATCCACCATCCACCCAAATATTCATTCCCCAACCTGGGCATTCTCTAACCTTCCGAACCACGCCCTTAGGGATTTTTGTTAATAGTGTGCTCTTCAGTCTAGCAGAGAAAGGCATAACATGGTCCAGTGGCTGGAAGCTGAAGCTAGATAAACTGAGACTAGAAATAAGGAGCAAATGTTTAAGTGAGAGTAATTAACCACTGGAACAATTTACCAAGGGTCATGGTGGATTCTCCATCACTGACAATTTTAAAATCAAGATTGGATGTTTTTCTAAAAGATCTGCTCTAGGAATTGTCTGGGGGAAGTTCAATGACCTGTTATACAGGAGTTCATACTAGATAATCACAATGGTCTCTTTGGACCTTGGAATCTATGAATCGTACCATTCACCCACCCATTCTCCATCCTCTCCATGATATCTGCCCCTGCAATTAAAAAGCTATTCTCTTCTGGGATTTCATTCTCCTAAGTACCAAGAAAGTTAGTCTGGCCAAGAGAATTTATTGTCATGCTTCAGATGAGGTCCATTTCAGCCCTTCAGGGCAGGGCTGTATGCTATATCCAGATTATATTAATAATGGAGATGAGAGTATTAAAAGCTAAAGGTCCCGCATGACAGGGACAGTTAGAAAGTATAAATCAATCAGATTTCTCATATGTTAAAGCTCTTTGTCACAATCATAAGCACTTGTACAATGTCTCCAACATGGGAAGTTAGACTCAGAGAACATGATACCTGAGAATGTCACAAAGAGATGTCTGACTCAGAGCTCCCAGTGAAAAATCATGCTCTGATGTTTTGTAGAGGAGAATTTTAACTTTATTACCTGTAAAATTTGTCCCAAAAGGAAGCTTGCACGGGAGAGGCGAGGGCTGGCTTTGGGGTCATTCTGTGGGTCCTCTGGCTGCAGTGTATTCTGATAAGAATTGTACAGGAAAAGATCAATTTCAGTAAATTGCAGCATCCAAAAACAAAACAGGCCTTGAGCAGCTATTTGGCTATTTACAGTTAAGGAGATAGTGACTCATTAGCATTCATATCCATTACAAAGCCAAGGAGTGTTCTGTGCAAACTACAGACCTAGCACTGCCTATGATGAGAAACTCTGCTCCTGTTTCTACTTCACCACATGCCTCTCTTCAGAGGAAGCTCTGTGACTGTGTCTGCACTAGAGATTTGACCAGAGGCCACCTGTGCAGTGACTAGTTTGCTGTGGGATGGCAGGGCTATTTGCATCCAGTAACACTTTTATGCCAATGATTGCCATCTACCCTGACACTTGATCAGTGGAGACTGGAGGACCTTCTGGTGCTTTGCCTTGTTTGAAGTCTAATCCAAATGGTGATTGTAGCATCTCTGCATTATTAGAAGCATTCTTACGTGTGATCCCAAAGTGTGTTAAAGGAGGGCTAGGTGCACACAAAGTGGCTAATACAGCAGAAAACTAATGTACTAGTGTAGATAATAGGAACTCTTGGGGCTAAAGGAATAGACTCAACCTAGTATCACTGTGAGTAGGGGAAAAGGTCTGAAGACCTGATGCACAGGAGATACAGTAATCCCACTTCTCTGCACGGGATATACTTTTGGAGGAGACAGATTCTTTGGGCCTGGGACAAAGAGAACTCTAGGGGTTAGATGCTTGTTCAAGATAGGAGAGAAGAAATTCTGATTATTAGCTCTAAAGACATAGCTTCTTCCCCAGGTAGGATTGAGGGAAAGACCTTTGGGAGGTTTGAGGTGTGGAAGACTTAAAGAGACTAGAGACCAGGTAGAGTGGATATTAAATATGTGGAGACTTCTCCCTGCCAGCATCAGGAGTTAAAATTACACTGGAGCTAGCCTCTGAGCAGGGAACACTGTGGGTAAAAGGAATGGAGACACAAGACAGTTACCCACAGGGTGGACTAAAGGAAGCTTACAGAGAGTGATTCAAAACAGGAATGTAATGTAAAGATGAAGTAGTGATCAATAAAGAATGCTGGAACAATTGGTGTGGAAAAACCCTGGCTGTGGAGACCTACCCGGAGTGCTCGAAGAGTGTTGGATGAACTTTCCGTCTCATCCCTGCTGCCTCTGTGCATCAACCGCTGTAGCTTCACCAGAAAGAGTTGCTGGGCTCTGCAAGAAACAGTGAACATGTGGATCAAGAAGATGCATTTGAGACCATCTAGAGGAAGAGTGGAAGCAATGATCACTGTTTGGGAAAAGACTAAAGAGAACAGCAATGAGGAATGGCTGAATCACACAGTAAAGACATGGAACAAAATAGTCAGCAGGACTGTGGTACGGAGCTGAGGAAAAGGGGGTCTCCGTTGTACATCTTCCTATCCTGCTCTCTGAGAAACTCACAGTCTCTTAATAAAATCTGGAAACCCTTATGCTCACCTTTCAACCAAACACCCGTCCTGACCACCAACTCTGAGAGTTGCAACTCCCCCCATTATAGCAGGTACTGATTTACACAACAGTGCTCATATAGTTGCTGCTCATGGTCATGGTCACTGTCCTATTTCAGCCTGCATTATGCTCACCTGCTGTAGCTTGGGATGGTCCCCATTTCCAGATTCCTGTCAGTGAAAGGGTCAACTCTGGCACACAGCCACTCACACTTCCCCTGGTACATGGTGTCAAGAATATGCACAATCTCATCACACTTCACTGACAGGGAGCAGCAGTCCAGCTGGCTAGAGATGTTCAGATTCAGGCGGATGTGAAATGAGTCCCCTGATGTGATCAATCCTTCTTCCAGTTCCGTCAGCAGTTTCCTGTAACCTGTAGCAACAAAGGAAGGAGCCAAGCATGGTCAATCTGTGGCCAAGTGCTGCTGTATTCCTAGATTTCAATGAGTAGGCACCGTTGTGGTAGAAGTTCACCACACTGAAATCCTAGTTTAAATTGATAGGGCACTTCCGAGAGGAAACTCATACTTCTAGAGTGATAGCTGGAATGGTCTGGGAGCAGCTCACGCTGCAGGTACCCCAGTCCATAAGAGAATCCTGTTGTAAGGATACATTTCTGATAGGTTAGATACAAATCATCCACAAAACAGTGAACTTCCCAACAAAGTCACAGGCTGAAAAGCTTAAGCTGCATCCTGCAAATATAACATGAATTCTACCAGGCGGTCTAATGGCAGGCTATTCACTTTATTAGCAGCTGTAACTGGCACTCCCACAATCTGTAACATGCTTTATCAGCAGCCAAGTAGTGCTCAAAAAAGTGTGATATTCTTTTCTACTTAAACATCAAAAGAAAATCAAAGCAATCACTTCCAGCATGATCTGTACAACTGAATTCCCCTGCCCAGAATAAAGAAGGGGCCAACATAGCTACACAAGTAAAAAATGGGTTTTGGAATGTAATTTTTAATCCAAAATACCAAATTATTCCTACAAGCCATGATCATTAAAACCAAACTCCATTCACCATGCCTGCACTTCAGCTGTTAAAGATAAGATAAAACTGCAACAGTAATAAACAAGGTAATCTCCAAAGTGTAACTGTTAAATCAGACTTTAGAGGTGTAAAAGAAAACTTAGCACACCATGTTACATCACAGAAAATAGTATACAAAAATCATCTGGCACATTGTGATTATTGTTTCCAATGACCCACCCACTAAGCTCTGCAGACTCTTGGAATGCCAGATGTATGGGCTATTTCTGCTTTCAGTTACATTGGTGTAAATCTGGAGTAATTCTATAGAAACCAATGGATTTTACCCCAGGTTTACACCAGTACAACTAAAAGCAAAGTTTGGCTCAGTGGATTCTGATTTAGCAGTGGACTTGCCTTAACTAGAATTTTGGCAATCTGTGATGAGCCAAACTTCAGGTCTTACCTTCATGGTTTGGTTTATACTGGAGTGTTACTGATCCACTGCACCTCTGAATTGTCCAGTGAGCTTCTTCCTTTGTGCAGGTATCCAAGGGAACGCTCTGATTTTCCCCTTTGATGCAGCCTTCCAGCTAGATGAAAGAGAGACTCTTAGCTGTGAGCTCAGTGTGTGAGCCAACTATGTCACCCATTACATTCTATAGTTCCTTTCTAGATTAAACAACCTGCCTATTTTTGCTAGCAATGAAATTACATTTAAATTATTTGTCTGTAGCTTCTTTTCTCTCCTCTAGAAATTCTAGAAGTTGATGGAACTGTAACTCCATGATAATCCATGTTTCTCCAGTAGGAGTCACTACTGGGAATGGTATAGGGATGATGGCTTTAGGTTAAGCTGGCAGCTATTCCTTTCCCAGCTTCTCCTATCAAGAGCGGCAATAGGGAAGGGTATAGGAATCCTGGTGGTGGGGGGAAGCTCATAGTATGTCCAGTTTCTGCAGGAGTTATAGTAGGGAACGGTGCACAAGCCATGGGGCTGGACAAAACACAGAGCTACCACAATGACAGCTTCTCCAGGCAGAAGTGGCTACTGGGTATAACAGTTTAAAGGATAACAGCTCATAGACTTGTAGACATTAAGGTCAGAAGGGACCATCAGGATCATCTAGTCTGACCTCCTGCACATGGAGTGGTAGATACGCTGGAGGGGAGGGATAGGATACAGAAGGACCTAGACAAATTGAAGGATTGGGCCAAAAGAAATCTGATGAGGTTCAATAAGGATAAGTGCAGGGTCCTGCACTTAGGACGGAAAAATCCAATGCACCGCTATAGACTAGGGGCCGAATGGCTAGGCAGCAGTTCTGCGGAAAAGGACCTAGGGGTGACAGTGGATGAGAAGCTGGATATGAGTCAGCAGTGTGCCCTTGTTGCCAAGAAGGCCAATGGCATTTTGGGATGTATAAGTAGGGGCATAGCGAGCAGATCGAGGGACGTGATCGTTCCCCTCTATTCGACATTGGTGAGGCCTCATCTGGAGTACTGTGTCCAGTTTTGGGCCCCACACTACAAGAAGGATGTGGATAAATTGGAGAGAGTCCAGCGAAGGGCAACAAAAATGATTAGGGGTCTAGAACACATGACTTATGAGGAGAGGCTGAGGGAGCTGGGATTGTTTAGTCTGCAGAAGAGAAGAATGAGGGGGGATTTGATAGCTGCTTTCAACTACCTGAAAGGGGGTTCCAAAGAGGATGGCTCTAGACTTTTCTCAATGGTAGCAGATGACAGAACGAGGCGTAATGGTCTCAAGTTGCAGGGGGGGAGGTTTAGATTGGATATTAGGAAAAACTTTTTCACTATGAGGGTGGTGAAACACTGGAATGCGTTACCTAGGGAGGTGGTAGAATCTCCTTTCTTAGAGGTTTTTAAGGTCAGGCTTGACAAAGCCCTGGCTGGGATGATTTAACTGGGAATTGGTCCTGCTTCGAGCAGGGGGTTGGACTAGATGACCTTCTGGGGTCCCTTCCAACCCTGATATTCTATGATTCTATGATTCATATTGCAGGCTGCAGAACCTCACCCACCCACTCCTGAAACAGACCCCTAGCCTCTGGCTGAGTTACTGAAGTCCTCAAATCATGGTTTAAAGACTTCAAGTTACAGAGAATTCATCATTTACACTAGCTGAAACCTGCAAGTGACCTGTGCTCCATGCTGCAGAAGGTGGCAAACCCCGCTCCCCTCCACCCCCCGCCCCGGATCTCTGCCAATCTGACCCGGGGGAAATTCCTTCCTGACCCCAAATATAGTGATCACTTAGACCCTGAGCATGTGAGCAAGACCCACCAGGCAGATACCTGGGAAAGAATTCTCTGTAGTAACTCAGAGCCCTCCCCATCTAGTATCCCATCTCCAGCCATTGGGGATTTTTGCTATTGGCAGTTGCAGATGGGCCACATGCCATTGTAGGCAGTCCCATCATACCATTCCCTCCATAAATTTATCAAGCTCAGTCTTGAAGCCAGTTAGGTTTTTTACCTCCATTGCTTCCCTTGGAAGATTGTTCCACAACTTTACGCCTCTGATGGTTAGAAACTTTTACCTAATTTCAAGCCTAAACTTTTTGATGGCCAGTTTATATCCATTTGTTCTTGTGTCCACACTGGCATTTAACTTAAATAACTCCTCTCCTTCCCTGGTATTTATCCCTCTGATGTATTCATAGAGAACAATCAGCCTTTGTTTGGTTTGGCTAAACAAGCCAAGCTCTTTGAGTCTCTTCTCATAAGGTAGATTTTCCATTCCTTGGATCCTCCTAGTAAGCCCTTCTCTGCATCTGTTCCAGTTTGAATTCATCTTTCTTAAACATGGGATATCCAGTGTGACATTCTATACCTTGGGGGAGCGTCCTGTAATCCCCATATTCCTCATTTTTATATCATCATGATCTTACATATAAAGCATGCCTTGTAAGGTATCAGGGGAAAGGTTATGATCTGCTGAAAGTAATTTCTCTATCCATATATGTATATCATTAATGCATATGAAGTTATGAGAATTGTGTTGTATGGTTGTCACTAAAACATGCTGTAAATTGGAGAATCAGCCAGATATTAGATCCCCAGATGCAACAGCAAGGAAAGTAACCAGTGCCTGGGAGGGGTGTCATACAACCATCAGCAGCCATTGTACAGCAAGGGAGCTACAATTCAATGACTCACCTGCACGAGGCCACACCAGGGGAATTGCTCAACCTTGCCTAGAGACTCAGTAATGCCCACCAGACATGCCTGAATTTGTGTGTTGCCCAAGCACATGGGACTGAGGGTATAAAACAGAACAGAGCAGGCCCATGCTTCGCCTTTCTTCTGCCCCCACCTATGCTGAAAGCAACCAAGACATTCGGAAGAAGACTGAAGACTCCAACAGAGTAGACTGGTCCAGATTTAAGGGACAAATCTGTATATTACGAACTGCAATATCCAGTGGGGTGAGAAAAACTGCGTAGTCTAGTTGGTGCCCAGTCTAATAGGGTTGAGAGTTTAGACTGTGTGCTTATATTTTGTTTCTTTTGGTAACTAACTCTGACTTTTTGCCTATCACTTATAGTCACTTAAAATCTATCTTTTGTAGTCAATCCAATTGTTTATCTTTACCAGTGGGTTTGCCTGAAGTGTGTGGTAAATGTGCTCAGGTTTTATACAAAGGCTGGTGTATATCCACTTTCCATTGATGAAGAGGTGAACCAATTAATGAATTTGCACTGCTCATCTTGAGCAGCACAAGACGGTATATTCCTGAGGTACAGTGCTGGGAGCTGGGGGGATTTGGCTCTGGTGCCTTTCTCCATGTGATTCATGAGTGGCTCTGGAAGCATTCATGCAATCTAGCTGGGTGTTGGGTCTCCACATGCGGTTGTGCTGAGTGATAACAGCCCCTGGAGGGATTTGCTGCAGGTCACTAGCAAGGCATTCTGAGAGACAACCCAGGCTGGAGAGAGTTCAGAGGGCACAGTTCAGGCTGCACCCTGGGGATCCCATCACATCCAGAATTGCACACAGTATTCCAGATGAGCTCTCACCAGTGCCTTGTGCAATGGTACTAACACTTCCCTGTCTCTACTGGAAGTGCCTCACCTGATGCATCCTAGGACAGCATTTTTCATGGCCGCATCACATTGACAGCTCATAGTCATCCTGTGATCAACCAGTACACCCAGATCTTTCTCCTCCTCTGTCCTTCCAACTGAAAAGTCCCCAACTTACAGCAAAAATTCTTGTTGTTTGTCCCTAAACATGATCTTGCACTATTAAATTGCATCCCATTTCTATTATCCCAGTTTACGAGGTCATCCAGATCTCCTTGTGTGATATTCCGGTCTTCCTCTGTATTGGCTATACCTCTCAAATTGGTATCATCTGCAAATTGTATTAGCACACTCTCACTTGTGTCAAGATCAGTAATAAAACTGTTAAGTAAGATTGGTCCCAAGACCGATCCCGAAGGAACTCCACTAGTAACCTCGATCCAGCCTGGCAGTATGACATGTTGTAGTCTCCCCTTTAACCAGTTCCTTATCCATCTTTCAACTCTCATATTAATCCCCATCTTCTCCAATTTACCTAATAATTTTCCATGTGGAACTGTATCAAATGCTTTATTGAAATCCAGATAGATTAGATCTACTGCATTTCTTTTGTCTAAAAAAATCAGTTATCTTCTCGAAGAAGGAGATCAGGTTGGTCTGGTAAGATCTATCTTTTGTAAAACTATGTTGTATTTTATCCTGATTACCATTCATCTCTATATCCTTAACTACTTTCTCTTTCAAAATTTGTTCCACGACCTTGCATACAATTGAGGTCAAACTAACAGGCCTGTAGTTTCCTGGATTACTTCCCCCTGCTTTTTAAAAAAATATTAGCTATTCCTTTCTACATTGCTGTGTCCATTCTTCCTTGATTTTCCTTCCTCTTATTGTTAAAAGCAGATATGGAGATTACATGAGCATCTGCCAACCATCTCCCCCTGAGTTCCTAATTTAAAGCTCTTTTAATGAGTTGTGACAACCTCCATCCCAGAAATCTATTTCTCTTCCTACTCAGATGGAGTCCAACCCATGAGAACTGTCTTCTGTCCATGAATGCCTCCCAATGGTCAAACATCCCAAAGTCCTTATAGCACCACTGCCTGAGCCATCTGTTGATCATCATAACTTTGTCTCGTCTTCGTTCTCCTCCTCTAGGGACGGGAAGAATCCCTCTGCACATCAAAGAGCCTCATTTCCTTATATGTTCCAGTGAGAATCTAGCTGTGTCATTTGTTCCAACATGAAGGATAATCAGTGGATTCTTTCCTGCTTCCATTAGGATCCTCTTCGGCCTCAGGTCCACATCCCATATCTTAGCTTCTGGCAGACAGCACACCCTTCTGTTCTCTGGTTCAGCCGTAGTGACAAGCCTGTCTGTTCTTCTTAGTAGGGAGTCCCCAGTCGTGTAGACCTGCACTTTCCTGGTATGATTTTCCGGCCTTCCTCCTGTTCTTTCTGGCTGCGAGTCCTCTTGTCTTCTATTCTCCCTTACAACCTTCTGCAAGTCATCCTGCATCCTCCTGAGGCTCTGAACTCCGGCTATCTCCATTGACTCTTCCTCTCTTCTTGTAGGACTAGCAACTCTTCTCTTCTTCCTTGCCCTCCCTCCTTCAGTTACAGCCTGCTGTGCCCCTTCTTCATTTTCCAACTTGGCACACCTGTTCCTGAGCTCTATTTCTCCTTCACCAGCTGGTCTTTTCCTCAGCCTGGTTCTTGTAGTCACATGCTTCCACTGACCACTCTCCTCACCCATCAGACTCTGCTCTGAGTCCTTTCAGTCTAGCTTGCATCTGCAAGTCTTGACTTTCCCCTGCAGCCTCCTCTTGCCTTTGCTCCATCATCTTCTCGAATCCCCCTCGAAACTCAACCACAATTTCCACCTGCATCTCCATGCCCAGATCTTCTCTTCCATCAGCTCTATCAAGTGGAACTTCATACAAACAAAGCTTTTTTCAGGTACCCGCTGTAGGATCATGTACATCCCACAGCTTCCACGTCCGGTCATCTTCATTGTCTCTTCCATGGCTTGGGTCACTACCACTGCTGCCTCTGTACCTGCCATAGCTTTCCTGCCTAAATTCCTGTGAAAGAAAAAACAAAGACCCAAAGACCCAAAGAAACACCAGATCAAAATCAGAAGACCACCCATCCCTACCCCCATAGTCCCCTTACACACTCCCACTCAAACTCCCCTGTTTACAGCTCTGTTTGCTGCACCTGTGCCGCTGGCTGACTGTTTGGCTGCCCAATCAGGGCTCTGTTTCTCTCACAGCATGCTGCCTCCTACCAGCCTCTACAGACTGAACAAGAGAAAACAAACAAGCAAACACAAGACAGAGGTGACAGGGAAAGCTCACGGCCACTCCCGTGCTAGTCTTTTCCAAGGGGTATCACTATAACGAAGGGTGTAAAAGGAGGGGACAGTCACTCCTGTCCCAGCTTCTTCCAGCTGGAGTCATTGTAAGCTGTAATTGTGCAGGTGTCTGGGAAGCCCACAAATACACCCACTTCCAGACTTGCTCAGCAGGATTCCTGATTGGATCTAAAGATGTAGGAATATCGGCTGCAGAGACACTCAAGTTTTGTCATTACTAGAGAATTAAAAGAAGAAAAAAGAAACAAAGGGGATTAGTGCAATGAGCACACACTGTTCGTTGTTTGTTTAATGCTCACCAGAAGCAGCTGATGTCCCTCCCGGAGGCCTGCTTTCTCTGCTAGGGATCCCAGCTTGACAGAGCTGATGAAGGTTCCTTTGTCATTCCCCCCCAGCAGAGTGATTTCTGAGTTGAGGCTGTCTCCATTCAGTGTGATGCGCTGGATAGTGTGGCAAGAGTTCTTAATGCGACCAACAGATGTCACAGAAGGACGGAAAGGTCTGTGTTCATGAAACAAACAAACAGCTTAGACAATGCAGTTCTCAGCTTCTCTCAACTGGTCTGGGACCAGCAGAGAAATTCTCCACTCAGGATAAATGTGGGGAGGGAACGGGGCATGCAAATGAGCTTTCTACATTTATCAAGCACTAGGATCTAATACTCCCGAGAAATCTGTCCTCTCTGCTACACTACTACATAAGTTGTACTAGAGAGCTGCATCTGGGCACCTCCTAAATGCCAAAACAAAACTGAACAGCTTCAGATATATAATGGCACAGCGTCTAGTAACTAGCAGCAGGGAGACAACAAGGTCACTAGGGTGAAGCTACTTTCTTCAGATCACTTGCCTCCCCTGATTTTTCTGAGATAATCATGACAGTCAATCACAGCCTCAGTTTGCAGGATAAACGGTCCTCACATAACGTGTTGTGTTGCTGCACTGTGACATGAGGAAGCGAACTGCCCATGCAACTTTGTGATATCACCATGCCATATGATATCCCAGCCTCTGGTATTCATGGAGTGATCTAATATCTTGCATTTAAAGATGGCAACCCTACCCTGGGTAGCCTTTATGTCCCCAGATCAGCCTAGGGCAGATAAACCAGCATCCCCAAAATACCTTTCCAGAGAGAACTTCCTAAAAATGGAGCTGACGTGCTCAAGGTCATAGGCTTCCATTCCTTCAGACTGGTGAGAGGAAGAGGAGGAGTGCACTGAGGGAGCTCCATGAGAGTATCTGTCATGACTGTCATCTGAAAAAGGACACAAAAATCAGAAGGAATTCCCAATGCCATGAGGAAACAGAGACTGGGGAAAGGTGCAGGCGTAGCTGATCCCAGGGCAAGGATTGGGGAGAGACACATTCTTTTGATTCACAGCAGGGAATGGGATCCACCAGCCCTGGAGGCAGGAATGAGAATCCCCCTCATCCAAAGTCTATCTGGTCACTCTCAGCTTCATATTTCTGTCATGCTGTCTATTAAGCCTGGAACAGTCACCTAGTCCTTACCAGCCAAATGCCTTCTCTCTCCTCCAAATCAAATCCCTCCCTAAGACCACTTCTTCAAGCAATCGCTCCCCCCTCCTTCTTATCACTAATCACCATCTTGCCTTTCCTCTTCTGAAGTGCAAACCTCGGCTTTTTCTTGTGCTTTTGTGTCCCATCTTATTTAGACTGTTAGGACAGAGGATGCATTGATATCTGTAAGGCACCTTGTAAATTAGCAGCCCCACAGAAATGGTTTTCCATAAATGCTCCAGGGCCACTGGAATAGTGAAAGAATGATGGAATGTAACAATCCCTTTGAGAAATTCTTTATAAACGTTAACTAATGGTCCCAACAGCCCAAGAAGAAAAGCATCATTATCCCCACTCTGTGCATGGATAGACTGAAATACAGAGTGGTTCAGGGACATGCCCAAAGATCACACATCCGTCCTGGACCAGAGCCAGCATGAGAACTCAGGAATTCCTGGTTCCCAGTCCCTTGCTTAGTCCACACTACCTCTTCCTCCAACAGCCAGAATCCATTCACCATTCCCTATAGCAACTCCTGCTGGGAAAGGCTGGGCTCAGAGAACTGCTCCACAGCCATTGCCCCTATATCACTTCTCATTGTGACTCCCGCTAAAAGAGGTTTGGACGAAACAAGCTGCAGCTCCCTCTGCAGCCAGTGCTCCAACACCATTTTCTAAAATACAAGGTTCAATTGTCATTTGTTTCCTTTTCAGCACTGAATGTCACTTCTGGTCATTACAATCCCTGCATACTGGGGTCTATTCCATATTCCATATGAAAAAAAGAGAGTCTTGTGTGAATTGAGTTGGTCTTAATTGTTACATTTTCCAAAAGGTAGAAAGAAAAGGAGTACTTGTGGCACCTTAGAGACTAACGAATTTATTTGAGCATGAGCTTTCGTGAGCTACAGCTCACTTCATCAGATGCATACCGTGGAAACTGCAGCAGACTCTATATATACACAGAGAATATGAAACAATACCTCCTCCCACCCCACTGTCCTGCTGGTAATAGCTTATCTAAAAGCCATTTCCAGCACAAATCCAGGTTTTCTCACCCTCCACCCCCCCACACAAATTCACTCTCCTGCTGGTGATAGCCCATCCAAAGTGACAACTCTTTACACAATGTGCATGATAATGAAGTTAGGCCATTATCTAACTTCATTATCATGCACATTGTGTAAAGAGTTGTCACTTTGGATGGGCTATCACCAGCAGGAGAGTGAATTTGTGTGGGGGGGTGGAGGGTGAGAAAACCTGGATTTGTGCTGGAAATGGCTTTTAGATAAGCTATTACCAGCAGGACAGTGGGGTGGGAGGAGGTATTGTTTCATATTCTCTGTGTATATATAGAGTCTGCTGCAGTTTCCACGGTATGCATCTGA
Source organism: Eretmochelys imbricata (assembly GCF_965152235.1). Classification (NCBI taxonomy): domain Eukaryota; kingdom Metazoa; phylum Chordata; order Testudines; family Cheloniidae; genus Eretmochelys; species Eretmochelys imbricata. The sequence continues at coordinate 11,072,160 of NC_135581.1, read as the reverse complement.
TGAAGTGAGCTGTAGCTCACGAAAGCTCATGCTCAAATAAATTCGTTAGTCTCTAAGGTGCCACAAGTACTCCTTTTCTTTCTGCGAATACAGACTAACACGGCTGTTACTCTGAAACCTTTCCAAAAGGTGTGAGGGTGGGAGTCCTTTATATCCCTGCTGAGGTTCTACCTGTGTTAATGGAGGTCAGTGAACATCAGGCATCCCTCTCCGATCCCAGTTCTGCCTGTGATAATGGAAAGCCAGTGCATATCACGTATCCGCCTTCCTCCAACCATATGTAACACCGACAGACCCCAGGAGCAAACCTCGGGAGCTAAATTCCACATTTAGCTCTACTACGTGAGCTGAAAGTCACATAGCTGTTAGCTAAGGCTGTAGCAGACTCATTAATCTCTTTCTAAGTGCCATTAGATGGGACAGAAGACAACATCCAGGAGGTGTTATACCTTTATGTGATCACAGGGGCTGGTGGATAGTATCTGCATCTGGTGAGTTAAGGAACGATGATCATGGCTCAGAGCTAAGGTTACAAACTGGTATCCTCCCCTCACTTACCATCTAGTTCCAAAGTATCATAGGCAAAGCTGTCATTGTCCTCTTCAGCCAGACTGGAATTAAAACACAAAGAGAGAGAGAGAGAGACTCACTTTTCAAAATTCAGCCGGTATCGGTAGGCTCTGACTGAGGAAGCTCTGTGATGGAAGAAGGTGTTGAAGGTGGCAGGTGAAACAGCAGGACAGCACCAACAGACTAAGCTTTACAGACACATGTGGCATGGGGAAGAAGCAGGAAGGCTGCATAGGAAACATTATCTAGAGAGGCCTGTGGAGGAGAGAGAGGCGCGGGAAGCAGCAGGAAGTTCAGAAGGAAGAAGTGTTGACAGAGAGGTAGTGAAGGTTCTGACAGATGGAAGGAAACTGTGGTCTCTGGTGGCCTGAACTGGTTGATCTGCACTTACTATTTCAGTTCTTCTTTTGAACACTTTGATACAGTGCATGCATAGTACTGCTTTAGACCGCTATGTGCTTTATTCCACACTGGGTCCAAAATGTAAGGGAAGGGCTTCAAGTAGAGCAATAAAAATGATTTATTTTAGTTATACCTTTGAAGTGTACTTGCAGTATTATAACAGCTGCACGGGTCTTTCTGAGGGACCTTTGACAATGGAATGTCTGGTGAAATCAGAGGAATGTCTAGGTGTACCTGGCTATGTGCAGAACCTCCCACTCCACAACCATCGTCCCAATCCAAATCCCTTTGAAATCGGTAAGATACATCACTTCAATGGAAGTTGGATCAGGCACCATGACAAAATACTAGCCACTTCGGGTCTTGCTGACATCTTTACTAAAAATAAAAATAAGGGGCCAGATTGTGATTCCCTTACAGTTACTGAACAGCACCTTCCTACACAATAGGTGACTTCATAGGGACTTCTTGAGAAGGGAGTAAGATGCTGCTCATCATGAAGAAGATCAGCCAAGATTAAAAACAATGCAATTTCCATTTCTGGTGTTGACTCTGACTTGCAGCCTTACTGCTGGAAAAAACACAGGCCCAGCACCTGGTAGTATCAGTCACTCTGAGACCTGACAAACTGGTACCAGCACTGGGCTATTTAGGGCATTGCATTAGTTGCCTTTTTGGTAATAGGCTTTCCTTATTAGACAGAAGGAAAAGGAGAGGATAGGAAGGTGAAACAAGGTGGGGAAGGAAAAGGACACACAGGAGATGACAAAGTCTCACACCCAGCTTGTATTTGGCATTAGCTGGAGTCAGTGTAGAAGGTGATGTCATCTGGTCCCTCTCTATTGGCCCAGTTAGGACACCTTTCAGGATCGGATGACAAAGATCAGGGGTCCCAGGAGATGGTGCGGGAGGTAGCCATGATGATGAGGCTTGCTCCTTCCCTATCTTCTGTCTTTTAATCAGCTAGTTTTATGGTAGCCAGCTTACCCTGCTACCCCCAAAGTCTCTTAAGGACCCCAAAAGGGAATGATGGGTGGAATAGCCCATCGCCTCATTATTCTGTCCACCAATTAGGCCTAATTTCCAACACATCAACTTTGGTTCATTAAATTCCGGTCCCACACTTCTCTGGTTTACCAGGCATGATCTTAAGAGTCCTTGAATTATATTAGTAGCACCTTTTGTTTAGACTAATTCAGTCTGTTTTCCTATTGCATCTTTTCTCTCCAACATTTGTTATTATAGGTTATTGTGACATTTTACGAACTTTCATTCACTTTTCACCACTGAACTCACAATTCAGGTAAATTTGTAGGCCCAGTTATTATAGGTCCAGACAATTGAGTGATCCAATTGGCTAAATATGTAGACTCTAACTCTGCTGGACACTATGCACATCTGTCTTGTCAGACAGAAACAGGATGTGCTGCTGGGACAGCTTGCATGAAGGAAATGTGAGTCTCTCTCTCTCTCTCTCTCTCTCTCTCTCACAAACACACACAGCTCCACAAACAAACAAACAAAAAACCACCCCAGTGCCGTAACATCTGGAACTAGAGACAGTCATGGGTCCAAAGGTTTGCGAACATGGCAGATACTATGATTTTAAGATGCCATTATAGTTTTTACTGCATGCTGCAAATGTTAAGTTTTCGTTTGAAAAAACTAAGACAAATTTTCAAAAATGGCCACTGATTGTGGGTGCCCAGGTTGAGATACGTTGGTTCTGATTTTAAACAGGCTCTGAACCCTCTGCTCCTAGTGACTTCAAATGCACAAGGGCTTGCTCCTCTGAAAACTAGACCCAAGCTGCCTCAGCCTGGGCATTCAAAAACGGGGGCAGCCCAACTCAGTGGCCTAAATGTCTATCTTTTTCACATGCTGACACACAGCCAACACCTTGTATGCAGATGGGCTGCTCTCTCCTCTCAGCTCAACCATGCTGAAAACTGTCTCAAAGGGATGTGAATTCTGCTTCCTCTTCCACCCCATTAACCTCAATGAGGTGTGAACTTCAGAACCTCTTTGGGACCATTTATGTGTTAATGTTACCAAAGCACTGGCATTTGCCTATTCTCTCTCCTTTGCCTTTATAAAAATAGCTATCACATGCAACCCTCTTGCCCCCACAACAGCACAATTTATAGAGGGCACAGTTAAACCAAAGAGAGTCAGGAAATGTGAAAAATTAAGTACCTATGGCAACATGTTGTACATTTTACAGTAAACATGTAATGAAACAACCAAAAATGTAATACCCTAGATTTTACGAAGAAAAATAGAAATAAAAATGCTACATATGTGCAATGTACCAAAGTTAACATTTTAGTAAGAACCTTAACTTCTGTATTTCTCGCTTTTTAAAATTTCCACTGATGTTAGGAGTGCTGGATGAGTTGGGATTACCAGTTAACATGAATAAATGGATTGCAGTAACTGTTTTTGTAGCCAAAAGAGTTATTCTGAGAAAGTGGAAATCTGCAATTCCTCCCTCAAACACAGACTGGCTTAGTAAGCTCTCTGCTACTGCATTAATGGAAAAAATTACTCTGTTTAATAGAAATGCTTGGAAAAAATTTGGTCACACATGAAACTATTGCATACATTAGCAGTTCAGTATATATTAGTCCCCGATACTCATAGGTTATGTTCTCACTTATTTATTTAGATAGTCACTTTAAAAATTGATACCCTGCATGACCTCTATGGGTTCAGGTTTGTGTTTGTTGGTTTGTTTGTTTCTTCCAGGTTTTACAAATAATGAACACTGAATTGTGTTATTTATATGGTATTTCCATGTTGTGCGTGCATTTATATATGTTTTGTTTCGTTATATGTTTATATAAAAATAAAGTTTAAAAAAATTTTCACTGTGTGTCCGGAACACCAGTGTTTTGCATTTCCTAATAAAAGACCAATATTTGGTGTGACAACAATAGCAGCAGTTGGGGTGCTACAATCCCATATGAACACATATCAAGGTCAGGTCCCAGGACTTCTGCTTTTTTTTTTTTTTAAAAGGAAGTCTGAACTTAAATGACACATCAGCAATTATGATGAACTGGGAAGTATCTGTATTATTTGTTATGAATATGGTTCAGGCTTCTGTATGTTTGGTTATGATGGAGGTACTTCCTATGGAGTTTAATTAAAGAAACCAAGAAGGACTGGTAAAACAATGACACAGATAACAGTTAGTTGGGGAATACCCCCTAACTGAATCCATGGAATGGATTACTCTTCCCAAGGTTAAAGCCTGGAATCAAGGGGGACCCTACCCTCAAAGACCTTAGAAAAGAGTGGGGGGGTTGCAGAAGCTAGGAGAGGCTGTTCACAGTGTGTCAGTGAAGAGCTAACAGGCTGACAAACACAGCAGAAACTGCAGCACGGTCAGTCTGTTTCCCCCTGCCAGAGATGGAGAGAGCTGGGCTGAGGGGAATTTACAGAGGTGTAATGATAGCCATGCATAGGCAGGCCATTCGTCTGGTTTTAAACCAGACAGCCCTGCTTTTCTAAATCTTTGTCCCCTGCCGAGTACTGAGACTAAACCACCCATAGTTTTGTCCAGTATCGGACGAGAGATGCCGTAATGAAGAGTGCACTGCTCTGCCCTTGCCAATGTAATGTCGCATGCACTGTGTGAGAGAAGTCACGCCGGCAGGGGCAGAGTGGCATGCTCTTCAAAACGGCACCCCCATGCGGCATGACCTGACCCGAACCATGCACATGAGGTCACAACAAGAGAGGTAGGGTTATGCCGGCGAGGGCAGGGCCCATGCCATTCTCAGAAGTACCAGAATGTCCGCTACTCCAGGAATGTGTGAGTGGCCACCCTACCCATGCGTGTAGGGGCTTTTTATTTTTTTAACCCTGGGTTCTATGTACTTTGCACCTTTGAAGAATGAATAAAGAAAGCTTTGTTTTGAAGATGCTGTTTCTGTATCACTGCAAACATATGCTTGTCACAGGCTCCTCAAGGGAAATTCGTACCAGTGCCAAAACCAAGCTGGGCCTGTATCATTAACATAGTAGGGAGCCATGCATCCAGTCTGAGTCTGGTTGGACCACAGGATTCCACTCAGAATGAGGTGTGGGAAGCCAGGCCAGTCACCTGAGGAGTGTCTTGGGAAGGACTGAAAGGGGTAGGAGGCACAGTTAGTTCTATAGCCTTAACAATGTTTTTACCCATCTTTCACCAACACAGCTACTCACCTGCAATGAGGAGCATCTTCTTTGCACCGTCGGACAATTGAATCATTTCCTGGAGGTTCTGGAGTGGTGGACATGATACTGTGGTTGCGATTTCTCAGGGTTTGCTTTTATTTTAAAAAGAAAGAAAGAAAATCCATGTTAAGTGTCATATCCATTTCTCATTTTCAGAGTAACAGCTGTGTTAGTCTGTATTCGCAAAAAGAAAAGGAGTACTTGTGGCACCTTAGAGAGTACTCCTTTTCTTATTTCTCATTTTAAAAGCCATAAGTGTTTTGGTCTGGTGCTTTACTGACAGTCTCTGTCTTATATGGAGTAGGATAAACTCATTCCATGGTCACAGAGTACAATGCACATGAGCAATGCAAAGTGGCTGATTCACTGCAGAGTTTTAGCTTTAACCTTGTTAAGTGGGACATATGTTGCATTGTGAATACATGTATCAGAGGCTACAGAAAAAGAAAGAAAAATACATTTCTGCTCATTCTAAATAAATTAATAGCACCAGTTCATAAACTATTCTAAACTGCACTATAATCAAGACAGTGTAATTCATCAGTGTATCTGACTAATAGTCCCAAGAGTATCCCTATAAAGGCAGCTGAGCTTATTATGAGTGGCAGAGGGTCCTGGGGGCAGCATTTCTTACAGTGCTCCGGCAAGGTGTTTTGTTCTTCATCAGGTCTTTTATTAACACTCTGCAAGATCATTCTAACTACACCTGCTGTGCCGGTGCTCACATTGTGTATAATGGCATGTCTACCTTGGGAGATTATGGGGCTACTGCAGAAACGGATTGGTTAGTGTGTGCAGAAATTAGCAGCTGCTAGCTGCGCCCCTTCTCTGACCCACTGTGGGTTATGGACATGAAGGGCATGAGAAACTCCAATAGAATTTCAAATGTTCCACTAAAATCAATTACAAAGCAGCCTTTGAAGAAAAGCCTCCACCTCCTACACAAAGTGTTAAATGGAGAGATGAGATACCGAGAGCCTGTAAAGTCCTGTTGAAATATCTTTAAATAAACATAAGCCAGGTATGTGATTTTGGGAAAGGTTAATAACATGGTTCTAATAAAATGCTGGTAAAAAGAATTAGGGAACTAGTGACAGGGCCCTGAGTTTGATCGCAGCTGGGCTGCTAGTGCAGAGCTAGTTCTAGGGGTGGGAGCTCTGAATCACATTACAGGGAAGGTCACAGACAAACAAGGGGCACCCGAAGGTTCCTTACAATTTTGCCAACTTCACAGCCGCTGACTGAGTTATTGATGGAAACAGGATTGGAGGAACTGGTGTCTGTGCGGCTGCTGCTGGCATCAGCCCCATCTTCATCCTGTGCTCTGACTGCTGTGCTCACAAATGACAGAGACAAAGGCAGAGAGGGAGACGTACACCAGAGATATTTATATTAGATCCGCTTCACTATAAAACTCTTCCTCACATTCCCAACAAGACGTAGGATTTTCCAACCATTCGAGCTTATCTTCTGTCTGTCCCTTCATTCTCTTTACTAAATGGGAGATTGAGGAAGCTCTCCATTGACTTCTGATTCTATCACCCTTTCCTCCCTATCTTGTTGGGAGATGCTCTAAAGCAGGAATGTGCACACTTCTGGGGACCACCCTGCCCCTCATTCAACCCCTTCTTTAAAACACATTTCTCTTATGAGGTTCATGAACATTAAAGAAATATCTTATTTGTATAAAAACTTAAATGAGCTGGAGCTGGTCATCTGCTCCATGGGTGGAGATTAATCCATCTGCTCATTTAACATACTGTGTGTCTGAACTCTACTGATTGTCTGCTTAACATGTAGGCTCCATGGAGCAGTGACCATGTCTTCCTCTATCTTTTGTACAATGCTGAGCATACTGCCTGCACACAACAAATAATGCACATACTCCCTGCTCAAACCATTATTTTTTGTTAAATGTCTGTTAGTTAAATGCAGGGCACTAGGAAAATTCAGACAGCCAAGATGCACATGGTAATTTGGTGAGATTACAGCTAACTGATGGATATGTAAAAATTAATATCAGCAGTTAAAAATGAGTTAAAAATGCACTCCAGCTTGCCAACAGATAAGGTGACTGTTTAGATGACCCAGTAGATTAGGGGACCTTCTTACTCAAAGATTTCATCAATATTCAGAATCAGAAGAATGGTCTGATGATCTTTAAAGTAGATCTAATTTTGTCCCTTTTTAAATTATAATCAGATAGAAGATGCAAGTTAAAAGTAGCTAGAAAGCTGAGACTGTCTATGGGACAGGATAAAGGAGTCTATAGAGTGACCATGGATGGAAAGAATGATCAGACAGCCTCTCGTCAATTTGAAATGATGATTAACATCATTTAGTGCAAAAGAAGACTTTTCCTTAGTCTCTCAGGTTTAGTTTTGAGTTCGCCCTGTTGGCATGTTTGTTAGAACAAACTGACGCAGATGGACTAGATGAGACAGACTGAGACAGACAATTGGGACACTGGTGCTCTCTCTGACCTTGAAAATCTGATGCTTTGCTTGTATTGATGGGGGATTTAGCTCGTGGTAGCTGAAAGAAAGAAGACAGAAATCAAGCCAAACTCAGGGTAGGTGTCACATTCATTGTAAAACAGAGACCTCCCTTCCTTCCCCTTTGTCACACTGCAGAGCCTATGTGCCTTCATCAAACAGGGCCTGGAGAAGAGTTATTTAAACACCAAATGCACTGCAGTTCCCATATTCTGGAGAGGGAATGAGAAAAGATGAAATGGGTCTCTTGCGACTGGTTTCAACAGGCTGCTCATACAAGAAGCCTCCCTTTGCCATATAAAAGGGAAAAATGGACCTCTACTGCTCCCGGCAATAAAGGGAGCCGGGGCTCAGAAAGGTTAGGAAAGGCAGAGAGAATTCAGATGAGGACAGAGAAAGAGCAGCTCATACATTCTATACCAATCTTAGATGGTAGGTTTTTACAATTCATGAATGCAGTGGCAGCCACCGTTAGCCCAGTAGTCAGGGAAGTCAAGGGCCTCAGTCAGGCTGCCGCTTATATTTGATTGAGTAGGACATGCTTCATGTAATTCCAAATTAGCTAGCTAATTTTGCTCCAGATTTTGTTTATTTCTTCCGATTGTTCCTTCCATACGATGCCAGCTTTTCCATCAGTGCTGCATTTCCCACCAGCCATTCCACATGTGCTGGGCTTAGGGCAATAAACCAATTTTCAAGACATACTTTTTTCACTACTATTAAGGAGGCAAAGATCCATTTTATTGAAGCCATAGTGAGAATATAAATGAGCAGCACGAGTACAGAGAGCATAGGGGAGCAGGAAAAGGGGGCAACAATTGTCTCGCAAAACCTGATTGCTTTCCCCCCAACAAAGCCTGACTGTATCTCCTCCACAACCCATCTGAACTACACAGTTCTGGCCTCAGATTGGGACACACCTGGATTCCCTTCAGGTTCATTCTTCTCTTAAGTCGAGACTGATCAAGGAGGAAGAATTTATTGTCTTCTGCTGACTCTTCAGAGGTGGAGGAGTCATCTGCTTCCTGACCATTGGCTTTGGGGCCAGGAGCACCAAAGGTCTGGGAAATCATGGTAACCGGCAGATTCCTTGGTAAACTCTAGAGATAAAAGAGAGATTTTAGTGACCTTTTTCTGAAGGCTACTGCCAAAAGCGTAGCACCACTTCTCGTGGCCTCCCTTTAGTACATCTGGCAGGATTGCCTGTGGACCGAGTGAGGCCTGCATGCTCTGTTGTCATGGTGTTCAGCCACATACCTGTAGTTCAAGTGGTTCAGCCGCTGTCTATTGACCAAACAGATTGTGGTTCAGGTCTCAAACTAGAGACTGAAACTGAAATTCACAGAAATTTCTGTTCGTCTTTAGCAATAGTTCATGGCCCGTTACCAGTTTACCTATTTGCAAACTTCATTAGAACTAGCTCCTCAGAAAGAGTTGTTAGGAGTTTCCTTCCCCAGTATGCAGGTAATCCACCCTCTACATTTCCTCCTCTTCCATTTGGTGTCAAGGCTCAGCAGAAGTGAACTGCCAGTCTCGTGGTGGCAGAGCCAAGTTCCAACCCTTAGCCCTGGAGGGCTTCTCACAGCATTGAAATTGAATAGAAGAGAAATTTCCCTCAACTGCTTTTTTTCAGGCTAGCATTGCTGCTCACAGACGGAATAAAAATAAAATCCCATCCTCCTCTACATCATGCTGTAACTGAGACAGAGCCATGAAGAGAAGAGAGCACAGCTAGCTCTTCCTGGACCTACCTGGTCATTACAGTTCTCCTTAGAGAGTCGTCGGAGTTTGCACTCCAGGTTAACAATGCAAGCCTCCTTTCGGACTGCCTCGATCCGAAGTTCATCGTTCTTCTCCTCCAGCTCCCGGATCTGCTTCCTGTACTTGTCCTTCTCAATCAGGCACTGTGAGTACTGGGTCTGTGCCTCATCTCGGGAACGGAATGCCTGCAGAGGAAAGAAAACACTGCTTCACACATGTGTGTCACATGGGTTCTCGTCTTAATTTAGATTGCGCTGTCTTTGGGACAGGGACTGTCTATTACTGTGTGTTTGTACAGCTCCTAGCACAATGTTTGGGACCTCTGTGCACTATAGTAATATGATTAATGAAGATGATGATAGCTGACAACTTTTAGTTGGCAGCAAATGTTGCAGAGTGCTAACCAAAAACCTTGACACTAATAAGCAGCTTACTGTGTTGCCATTAAAGAGTCAGCACCCACTGGAAGCTGCCACAGAACCTCGAAGAATTTCCCTACGCTTAGACTAGTAGATAATAGCAGTATTGCAAATGCCACTACCTAGCAAGTGTTTCCTTTTTTTAATAGCAACCATTATATGTAACAAATGTAGTGACAGTTTGGGTCCAATTCCCCCCAATTCCCAGAGGTGGCTTCCAACAGAAACAGAAGAAAGAGAAGATCCAGTTTCTCATTGTTACTTCCCCCCCTCCAAATGTGATGTACCTGGTCTCGCTCCTTCTCTACCTCCTCGAGCTGTATCATCACCGTGGTCATACGGTGCTTGTACATCTCACAGTCTTTCCCCAGAGTTGAGCACTTTAATTCCAGGTCTTCTTTCTCCTCAAGATACTGCAAATGACACAGACTAATGAATAAAAGCAGTTCATCAAAGTAGTCGGTAGGTCTGCCCTGTGGCACGGAGGAGATTCCTGTTCACCTCCAGGTGCACACTAATCTATACATTTGCTTATATAAGACATAGACACATATGGCTAGAGTGTAGCTCCATGCTGAAAAGGCATGGCTGTGAGGAAGCTCAGACTACTGCAGTCCAAGCTGATGCTGATGGAGTCTTGTAAATTACCCCCACAGCAGTGAATGTTGTCTATGTGAAAATTAATTGATTTCAAGGAATTGCACCTGCCCTGCCCAGATGACCCTAGACAGATTCATGCGAACAGCTCAGGATGGGAAGTGAGGACTGAACCAAATTGCTACTGCACTTCTCCATTAGCAGTCACCTGCAAGTATCACTGGTCATCACAATCAGAGATCCCTCAAAGAGATCTGATCCCACTCTTTCAGTCCTGTCTTTCTCTCACCTTGTCTCTCAGATCCTCCACATGACGGATCTCCTCCTGGAGATAAAAAATCTTGTTGACCAGCTCCTGGCGGTCCTCTAGCGCCTCCTTACGGTCATGCTCCAAGATATCCAAGATGGCTTTGTCCGAATCTGGCAAGCTACGTTTGCCAGCCTGAGGGGACAAGGTTTAAAGATATAGGACAGGAGGAGAGAGAAAGAAAGAAACAGAGGGGTGGGGAGAAGAAAGAAAGAAACAGACAGTAGAAGAAAAAGAAGAGAAAATGAGATTGCAGCAGGAAAGTAGGAGAAAGGAGGGATATTTGTTAATGTTTTGAAAGCTGAACAAAGCCCTGCTCACTGTCAGAATGGCTGTGGAGAAGGGGTTGTTTTTACTGGATCTGATATAATTGGATACATTTTGGATGCAATGACAATGAACAGCCTCTCCTTTGCTCCAGGCCCTGCATTCAAAACCTCTCTCTATTAATCAGCCCACACTGAGCACAGAGTTTGCCCTTTGCCAAGGAGCAGGGCCCAAGAAAACATGTAGAGGAATTTTTAAAGCATGCAGACTTTGCATGACTGTGCTTAATGAATATTAAACACATGCCTAGAGTCACCAATGCCCCTGCCTAGAACTTATACTTCATTTTCTATAATGTCCAGAAACTTTCTTTTCCCCTTTAGGAATTAAAGTTAACAAGATGACTGTTGGAGAAATAAATTGCATCCAAAAATAACTACATAAACCGGGAATCAAAGTAAAAAATCTTAAGCAAGAAAAATGCAAATTTATTTTAAAAATACTTATAGTAAATTAGAGAGTCCACTGACATTTTGGTTACTGAATAAAATAAGTATTTCTAAATACTTTTTGTTTTTTTGAGAGTGTTTTGTTTCCATTTTTAGATAGTTATTTTTTGGTGATTATTTCCTTATTTCCTTGTGTGTCATAGTAATCATCATGTTAATTTTTTAACAGCATACGAGTCTTCAGATTAGATTGCATCTCAATGTAAGATTGGATATTTTTATACCTTTTTTTAAGATTTGACCTTTACCTTGTAGAAAACTAAGGCCTGGTCTATATTAGGAAATCAGGTTGGTATAACCACATCGCTCAGGGGTGTGAAAAATCCACACCCCTGAGTGACACAGTCAAACGGACCTAATCCCCGGTGTAAACTGCGCTAAATCAGTGGGAGAATTCTCCCATCGACCTACCTCCTGGGAGATGGAGTGCCTACATAGCACAGGTAGCATCTTCCCTGAAGCACTCTAGTGGCGAAGCGGTTTATGGGAAGGCAAGCCCTAAGGCTTCTTAGGCACTACCAGAGAGGCTACAGCTGTGCTCTGGCATAAGAATGAGTTGAGACTCTTTAAAAGGTGTCATTCTAAAAAGGAAAGTCTGTTCCTGCAAGGTGCTGAGCACCCACATGTTGAGATCGATCCTGGGGTCTGGCCAAGCCCTGCTTAGCACATCACCTGAAAAGGAGGGCTAAAGTGGCTGTGCCCTCCTTCATGCCCTTCCCTTACCCCAAATCTGGAGCTGGCCACCCCCTGGTGAAGCCCCCAGTGCAAGTTAGAGTAGTTTTCTGCAATAACCCACAAGGAGGTCATCTCAGTAGCTTGTCCCTTCTGGAGAGCAGAAACATTCTGAACAGGCCTCCTTTCCCCAGTCAAATCCCTTACTCCAGCGTGGGTGATGACATAGGGCTGGCTATGCAGACCCTACACCAGAAGAATTTAGGGGAGCTTGCTAAGGTGGTTTTGCATTGGTGAGGTTGGGCAAAACAACTCCAGCAGAGCCAGGATTTGGCTCATTGATTTCAATAGGAATTGAGAGGGCTCAGCACTTCATAGCAGACACTCAGCACCTTGCAGGATCCAGCCCTGTATTTGCATCTAGCTTTACTAGGTTAAGAATTCCTTTTGCTTGTGCATCTGTTTTATATGGGGTAATCTGCAGAAAGTTGGGGGCTGTGTAACCTTTTGGTCTTTGCAAACACGGTGATTGGGTTCATTGCAGCTTTGGGGGCACAGCTTCACCCCACATTTCCCACCAGTATAATGGGGGGGAGGGTGTACTGATTTCGAGGCAGAGAGTAAGGGGACGGGGTGTAATTCCTCCTCTGGTTTACCTGAATGATAGATTGTAACTCTTGGATTTTGGTCTTCATGATCTCATTCTCCCGCTCCAATTCCAGAACCTGTTCCTTCTTGGGTCGGTTTTCAATGTCATTCTTCAGCTTCAGTGACTGGTTCCTCTCCAGCTTGCATTCCTCCTCCATCTTATTCAACCGATGCTTCAGCTGGTCAATCTAGGACACCCCAGGAACAAATGAAAAGCAGAGAGGCACAGAAAAAAAAAGGTTATCCGAAATACATCAAGCCTCTGGTATATGCTTCTCTAAATACACCCTCACCTCTAGTTGAGTGCATACAAAACATGGACTTCATGCTCTTGCGGTGGTTAATTCCCAACAGCTCAATACAGTGCTAGCATGGTATGTTGGAATCCTTGGATAAACCACCATGAAACTTTAGTGCATCCTTGGGTAACTGTCCCAATATATTATTGATGCTGAAAAAACAATGTTTTTCCTTTCTCCATAGGCTGGGAAGTGCCACCCCTCACAGGGAATCTTACACCAATACACATCATCTCAGCTTAACATTTCATTATGCTGTGAGCCTCTAACCTGGATAAGCAAAGCAAGGATGAGTTCTACATACCTTTAGCATAACTGAAAATACCACTGAGCCAATTGCTACACTTCATCCTCCATCTGTGATTTAGACCCAAACCAGTCCAGAGCATCTCTTTTACCTCTAACTGGAGGTCCCGGCTCCTCATCACAGCCATGTTCTTCTCTTCACTCAGCTGGGCGTATCTCATGGCCAGGTTGTAGTTCTCATCCTTCACCTTGATCAGCTCGTCATTGTAGTTGTTCCTTTCCTCCTTCATCTTGTTGTATCTCTCCTGGAAGGTCAGTAACTCTATATTGTTCAGTTTCAGCTGCTTCCTGTCATCCTCCAGCTGGCGGGACTTGGCCAAGAGTTCACAGCGCTGCACATCCTTTGTCTTCACCTGCTGCTGTAGCTTAATGATTTCATTCATTAGGAAATGGGTGAGACCCTCATGTCCCTCCTCCACTGAAAAGAATGAAACAGCCCATCAGCTCCAAGGTCTTTTGCACTGCTCTAGAGCAGGTTAATAATGTGGGTTCAGGCAAAGTTGGAACAGCACAGGTGGGGAACAAACAAATGCACACACACAATACACAAACAATGAAATATACAGACACAGTCAAACTCACTAACAGACACACAAATACCAAACATAGACAATACAATCATCCATATATGCACCCCATCATATATAGAGTCACTATACACACACGTATATTTATAGTCATGCATGCCCACGTTCAGAGTACACACAGACATCATATGCAACTGCATATGTACACTCAAACTCATCTAGTCAGTCTTCACACACATTCTAATACACAGGCATATATACTACAATGGTGAATACACACATATACATGCACCTGGTTTTGGACTTGGTGGAGCAGGTTCATGTACACCCATTGGACTTGATTCTGATCTCAGTTATGCTGTTGCAAATCCAGAGTACCTTTGTCTATTTCAACAGAGCTACCCCAGACTCACATCAGTGTAACTGAGATGAGATTCTGGTCCCTAATTTATTTCTGTGAGGCACCTTGTAATGACTACCATTCTAGAAATGGAGGCAGACTGGGTAGCAGTCCTACTGAAGCTCTTCAGCTTCACTCCAGCAACCAGGGGTGTTGCTTTCACCAACAGCTTAGTCAATGCTAGGCCGTACCAGACCAGAGAGTGAGAGGTGGGAATGAGCTACCACCCGTCACTACACCTCATTAACACTTCTCATCTGAAAAAAAAATCGGAGTCTTCTCTCATGCCTTGACTCCAGCCCTTATTTCCTCAGGGACTGATCCTACTCACCGACAATGGTAGAAAATCTCCGTGTGGGCTCCTTCCCCGTCACCAGTTTGTAGAGTTCAGGATAGTAAAACTCCAGGCTCTCTAAGAAAACTACATAGCCCCTTTGCCCCTTGGTATGAAGGATGTCCAGCAGTCGGCCTAGGGACAACCCAAAAATAGTGCAATGAGAAAGGACACAGGAGTATGGAGAACAGGATAATCAGATATTGTAACCCTGAGGCCAACCCCGCTTCAGATTGAACAGTTGCTGGCACATAAATACACTCTGGAAAAGCCAGTCTTGTCACACTGTGCGCAGCTGATCTCATGAAGCTATGCCATGTATTCTCCATGTTTTGTGCGGGCTGTTACTCTGAAGGAATGGGGTAAGGAAGGTAGCGTTTGGATTTGAGCCTTTGAAAGACAAGTGGTATTCAACACAGCCCACGCTGTACAGTACTGAAATGCCAGAATGGCAAACCTTTCCACAAAAAGTGATGCTCAGATTAAAGGGTTGCTGCTGACCAGCCCCGATTGACAGAGATATCTGGGCACCTGGCATGGAAGTAGTTGCTTCCTATCATAACTGCAATGCATTGGCAAATTGAGGAATGAAAGCTTTGTGAGCGCCATTCTGTACAACACAGGCTTGGCCATAGTCACTATTACCAAACAGCTCTTCATTTTCGTGAACATCAGATTTTTCCCAAAAATCTAACTTAAAGGGAACAGAGACCCCTTCATAGATTTTAATTCAACCCTGGGGTCAGGTCAAACCCAACCCAGGCAATGCAGCACATAGTCTTGGCTGTTCAGGAATGAATTACCTGCTCGGTTAATTTTGGAGAGCAGCATATGCGAGTTGAGCACCTCATCCTCATCTTGCTCGTCGATGACTTTACACTGACGCAGATACGGGGTCAACTTGGCTGGATTGATGTACCGGCTCAGCATGTGCCGATTGCACTCTACATTCTCCCACAGGGCTTCCTCCTCATCTTTCAGCATCTCTAGGCAGTCATCCATTTCTGGCTCGGCTCCTTAGCAAGGGAAACAAATCAGCACGGACTCAGGGGGGTTTCAGTCCTGTTTACCATTCTGAGCTGCCCTGTCACATACGATGAACTCGGCTGCACCTCTCAGGAATGCTGATATTGCCCTATATTAAAACTGTTTGTGCTGAAGTGCAACCTGTCTTCAGCTCATCTGAGAAGTGACAGCTTAGAGAGGTTCTAGCTAGACTCTGAAGGAGGGCATATTGCTCAAGTGATGCTTTTGCATCCCAGTGAACTCTATGATGGTCCCTAAACATCAGAGAATTCCTCTTCTGAATGGTTACTGTGCTGCAGGAAGTGTAATGGAAGAAAGGGGCCTGAATTTGCAGAGCTCAGCAGCCCAAAGACATGCAGTCACTAAAGTACTATGGGGCATTCACTCTCCCCCGCCCCACGCAGGTTTAGCTCAGCTTTACAGATTTGAGCATGTACTCTTTCAGGTGTATGTGCAATGTGCAGGTACATGTGTAAGTGACTGCATCTGAATTTCCAAAAGTAGCTGTATGCATGTGCAGTACAGGGCGGCTGTCTGTGAATCAGTGCATGGGCATGAATGTAAGTACCTGTGTGCGTCCAGGTATCTGTGTGGGTGTGCATGAATGGGTTTAAATGTGTGTGACACCATCGGAGCATGAAAATATTCTTGACTCATGCAAATGTGGTCACATAATATTTGACCTGTTGCTAAGCGGTCTCCTGCCAACTTTTTCTCGGTGACCAGCTCATCTGGGGAGGTTACAGGGCAGGCAATGAGGTGAGAAAACATGTTGCGAAGTAAGTCAGCACACAGCAAAAGAAATCTCCCAGGAATCAGGTAGGAACGCTAGGTACTCTGAATTTTAAATGTTTTTATAATGTACTCTAAACTCAGCAATCAAGTCAGAGTTAGCCATTCTCGCTGGCTGGACTCAGCCTGTCTTCAAGATGTTAACAGCAGCCTCCCATTACTATATCACAGTAGTGCCTGGGAGAGCCCAACCCAGACTGCAGATCCACTTTACAAACACATAGGGAGAGAGAGTTCCCCCCCTGAGGAGCTTACAGTCTAAACAGACAGGACAGACAAAGGCTGGAGGAGATAGGGAGCTGAGAGCACAGAGAGATTCAGTGACTTGCACAAGGGGCCATCCACAAATTACATAATCATTAGGGGGTCCTTAATCTGTGTGTTTGTTCCAGCGTTCCAAGGGGGTGGGTGGATCTTAAAAAAAGTCACCAAAATGTGTTATGTAATTAATGGACAACCCCTAAGTTCACAGGGAGAAAGTCTGTGGCAGGAGCTGAACCCAGCTCTCCTGACTCCCAATACAGGGTTTCCAAGACCTTCCTTCCTAGCGATCTGTTTGAGAAAATAACTTTCTATGTGCATGGCCTACAATCAAGTGTAATAAGTGTGAAGAATGCTGCATACAGCAGATATATCATGTAAACACCACAACACCCTCAGATGGGGAAAGGAAAGGCAGAGACAGTCTCCTTAAAGCTCCTTCCAGAGCTTATGTTCAAATAAATTTGTTAGTCTCTAAGATGCCACAAGTACTCCTTTTCTTTTTTAAAAGGATGTGATCGAACAACAATGTGCTGTTCTCCAGGTCTGAGAACAGAGTTCTGCTTTATGAGACTTTTCTTAGTAACTGACTTTTAATCAGTAACTAATTAGCTCAATAGCAATAAACAATTTTCCTTGGGCCAGAAGAGTTCTCTTCAGTGTGTTATGACTTCCTCAGCCTCCAGTTTCAGGAACTAGCAAAACTGCCTGGCAAACACTGGGAATCACTGGGCTGAGCCAGCCTTTAGGTCTATGAAGCCTGGGGCCGAAAGCGCCTTCAAATGTGGGGGAACAAGAAATTTGACACCTTGTCTATGTGAGAAAGATTTTTCTGAATATGGTTTACTGCTAGAACTAATGCAGAACAACATTATAACATTCAAAAACCAGTCGGAGAACACTTCAATCTCTTTGGTCACTCGATTACAGACCTAAAAGTGGCAATTCTTCAACAAAAAAACTTCAAAAACAGACTCCAACTAGAGACTGCTGAATTGGAATTAATTTGAAAACTGGATACAATTAACTTAGGCTTGAATAAAGACTGGGAGTGGATGGGTCATTACACAAAGTAAAACTATTTCCCCATGTTTATTCCCTCCTCCCCCCGTTCCTCAGACGTTCTTGTCAACTGCTGGAAATGGCCCACCTTGATTATCACTACAAAAGGTTCCCGCCCCCCCCCGCCGCTCTCCTGCTGGTAATAGCTCACCTTACCTGATCACTCTTGTTACAGTGTGTATGGTAACACCCATTGTTTCATGTTCTCTGTGTATATAAATCTCCCCACTGTATTTTCCACTGAATGCATCCCATGAAGTGAGCTGTAGCTCACGAAAGCTTATGCTCAAATAAATTTGTTAGTCTCTAAGGTGCCACAAGTCCTCCTGTTCTTTTTACAGTAAGGGAGTATGCACACTGCTTTGTTGATGCTGTCTGTGGTCACTTGGGTGCCTTTGGCAGTTGTTACAGTGCCATCCAAGGCCTTCCTCCCCATGCTGGGGTTTGGTGGTGATCTCCCTTGCAAAAATCCAGTCCAGCTCCTCATAGTATGGACAGGTAGTGGGCGCATTACTGGAGGTCCCATTCTTGTCTCTTGCCAGAGCTCCTTTATTTTATAGCAGCACTGGCCTGTGTCCCAGGACTACCCCTTCTCCTCCATTTGTTTCTCCTTGCATCTAGTGACGTTGTTCAGATGGGCCTGGATGATCTATTCTTGCCAGAAGGCAAGGAAGTCCAAAACTGCCAGATGGGAGCACGAGGAAGCACAGGGCATGGCTGCTATATTGGGTATGCGGCTCCAGGTGTGTGAACTCACCACAGGCAGGAATTGCAAAGGAATGCACTTGCCTGAGTGCCAGCATTTAAAAGTCCATTCAAAACAACCCCAGAACAGTAGAGGGCACACAAGAGGGCACACAATCCAGATGTGAAGCTATGCAGTTTCGACAGCAGTGGGAGGACTGCCTGAAGCGAAACAGTTAATCCAAACTCCAGATGTGTTCACAGGAACCTTACACTGAAAAAACTCATTCTGGAATAGTGGTGTTTCACTTCCAAAGTAGAATAATAAGTGTAGGATACGATGCCAGAGAATTAAAACAGAAAAAAGTATGTGTGTGTAAGGTAGTTTATCCCCACCCCCCCGCAAAAAACCCTAAAGTTATCCCATGCACACAAGGCCTAAGAGTATCATAGCTTTCATTCTTTTAAAGCTAAATTTCTAGCCCTTTTCCTTGAGAGGATGGACCAAATGTGGGTCAAAGCTTGGAACTAAAGATCACAGGGCTAGTCTTTTGCATCCAAAAGCCCAATGCCCCAGATCCTTTGATTTTTGATAGGTTTCCAATAAGCTCACAGCTGGGCCTTGAGGGGAGCAATATAAACTCTTCTCTGGAGTTCACAACACCCCAGAATCTCTTCTAGCCTGCTCTTTGGAATCAGGAACTGTTACATTCTTTGCCAGTGCTCCCTTGGGACATCACTGAGGATCGGATCCCTCCATGAGATGATTCAGAGCGGAGTTCGCTCAGCAATACTACTCTATTGCAAAAAGAAAAGGAGGACTTGTGGCACCTTAGAGACTAACCAATGTATTTGAGCATGAGCTTTCGTGAGCTACAGCTCACTTCATCGGATGCATACCGTGGAAACTGCAGAAGACATTATATACACACAGAGACCATGAAACAATACCTCCTCCCACCCCACTGTCCTGCTGGTAATAGCTTATCTAAAGTGATCATCAAGTTGGGCCATTTCCAGCACAAATCCAGGTTTTCTCACCCTCTACCCCCCCCCCCCTCAAACTCACTCTCCTGCTGGTAATAGCCCATCCAAAGTGACCACTCTCTTCACAATGTGTATGATAATCAAGGTGGGCCATTTCCTGCATAAATCCAGGTTCTCTCACTCCCTCACCCCCCTCCAAAAACCACACACACAAACTCACTCTCCTGCTGGTAATAGCTTATCCAAAGTGACCACTCTCCCTGCAATGTGCATGATAATCAAGGTGGGCCCAACTTGATGATCACTTTAGATAAGCTATTACCAGCAGGAGAGTGAGTTTGTGTGTGTATGGGGGTGGGGGGGTGAGAAAACCTGGATTTGTGCTGGAAATGGCCCACCTTGATTATCATGCACATTGTAGGGAGAGTGGTCACTTTGGATAAGCTATTACCAGCAGGAGAGTGAGTTTGTGTGTGTGGTTTTTGGAGGGGGGTGAGGGGGTGAGAGAACCTGGATTTATGCAGGAAATGGCCCACCTTGATTATCATACACATTGTGAAGAGAGTGGTCACTTTGGATGGGCTATTACCAGCAGGAGAGTGAGTCTGTGGGGGGGAGGGGGGCGGAGGGTGAGAAAACCTGGATTTGTGCTGGAAATGGCCCAACTTGATGATCACTTTAGATAAGCTATTACCAGCAGGACAGTGGGGTGGGAGGAGGTATTGTTTCATATTCTCTGTGTATATATAAAGTCTGCTGCAGTTTCCACGGTATGCATCCGATGAAGTGACCTGTAGCTCACGAAAGCTCATGCTCAAATAAATTGGTTAGTCTCTAAGGTGCCACAAGTACTCCTTTTCTTTTTGCAAATACAGACTAACACGGCTGTTACTCTGAAACCTGTCACTCTATTGCAGAAACGTTTTCATAGGAATTAAAAAAAACCCTCCATCAAGATCCCCCACATTTAGAAATATAAGAATTTCATTATAAAACAAGGATTTACTACACATGCACTAGCCATCAAAAACATCCAAGAGGCGTGGTCCTCGTCTCCATACAAGAGCCTTTTTGCTTCTTTCTTTACATCTCCCACCTTTGAAGTCCAGCATGACAAACATCCTTGACTCCTCTCAGAGCTGCTGCTTGGTCTATTACAGGGGCTATTAGTGAGTAAAATACAGCACCCTCTTCCCTTCAGGAGCTCAGGGTTTTGCTGTTGTGGGATTCCTTGGGTCGGATTCTGTTCTTATTTACAAGAGTGTGAGCCTGGAGTAACTCCATTTTCTTCCATAGAATTACTCCAGCTGTTCACTGGGAAAACTAAACGTGATTCTATGACAGCACCAAATGTCTATTTAACCTAATACTCTATAATGAATTAAATAATAGTGAGAGGCTGGAGCCTTGGTGCTCTGGTCAGGAAACAGAGGAGGTCAACTGAAGGCCAATGAAAACTAACAAATTCACTGCATGAGTGGCTAAGCGTTTTAAATGGAGAAGAGACTTCCAGCAGCACACACTTCCTGCATGTCTGAATTGTATTATTCCCTGCCTCTGCCCTTCCTTCTTCTGACACCTTTGCAGAGAAGCTGTTTTCACTTAAAATAAAAACCAATTAAAAATGACAGATTTCAATGTCCTTGAAATGTGTAACCATTTATTGCATCTGATCTTTATAAGCATTCTCTAGCATCTGATTCCAGCACTTCTTGAGCTGTAACCTGACACCTTCAGAGACTATTAAATACCATGGAAACACTTTGGCATCCATCACAAATCACAGGTGCAAATACACAAACTTGGGCTGACTTGAACAGTGATTTGGCCATAAAGAAATAAGACTAACCACAGCAGTTGAGAAATTGCTCTCCCACTGTTCCTTTCAGTGTTTAGTATACAAGATATTCTTTAACAGTTGGAGATCTTAATCCAATAATAACCTCCAGCTAGTCCTAACTATTTCAAAGGTCTTCGTGGATTCAGAAGAATAAAAGAGAGAATTCCTTTTTACATTAAAAGAAGCATTCTCTTCCCCTCTCTCTTTCTCTCTCAGCCTTCTCCTGGCTGTTTCACACAAATGCACCTTCCTATGTGTTTGCTATTTTTTTCTTTTTGTTATATTTTTTGACTGAACAAATCACCTCACAGTTAAAGCTCTTCTCTGGTCTCTCTCAGCCTTCACTCTTTCACATGCCAGGGACTGCTCTCCACTGATCAAGGTGAAAAAACCGCCCAGGCTTTAGAGCCAGGGTTCCATAAAGCACTCATCTCCAGGTCAGATCTAAAGCTTCATTTTTAGACAGATAAAATGCTTGGGGTTTAATTCTTATTCTAACAACATCCAGTGAATGAATTTAGCTTTGAATCCTGGGGTCTCTTAGTTAGGCGGAAGTCCAAAGGCAGGACAGGCAAGGAGCTTCCCTTAAAAGCAACAAGAACAGCATGGGAAAAATCCTGGGGATGGAGGAGGAGTTGTTCTGCAATTCAAGCGAGCATTGCTAAAACACTGTTGTGAAAAAGCTCCCATGGCCAGACTTCTATTCAACATAGCAGAATTCACCATGATGGTGCAGAAGTTAATCCCTCCAGCCCCTTAATTGTTTCCATTACTTTGCTCTGAATTCTTGCCACTCTATCAGTCCTGAGGTGACCAGAACCAAACCCTGCTCTCTAGAACTGAGTGGGAGCAAGTGTTCAGCTATCTCTGTGGATCACTTGGTTGCTCCTTCGTGAGATACGAAAAAACACAGGGTGCCGTGCAAGTGAGGAGGAGGAGGAAGTTTATTCTGGAAGTGGTGAATTATCTGGGTCTCTTGGACTTCCGCATTTTGTTCACAGATGTTCATAGTGTGGTGGCAGTTAAAAAGAAACCACAACACAGAAAATTCTCATGTTAACTACACATTAATATACAAACGGGGTGGGGGTGGGGAGAGAGTGGGTTAGTGTTTGATGCTAAATAGTTGAAATAAAAGCAAGGTCTTAAATAATATTTATAAAAAAGAAAAGGGTTATATAAGAAAGATAACATTTTAAAGCTGGAACCTGCAAGCTGTGTGCCTATTATCATCAGCAACACTTTGTGTGTATGTTTTAGCTCATTCTCTTCCTTTGTATGTTTCTTTGGCACACAAGGGACAGGAAGTGCCCTCGTAGCATGTGTTTGCAGAGCACCTAATACAATAAATCATACCTAAGGCTGTGAGTTTGTCACGGAGATCACAGAAGTCACAGACTCCGTGACTTTCCAGGACCTCCGTGACTTCTGCAGTGGCCAGTGCGACTGGCCCATGGGGCCACCTGAGCAGCTCCGGCAGCCCCTGGGTCAGCCGCAATGGCTGCTGCTGGGGCAGTCTCAGGTCACCGTGCCTCTCTTCCCGAGCAGCAGGAATTTGGAGGGGTGTGTGTGTGTGTGGGGGGGCCCTCAGGGCTGGGGCACGGGAGAGGGTGAGGGCTCTGGGTGGCGCTTACTTTGTTGGGGGGGGGGCCTCCCCAGAAGTGGCTCGTATGTCTGGCTCCTAGGCAGAGGTGCGGCCAGGGGGCTCTGTGCACTGCCCCTCCCTCCCGGCACAACCCCTGCAGCTCCCATTGGCCGCCAATGCAGCTCATGGCCAATGGGAGCTGGTGCTCGGCGTGGCAGCAGCATGCGGAGCTGGCTGGCCGTGCCTAAACCTAGAAGCTGAGGGACAGGGTTGTCGCTGCTTCTGGGGATGCATGAAGCCAGGTAGGGAGCCTGCCAGCCACACCAACCCCCCAGCACCAGCGGGGGTCCTGGGCTGCACGCCACTGCCGCCCTCCCCCCCAGCACCTGCGGCGTCCCAGTCTGCCCCCCCCAGCACCCGCAGCACCCCATGTCTGCCTTCCCCAGCACCCGTGGTGCCTCCCGGCCTTCCCCCCCTCAAGTACTCATGGCACCCCTGGTCTGCCCCCCACCTCAAGATTTTGTCTGGGGTATATAGTAAAAGTCATGGACAGGTCACAGGCCATGAATTTTTGTTTACTGCTCGTGACCTGTCAGTGACTTTTACTAAAAATACCCTTGACAAAAACATAGCCTTAATCATAATACTAATGACAGCAGAGAGCTTTTTTCATAAGCCCTCTCTTTGTATAGATGCAGCTTTGCAGTATCAGAGCAACATACTACAACAACAAAACACAATAAAAAGAGAAGGATTTAGTGCTATTTTTTCTCCCAAAGGAAAATCAGAGTGTGAAATGTGATAAGGAAATCACTTCTTTTGCTTAAAGAACCAGGAAAAGTGTTTTTTGTCTTGACTCTGCCACTAGTTTTTCATATAGTCTTGGGTAGGTCATTGAAGGCCAAATGTTCAAAAGTGGCCTCTGAAGTGCAGGTGCTGAACTTTAGACAACCACAGTCTAGTTTTAGAGGTTCTGAGCACCCACCACTCTCACTGATTCCGGCTGGAGTTCTGGGTGTTCTGCACTACTGAAAATCAGGCCCCTTTTATTTAGATGCATAACTATGGATTTAGATACCTAACTCTGGGCACCACATTTGAAAAGTTTGTCCAGACAGGTGTCTAAATTTGGATACCCTAAAGGAGGAGAACCTAAAATCAGAGCCTGCTTTTGAAAATTTGAACCTTAGTCCTGGTCTACACTCGTGGGGCAGGGGGCGGATCTATCTAAGTTACGCAACTTCAGCTACGTGAATAACGTAGCTGAAGTCAACGTACTTAGATCGACTTACCGCGGTGTCTTCACCGTGGTGAGTCGACTGCTGCCACTCCCCCGTCGACTCCGCCTGCGCCTCGCACGGCAGTGGAGTACAGGAGTCGACGGGAGAGCGCTCGGGGGTCAATTTATCGCGTCTAGACTAGACATACCCTTAGTCTCCTTGTGTTGCAGTGTCCCCATCTGAAAATGAGGATAGCAATAAATACCAACATCACAAGGCAGGATTCATTAGTAACTGCAAAGCACTTTGAAATCGCAGGATGGTAGGTATTTGGGAAGTGTTATTTATTATTACCACAGTATTATTACTTCAGATTCTGAAATCCTCAAAGTATCTCTAGGAGGCTGAGAGCGTTGCTGGATAATCAGGGTTGAAAATAGCTATGTTTCTGCTTTACATAGTTTGGGTGGACACTGAAACAACCACTGCTATCAGCACTCCCTCTCTCTGTCTATAAGAGAGTCAACCAGCTTGATAAATGCCCCAAGGTCAGCAAAATGTAGAAGATATAAAATGACGGACCCATAAAAAATAGAATAGAAAGTTTTAAACACAATATAGTTTTCCATTAGCATAAATACCTTCTATCCACTTCTCTTACTGAGTCAGGCTTCTTGTTACAAATAACTTACAGAGGGAAAGAGACCATTACTAGATTTGCAGGGAATCAGTGAGGTAAAGCTGGGTCCTTGTCATAAGGCATGCCCTCATCCCAATCAGGAGAAGGCTAACAAGCTTCTCTGGGCTCAAATGGTACCAAATTGGCACACCTGCAAAGCGTATTCCAGCTAAAGGAAGCAAGCTTAAAAAAGAAAGCTTGTCACAGGAAGAAGTAGCAACCAGGAGGAAAGCTGGTGTGTCTCAGAAGTAGTTGACTCTTGCAACAAAGCAGCTGAGAGGGAAACAGCTGACAAGACTCTGCTGCCTACAAGGACTTACTAGACCCAGGACAACCTGATCACTGCAGGGCAGGGGTTGAAGATAAACCTTGACCCAGGTCCATCTGTGCCAGACTGACATACAAATCAGACCTCTATAAGGGAACTCAGAGGCTGAATGTCCCCTTAAGCAGGAGATCCCCATAGAGCCATAGAGTTTGGAGTAAAGTTCCCAAATGGGGAAAGGACTATGGAAGTGAAAGAGACTCAAACTGCTTGAGTGTGACCCAAAGGAGAGGCTCAGCCTATCACAGTCGTCACTGAGGACAGCTGAGAGGCACGCTCATACATCACTCGATTTCACTCCCAGTTCACAAGAGAGTTACCCATTATTCAGTTTCCCTCTGGGTCCACAAGGGAACCAACTATCATTTTCAGTACACATCAGAGAAGCGAGAGAGGGACAATCCAAATCAAACACCTACACTGTGGTTCAGAATGCTCTAGAAGCAAACCCAACTCACTGCTGGCAAAAGGAGAGAGAAAGAATTCCTCTTCACTTTTCATATTTATCACTTCCTCAAGAGATTCAGACCTAGAAGAATAAAAAGGAGAAATCTACAAAGTTGTCCCTATATTTATGTTTGTCCTTATGAAATATTAAAAGAGTGGAATAAATCCCAGGAGATTAGTTCCTAGTCAGGAGTTGTAAACAGGAGAGAACAACTGGAATGAACCTCAGAAGAGTTCTACTTTCCCAACTAATAATGGAACCAGATAAAACTCCATTCCACCAAAAAGTGAAAGAATCATGCATGGATGAAGCAAGGATCAATTATTATCGTTATTGCGTAGTGCTCAGAAGTGGCTTTGCACTTCACAGTCTAGAAAAGATGACACACATCGAAGACAGAATGCTGGCAATTGTTCCACATGCCAGGATAATCTTGCTTAATATCTGAACCATACACACTCTTGCTTATTCCATTTAGTTTTACTTGGGGTTGCATGGGGATTCCCATCCCTAGCTTTAATCTATTTTGTGGAAGGGCAAATTGCTCCTTTACTGAGAATGCTGGTTTGTCCTATAAGATGTTGCTGTGGAGGTCATGTGTTCTCCTAATCAGTGCAATAATATTTAGTTTGTCCCTGCAGTGACTTCAGTCCGGTACAAGGTTAAGATTCATGTTTTCTGCAGTTCTCTCCATCTGGTAAGATATCTGTGGTCCAGGGCAAACCTACTGTACATTCCTCAAGTCTGTTAGCATTAGCCCTTCAGAGTTCTTATCTAGTTCTCATACAGGAAGGAAAATGACTAATTTTGTCTGAATAGCAAAACCCACAACAGATTGTAATAGCCCAGACAGGCAGCATCCAATCAGATTTGCCTGCACAACATCCATTACCAATAATAAAAACACAGAAAATGGAAAAAACCCTCCTTCGCAAACAGCGGGGTAGCTACTCTTAGGCTTTTTTGCCACCCTTTCTGTGTGTATTCTCTTCTATGCAGGTATTTCTATCCCACCCACCACCATAGCATCTGAGCACTAGTTGTGTGAGGAATCATTCTGAAAAGCATCTGTGAGTGACTTAGGAGTCTACAGCCCATTTTGAACGCTGTGAGGCTACGCCTGCACTTAAAATGCTACACCAGCATAGCTGCAGCTGTGCTACTGTAGTGCTTCAAGGTACACACTCCCTACAGTGCTGAGAGGGGTTCTCCCACTACTGTAGTTAATCCACCTCCCAGAGAGGTGGCTAGGCTGTAGCTCGCAGTAGCTAGGCTGACAGAAGAGTTCTTCCATTGACCTAGTACTGTCTTTACACCAGGATTAGGTCTGTGGATTTTTCACACCCTGAGACATAGCTATGCCAATGTAAATTTTCAGTGGAGACCAGCCCTAAGACAATGAGACTTGGGCTCCTAAGAGTCGAAGTCATTTTTGAAAATGGGATTTAACTTAGACTCTTCTGAAAGCGTTACCCATGTCATTTCCCAATACATACTAAGAGAAAAAGGAATGATTAAACCTGTGATCTGGACAGACAACTTGACAAGTAGTACTTGTGACACCTTAGAGACTAACAAATTTATTTGAGCATAAGCTTTCGTGAGCTACAGCTCACTTCATCGGATCACCCATTGTTTCATGTTCTCTGTGTATATAAATCTCCCCACTGTATTTTCCACTGAATGCATCCCATGAAGTGAGCTGTAGCTCACGAAAGCTTATGCTCAAATAAATTGGTTAGTCTCTAAGGTGCCACAAGTACTCCTTTTCTTTTTGTGAATACAGACTAACACGGCTGCTATTCTGAAACTTGACAAGTGTTACTCCTGGGGGAATTCTGCGCCACTGCACAATGCAGAATTTTGCAGAAATTAATGTTGTGCACACAGAATTTCCTTTTTCCCCCACAGAAATGGGCTGCAGAGATGCTCGCTGCCACTAGGGTAAGTGCAGAGCCCAGCTCGCAAATAGAAGACAAGGCCGGGGGAACTGGAGGGTTCCCAGCAGCTGCAGTTTCCAGCACACCCTGAAGGAAGAAGGGGGCAGTGCGCAGGAATCACCATGCAAGCCCGGGACCCAGCATCAGGCTGTTTCTCCCTCTGGATCCCTGGCCTCTCGGGGGGGAGGGTAAAGGATAAGAGTGTCTGGGCTGGGGGGGCCATGAGTGCTGTGAGTGTCTGGGCTGGGAGGGCCATGGCTGGGCTCTAGAGGGGAGAGAGTGTGAGTGTCTGGCCCCCCCGCTGGGCTCTGTGGGGGAGGGAGCAGAGAAAAAGGAGCTGGGTTGTTGTAGGGGTTTCTTTGCCTCTCTACTCCTGGGGGAATTTTTGTGAGTGTCTGTATTGTTACAGATATACTTGCTGATAGGTATTTTGAAATAAATTACCAAAATAACTGAAACTGGTGTGATTATATAGTGAAATTTTGACAAATAAAATTTGCAGAATTTTGAAGAATTTTAAAATCTTGTGTGCAGAATTTTTAAGGTGCAGTATTCCCCCAGGAGTGTCTGAAGAAGGAAAGGTGAGAGAGAGGTGAATGCATACAGAGACAAAGAGGAGACACAAGAGAGATGGGGATGAAAGTAAGAAGGGTTGTAGTAAAAATGGAGAGAGGTGAGAAGCAATTGGGAAAATACAGGGAGTGTAAGATGGGGAGGTCCGGAGACAGACCTTGTCATGCTAAAGATTAGGGTTAGTTCAGAGCATGCAAATCAAGCTAATGGTACAATAATTTTAATAATTTACCATAGGAATTTACTTCATGCATTTAAAAGGATTTGAGAAGCAGCAAGCAGAGAGTCGAAAGCTTGACACTTAGCTTAGCTTTAATTTACACATCCTCCATGCTACTGTGCATGATGATGAGGACAACAACAATGAGGATGATAGTGTAATACAAACATGTTTAAAAACTGGAATTTTTTTGTTTGAATGCAGCATTTAGCTGCTGACACAGACACGCTCTTTTTACTCGTGTGTGGGAAAAGCAGAGGTATAAAAAGAGGCTGTTGTCCTTGGGTAGTACATGGCTCATGAGATACTTGATCTAGGGAAAGGTGTTGAGATTGCGGAAAACCCGTTGCCAGGCTTCACACTTGTTTTTAGTGGTG
Source organism: Eretmochelys imbricata (assembly GCF_965152235.1). Classification (NCBI taxonomy): domain Eukaryota; kingdom Metazoa; phylum Chordata; order Testudines; family Cheloniidae; genus Eretmochelys; species Eretmochelys imbricata. The sequence continues at coordinate 11,043,404 of NC_135581.1, read as the reverse complement.
GTGAACAGTCTGCTTTTACAACTGGGATCTGGACTCCAACTAGGCTAAGAGGAGGAAGAGTTACGAGTTAAGAGGAAGAGGAGGACAAGATGCTAGGTAGAGGAAGGTCAATTCGCCAGCCTTTCAACTCAGGAGATCTGGGTTCAAAATTCACTTTGGCCACCAGTGCAAATGAGTCTGGTGATTTTAGCTTAGGCCTTATTGTTAAGGCTAAGATTTTGTCACACATATTTTTAGTAAAAATCACGGACAGGTCACGGGCAATAAAGAAAAATTCATAGAAACCTGTGACCTACCTGTGACTTTTACTAAAAATATGCGTGACAAAATGGGGAGCTGTGGGGTCCCCACACCATCCCAGAGGGCCCCAGCTTGGAGCTGTGGGGTCACCCCACTTCCCATGGCTCCCAGCTTAGGGCACCTCAGCAGCTTGCGGTGACTTGGAGCTCCAGGGCACCCCCACTGCCCGTGGGGAGCTGCGTGGCACCCGCCCACGATGGCTGGGAGCTCCCGGGGGCCTTGCCACACGTTGTTTGCCAGGGACTACGGGGCACCCCCACCGCCCACAGCAGCTGGCTACGGGGGCGGGGGGAGGAGGGAACCCTGCAGCTTCCAGTTGCCGCAGGCTCAAGTCACGGAGGTCTCTGGAAGTCATGGATTCTGTGACTTCTATGACAAAATTGTAACCCTACTTATTGTATATATTTGTGTGTGTGTGTTCGTCTCCATCATAAACTAGCACATAACTCTGGTACAGTGAGCCTTGGCTCATGATTAAGTTGAATTGACAGAGCTGTGTGGGAACCAAGGTTGGGACAGAGGTTCATTCCCACGTTAGCAAAAGCTCCCACTGCCCTTGCGTGCATTATAGCCGGTTTTCACCAGTGCTATTAGCATCTCCCTTTTATGAGTACAAATAGATAAATATTAAGAGAGAAAGAAATGTAATTGTACCATATACAATTATCATAGGTGTTATTTACTTAAGTTTTGGCTTATTGTAAACCCATATGTTACCTGGATTAGAACATGCATCCACAAAATTCAAACTTGCAATGTTTCTCTCATCCAGTGAGGTCAATGGGATTCTTGTTGAAAGTACAGTATTCTGTCATTTCCAAACAACCAATTCATGACATGGAATGTCTGAGAGTCAGGACCAGATTGTCTCATTTTCCAGGAAGTGTCCAAATTCAGGAAGAAATAAGCACAAACTCATGTGACATTCCAATGAGCAGAAAGGCCCAAATTTTCATCTGTTACATTCATGTAATTCCGCTGTCTTCATCTTGGCCCAGATAAATTCATGAATAATACTTTACTCAAAAGACTGTAGGAGATCCAGTAACACCATACTGTTAGGAATGTACTGTCACACTCCTGCTCACAAATGAGAGTACTACACTGTGGCTAGACAAAATACAAGAAATATGAGATATGAACAAGTGACAAGCTGACTGACAGTTTCAGCAGACAGATGGATCTTCGCAGACCTACTACTCCCAACACGTAAGGCAAAATAAGACACAAAACCTCACCACTAAAATAAAATATCACAATACAACAATTCTGTCCTTTCTTGGGAATATGACAGCTATTTCAAACATCTCAAGTGCACTATAGACAGGTATAATGATTTGACACCTAGCTCTCTATATAGAATCAATTACTTGTATGTTTACCAGCTAACTGTTTACCATTGAATTTGTCGTCCCAAAAACCGCTCAGCATCCTATGACCAATGGTTGTTAACATCTGTGTCCTACTTCTTGAACCTCAGATATATAGTATTCACCTAACTACTTATTCAATTTTGTACCTCCCTGTAATTAATGCCTTCGAAATGCCAACAGTTGTAATGTAAAGACTACTCTTTGGTGCACCATCCATTAATGTACTAGTCCAGGTGCTCACACCTTTCTTTCTCAGATCTGCCTGAAGAATGAAGTAAATGCCATACATAACACAGGCATCAGGTATCTTTCCAAGCCAGAATCATTGGGCCAAATGATGGGATATGATGCTGTGCTACAACTTAGCAGAGGGTGCACTAGCCTCTGGGGGGCACATACTTACTCAACTGGTGATAGGCTCCATTCTCAGTCATGAAGCTCCTTGGAAATGCCTCTTGATGGGCAGTGCCAATGTTCCTCAGACTGCCTTTATGGTATCCCTGGCTTAAAGCCGGTAGTGCCATGAGCTCTTCCCAGCCAGCGAAGCACAAACCACACACAGAAATCTGGATGTCACTTGGCAAGGAAAGTTACCCAACAGATAAAATGCAACACTGCTGAGGAAGGACAATGCCCTGCTAGGAGTGAGAAGCAGCTCCTGGCAGGTTACCTGCTGTTCTGCTGGTTAGAAAGCTGTGCCTTTCATATAGAACTGGCTGAATCTTTTAAATAAGTTTCATCTCATTAAACTGGCTTCCCCTCGTTGTGACCCCCTCTGATCCCCTCTCCTTCCTCTCGCTCTGCGTCCTGCCTTTTCACTTGCTGCTGCAGCGGGACTGTGTGACACAGCTCCGGAAGCGCACACCCACCATCCTCTCTCAGAAATGCTGTGTCTATATATAGCAGGTGGAGAGGTGTTGGGGGCTGCCTCACTTCCCCATTTCTTCTAAACAGAGGCTGTGGGTGACTTTAAAACATGACACCTCTGTAGAGGGAAATCAAAGAGGAAGTGTCTCATGGAGATAGAGAGCTCTGCTCTGGATGTGATGGGGGAGACGGGTGTTACCTGAAGGCAGCCCTCTCTTCTGCAGACATTGCAACAGAGGTCCTTCTGCAGTGACATGTGCATCAGTGAAAGGGTGGGGAAAAGAGAGATGGAATGCACAAGATCACTCCCAGCCTGGGAGAACATTCCCTTGAGACAGCCTATTAGGGAAGCAGCATGATGAGCCCCACTGTAATGAACTCCTAACTCCTTAACAGGTGGGACTGTACTTTGTTCCTGTAAGCAACGTTCTCCATTAATCATTATCCCACTGCGAGGGAAAAGGAATAACAGCAATACTCAGGACCTTTATAGCAGGTCCTATAGCATCAAACATTACTGTTTGTGCTGTGCAGACATTACTTAGTTAAACAAATACCTTTGTGCTGCTTTACACTGAAACTGTACACATTGCTTTAGCCAAGGAGAATAAGATGAGGTACAAACTCCAGTATGGAAAAGTTGTTCTCAGAAGGACTAGTGAAACATGGCAATTCCACTTTCACCACAGAAGAGGCCAGTTTGTACAATTCAGAGTCAAGCTGCATCACTGATGAAGAGTGGAGAAGCCAAGAACTGAATGAGTCAGAAATCTAACTACCTTCTTCTCCTAAGAGAATGTGGTCATCATGAGGAGCAGTATGGGGAAACCCAGGATGAAGGAGTACTATTGACTGAATTCCCCTTTCTCACCATAGGAAAGGAGCAGTTAGGAACTGCCAGATCAGATCAGAACAGTGCTCCATCTACATGCATATCCTGTTTCTGAGAGTGGCCTGTACCAGTAAAACACCCTTTCTGGACAATACTGTAAAAACATGACAGGGGGTGCGGGTGGAAGAATCCTAATCCCAAGTATTTAGGGAGACTTTTTTTTAAAGGCACGGTACCAGAGTATCATTTGGGCCCTTAAAAATTTCCCCTTTTGTATTTGGTTTCTCTCCTGAAACGTGAGGAACAACAATCCTTACCCATGTTTCTTCTAGCTCGTGGAACTGAAGAGATTGCAGGTACAAGTTATACGCCTCACTATCTCATTTCACCCACTACCAAGGGTTAATTATGTTTTATGCAAAAGAGCTATTCGCTTTCATTAAACATGTTGCCTTTGAAATCCATTGATGGTCACCTTTTTCTTGTAATCTGAGAATGGGTAAATAATTCCCACACTTGAGGACTGAATTCTTTCAGCTCTCACCTCTACTCAAGAGCCTTAGGACTAGATTTTTTATTTTTTTTCAACAAGCTCAGAACCCACAATCAAGATCATATTTTGCAAAGAACTCAGCTGCCATGTAAGCAGCAAAATAATGGCTGGTGTGACCCAGGGACCCCTTGGTGTCAATTGGCAGAGGACATAAGGGATGCATAGGAGTTTACAGGGATAGCCTGGGTCTGATATCTACATAATAGTGCATCAAAGGGTGGGATGTGAGGTCTCTACCAACAGCTAGTAACACACTGGTTATCCTAATCATTGCAAGACGTATGTATGGATATTTAAGCAGCTATGTGTCTACACTGAAAATGATATTCTTAAGGTATGTAAGTCATAAGACAGCTCCCCAGAAGATGACAAACAGGTTTGCATCAGGCAGGGGGTAGTAGACACTTCTCTCTCTGGCTGATCATTGTGTGACTTGCAGTTTAACCTTGGCTGGAAAATGCTGCAAAGACTTTAGATGGGCTAAACTTCACTAGACAGGAGAGTATATCAGTAATTAAGTCTTTGTGTATCATGATGTTATTTTACATGTAACCTTTTGTTTTCAACACTTTGACTTGCTGCTTCTCAAATCTCTAAGCTTTGTTAAATAAACTTTTACTTGTTTTCACTTCAACCATATTTAAGTGCTGTGTGTTAAATAGAGCAGTGATCTGAAGGAAAACTGGTAAACTGGTGCACAATACTTCTTTGGGAGCAGCTAATCTGTGAATATTGTGAGTGTTCAGTGGAACAGGAGCTAGACACTCCAGGGTGGATGCTCAGAGGGCTCAGGGGTTGGAGTGTGCTGATCACTAACCCGCAGAGGGAATGTGGGGCCTGCACACGTCTCGAGGGGAATGCTTGTGTTGCCGGTGGAGTTGGGGAGCTGACTCCTGGTAGGCACAAACAAGAATTCCTCATGCTAATGGCAGGTGGTGGTGGGGTGCCTCACAACCCTAGATGCCCTTGGGAAATATCACAGCTGGACTTTTGAAAGACGTAGCCCAGATGGTGAGGAAATCTGGTCCTATGTGTCACAATGGGCGGGAGCTGCTGGGTACCAAGCCCTTCAAAAAATCTGTCCCTTATTTAGGTTCCTAAATTGCCTGAGCTCTTTGAAAATCTTGGCTCAGTTATAGATGCTGAGCACTTGAAAATCTGTCCCTTAAAGCCTTCTTCAGATGTTCGCTTTGCATGAATAGGATGCGGCTATAGAGCACTTCTTGCATACAAAGTTTGCTGGGAGTAGTAGTTTATAGTTCTGGTTTGCTGACACCATATAAACTCTACACTTACTACAGAAAAACTACAGATTCCAAGAGGAAGACACTTGGCACCATGAATCAATGCTTATGTGTGGTAATATTTAATCCTTGAGAACCCAAGACATAGACAGTCTACTGGTGAGTAGATGGTGGTAATCAATGTCAGTGGACCAGTCTAAAGTCTTTTTCAACATATTATCTCCCATCACAAACAAACTTTTGAGAGTTAGATTAATATTTACATCCTGAACCCTTCAAAAAATCAAAAAGGTTCTTTCCCCTCTTCTCAGCAACACTGCTTTCTGAGAAGAGCAAACTGAATTGTTTTTCTTACATTAAAAAATTAATATAGTGTAATAACTACATGGTTTCAGAGTAGACTCTTCTTCCATCATTATTTGTTCTATTTATCTTCCTTGTGAAAGCCGGTAAGTTTCATCTTTGCAGAGGCTCTACTGCTGACTCAGCTGGCTGAGCCTAAATGCAAAAAAAAAAAAAAAAAAAAAAAAGGGGGGACTACTTAAAAAAGGGTCAATGATTTTATTTTCTCATCATAAATATGAAATTTAATTAGCAGCTCACTGCTAATGAAGTCACCATGGAAAATGAGGTGACAGGCAAGCATAAAACACAACTGTGATGCAGCAGCCAATTTAACTCCTGCTTTGCCCTGCCAGAATTTCAGCTCTTCTAAGGCTGTTGTGCCCCATTTTTCTTTACTGGGAAAGATTCTCTATCCTTGTGGTAGCAATCACTCCAGTGTGAAACAGCAACATAAACAGTGCAGAAGAGGAGCACTGGGGGGCTTACCAGAGTCCTATAAAATATATAGAAACCTAGTGTCCCTCACAAGAGTCTTCAGCCCACATCCAGGCCTCCGTGGGCTGTGCACCTTTCCCTCTGGGCTTACCATGTCTCTAGCTCCCATAGCTCCAGAGGGAAAGGAGGTTGTGTGAAGGGGTAGGGTTCCAGAACTCGGGCTCCAGCCTGAGCCTGAATGTCCACACTGCAATTGCCTGAGCCAGCTGACACGGGCCTAAGACATACCCTAAGAGCAAGGGGCTTGTTCCTAGGAGTGTGTGTACGTGTGTTATTCTGCCAGCTCCTCTGACGCAGCTCCTGAGCAGCAGAAGACAGAAGTTCTTGCAACTGGGTCTGTGTATCAGTGTGAGTGTAAGGGGGAACAAGTGTGCCAGGTTCCTGCACAATCACACAGCCACAGCTGCCTAAGGTAAGTTCAGAGCAAGGATGCACAGGTCCTTTTTGCCGTAGTGGAGGAGCACAAATTGCCAAAAAAAACCCCAAACAACCCTGTACAGAGTCATCACTGAAAAGCGGGGAAGCACTGTGGGAGAACACTGGGAGAGCTGAGTGAACCAGTGCAACCACAAAATCTGCACTTCCCACCTACTCTATCAGTAAAAGGTTGGAAATGAATTGGTGGGGGTGGAAATGTTCACAGGAGCTGCCCGGGCTAGTGCAAGTGAAATGATTTCTGGACTATTTGGGAAGCATTTGGAGCAATGCTGTGGGTGGGCAAGAGTATTGCTGGTACTTGAACTAGCTGTAAATGACAACCTTTTCTCATTGTTGTATGCAGTGTTGTTGTAACCATGTTGGTCCCAGGATATGAGAGAGACAAGGTGGGTGACGTAATATCTTTTATTGGACTCACTTTTGTTGGTGAGAGAGAGACAGAGTCGAAAGCGTGTCTCTCTCACCAACAGAAGTTGGTCCAACAAAAGATATTACCCCACCCACTTTGTCTCTCTAATATTTTCTAAAGTAGATGGGCCTTAACAGCACTGGCCCTGGTTACTATTTAATTCTTAAAAAGAAAAGGAGGACTTGTGGCACCTTAGAGACTAACCAATTTATTTGAGCATAAGCTTTCGTGAGCTACAGTTGCATCCGATGAAGTGAGCTGTAGCTCACGAAAGCTCATGCTCAAATAAATTGGTTAGTCTCTAAGGTGCCACAAGTTCTCCTTTTCTTTTTAAGAATTCAGACTAACACGGCTGTTACTCTGAAACCTATTTAATTCTTCTGGCTTCATTGCTGAGACTTCAGGGCAGGGCTTGAAATCCTGAAAGACGCAGGAATGAGGTTGCATACAAAACAGTTTGCCTGCCAATGTGACATACCCAGTGGCTAAGAACCAGCAGCATTCTACCCAGTGTGGAACTGCTACAGAGATGGCTCGGGGCTGCTGAGGATTTTCCAGATGAAACAAGATCTTGTCGTCCTCAGCGTGGCCTAAAGGCAGGGAGTTTACATCTCTGATGTTTGTTTGGAAAAGTAAGAGCTTTGTAATGCTGGCCCAGGAAAGTGCCAGGTGCTGATACCTGACTGCTGGCAAAGCCTCTCAGATCAAATCAAGCTCACTGGGTGTTCGCACAGCACTTTTCAATGGAGGATCACAGAGCATTTTACAAACATCATTTAACTCTCACAACACCTCCATGGGGCACATAAGTATCATTATGCGCACTTTACATTTGGGTAGACAGAGGAACACCGTGAATTGGCGGCAGAGCCAGGAATGCATCCAGGAATTCTGATGCCCAGTTGCCCTACTCTAACCACTGCACTGCCCTCCATTTCTCATCATAGATTTTTTCCCCAGCTGAGATTGCAGCCCCTATTTATACCCTGACAAAGAACAGTGAACAACAACTCAGATTCTGGATTCTATTCTCACCCTCCTCCCTGCAGACAGTAGCTGAAGCTGGATCTGAGCAGGTAAAAAATAAAGAAAACACCTGCCCTATTTTGGCATTCTGGCTACTTCTATTTCCTGTAATTAACCCTGTCTCTTTTTGTAGCCTGCCTGTTCAGAATTACTTCTTACCAGCTGAGGATGTTGGGGGAGAGAGGGCTGGAAGAGTGATAACACACCAGGAATAATGAAAATGGAGTTAGCAAAGATAGAGGTGACTTTTCAGGTTTCCACTCACCAGCAGTGATTAATATGAAGCTTTTACATGCTAATGTTTTCCTGCCTTCTGCCAGTAATAAATAACCAATATGCTTTAATACCTAGTTATTATTCATCCCTTTCAGATATTTGGATTTTGATTCTTTGCTGCAGCTCAATCACATTGAATTTCTTTAACCGGGACAGCTCCATTAAGGCGCCTCTCCAAGGACATCCTGGCAGGGCTGGTGACAGTAATGGATAACATGGCACATGAAAGAGAGGAAAACTACAACACAAAATATTACTAGCCATGGGGAAACATAAGAGAAAACTCCAACATACACAAAACTACATTTAAAGTAATGTTAGGCATGTAACACAAGCCAATACAACGAAAAAACGCACAATTACGCCTGACACTCCATTCTTAACTTGCTCTGTAATGTCTGGGCACTACAGCAAATAAGTTATGCTACTTAATCACTGTTTGACATCCTTACACTACCCTAATATAATGTGGTGAGTTAAGAAAGCAATAGCACCATTAACTATGAATTTCCTTGGGTTTTTCTTTTAACTCATCTGTCACAACTTTAACTTTCGTGTGTTAATTTTTTTGGTCTTTTCAGAGGTTTTTTATAGAAGAAACGAAGGGTAACGTTATCAAAAGCACTTGAGTGACTTAGAAGTCTCAATCCCACTTTCAAAATTTTAGGTGCTTAACTCTCATTGGGATTTTCATTAAAATAAATGGGACTTTAGGGTGACCATAGTTCAGGTTTCTGAAAAGAGGACACTGTCGGGGAGGGGCGAAGGGATCTGGAGGAGAGTACATTTGGGGGAGCTGGAGATGATACGTGCAGCAGGGGTACTCACTGGAGGTGGTGGTGGGGGACAGCATCACTCCCTGTCATAGTGGCAGGGCAGCTGGCGCAAGTCCAGGATGCAGCAACAGCTGTCAGCCAGTGCCTCTCTGCAGGCCCCTACCCTGGGCTAGGAGCTGGGGCCTGGGTAGGCAGGATCTGCCAGCTGTGGCTGCAGAGGAATGGACCAATCAGCTGTCAATGCAGGGAAGGGACCCATCAGGAAGTGGACCCATTGGGGTTCTTTCTGAGTTGCAGCATCTGGCTCTGAAAAAGTCCTGGACATTGCCTGTTATTTGAATAATCCTCCCAGACAGAGGATGGAGGCTCAAAAAAGAGGCAATGTCCAGGAAAACTCAGTGTATGGTAACCCTGCTTATGAGCCTAAGCCACTTAGGTGCTTTTGAAATTTTTATCCCAAACAACATTCATAATCATAAAAAGCTGATTAATGGACATTCATTTCTAGGATACATGCTCTGCAGTAATCTGCCAATATACCCCAATCCTAACCGGCAAAACTTCTACTATACCAGTGCTGAGGAGACCTTGGGAAAATTCAAATTAAATTTGGCAGCTTCAAATATAGGTAAGAGTATGCTTATAACATTTTCAGATGATACCAAATGGGGGAGGGGGAGAGGGAAAGGGTTGCAAACACTTTGGAGGACAGGATTAGAATTAAAAATGACTTTGAGAATTGGTCTGAATTCAACAAAATGAAATTCAGTAAGGACAAGTGCTAAGCGTGTTCCAGATGAATGGAAGAAATTGAAAACAATACTATTGATGAAGAAAGGTGATACAAAAGAACTGAGCAACTACTGTCCGATCACACTCCTCTCACAAGTGTATTAAGTCTTCACCCGTGTCATACTCAATCAGATTAAGCAGGATCTTGAAATGCACAAAAGCAGAGAACAAGCTGGTTTCCGCTAAAGGTATTCAACAATTGATCACATCCACTCATTTGAAGGGGAATGCAGTAGGAGGAGAAAGGCAGGGTGGCCAAGTTTCAACAAAATAAAGATTTCCCTACTGGACGATGAACTGCCCATTAAGAAAAGGAAAGAACTGTTTAACTCCACTGTTCTGCCAGCAATGATATACGGAGCAGAAAGCTGGTCAATGACAAAAGCGGAGGAAGAAAAATTCACTATCACCCAGAGAGCAATGGAAAGGCGAATGCGTAAGATATAGCTCCGTGATCATATACCAAATGAGGAGATCAGAAGGCATACAGAGGTGAACAATGTAGTGCAGGCGATGTACGATGCAAAGTGAAGGGGAGTGTGTCATGTAGTCCGCAGGCAAGACAATAGGTGGACAACCCGCATCAGTGACTGGATCTCCAGAGACCACAAGCGACTGATGGGCAGACCGAAAATGCACTGGGCCGATCCCATGACAAAACTCTTTGGCCAGAAATGGAAAGAACATGCTTGCAACAAAATAGAATGGTGTGGCATTGACTTGCGTTCGTAGAGGGACAGATGAGGACAAGCCAGACAAAGGTGACAAATGCAAAATACTTCACTTAGGAAGGAAAAATCAAAATGGGCAACTACAAAATGGGGAATAAGACTGCTGAAAAGGATCTGGGGTTATAGTGGATCACAAATTGAATAAGAGTCAACAATGGCTAATATAATTTTGGGATGCATTACCAGAAGTGTCATAGGTAAGACACGGGAGGCAATTGTCTTGCTCTACTCAGCACTGGTACATAGCTGGAGCACCAGAGCCAAGGCCAGACACCAGCTGGCCTCAGCTGGAGCACTGTGTCCAATACTGGGCACCACACTTCAGGAAAGATGTGGAGAGTCCAGAGGAGAGCAACAAAAAAGATAAAAGATTTAGAAAAAAAATCTATGTGAGGAATGGTTGAAAAAACTGGGCACGTTTAGTCTTGGGAAAAGATGATGGAGAGACAGGGATCTGATAACAGTCTTTCCATATGTTAAGGGCTGTTAGAAAGAGGATGGTAATCAATTGTTCTCCATGTCCACTAAGATAGGACAAGAAGTAATGGGCTTAATCTGCCACAAGGGAGATTTAGGTTAAATATTAGGGAAAACTTTCTAATTCTGAAGGTATTTAAGTTCTGGAATAGGCTTCTAAAGGAGGTTGTGGATTCCTCATCACTGGAGGTTTTTAAGCAAGAGTTGGACGAACACCTGTCAGGGATGGTCTAGGTTCACTTGGTCCTGCCTCAGCCCAGGGGCTGGACGTGATGACTCCTAACCCTACGTTTCTATGATTCTATCAGTATTTATAAATTCAACCTTTTCTTCTTCTCACAAATCAATAATGGGCCCATTAAAAACAAAATTCAGATATATATGAAATTCAGGCAGGTGAAACCTAGATATCAGAAAAAGAAACAGAAACAAAGAATGTTTACAATTTGTCAACTTTTATCCAAATTGGAATTCTATCCCTTGCTTGCCTCCAATAGCTAATGTTTCAAATGTAGGCCCAGGATCCCATATAGGGTTAGTGACACCTGTAATTTAACAGGCTCAAAAGCCATTTTTCTGATGTTGTCCCTGAAACAGCTTCAGGTTGACACACTATCAGGTTGTGACTTAGCATCAATGCCATGATGATGCAACTTTGAGTCATTGTGGCTTCCACATTATAGAAAAAAGGTCGGAACCTGTTGCCAGAGCTTTCTGACAACTTGCCAGCCTCCAAAGTGATGGTTAAAATTACCAGCATTTCTGCCCAGACTGTCAGCCATGAATATCATTTTCTGATTGCTTTCTTCAAGTGGAGAGTTCAACCTATCCTCAACAGTAATGCACATAAAAGGTCAGCAGATTCTCACACCTGCGCAACACCCCTGAATTCACTGGCATTGCATGTCCATAACTGTCAGCAGCATTTAACCAGGAGCTCCTACTGTCATTAGCCCCAACAAGCACAGGGGAGTCATACAAACACCAACATGTACAACAACACTCCAAGTGGAGATGCCTCAGAAGTCCCATCCTCCCTTCTGACCAGAGAGTTTCAGGTAAAAATAAACTGATTCAGTGTTTCCAGCCCTATAGGAAACATAAGGCCCCTTTATTTCTTCTAACAATCAAAGCAAAAGAAAAAGAAAAGCACCCCCTTTCTGACTTGAGACAAGAGTTTAAATACTTCATGTTTCATATTGCACCAACATCTTTCATAGCAAAGGCTGCACAAAGAAGCACAACTCTCCCAGGTCACCAGTGAAATGAGTTTGATAATCTCAACAAAGTGGATCTTTGGGTTTGCTACAAAGCCATTAGAGATTGATGGAACTGTAAATCTTTGCTCAGGAGACGCCAATAAATAGAAACTGCAGTGTGGGAGCGAGGTCTAGAATGGAAGAGTTCGTTCTTGTTCAGGACTAAGGTGCAGCGGTAGAGTTTTGGAAGAACCCATAGAGTGCTGCAAGTAGAAAGTAAATAATCCTATTTAAAACACACACACAGTAAAGTGACTTCAGGTGTTTTCCCAGCTTACTTATGCTCAGGATTCAGAATTCACAGAGGGAAATATTTTAAGAGTTTCTTCATGGTTATTTCTAATTTTTATGGAAATGGCTCTTCTGCTTAGGTGTAGAAACAATATCCGGAAACCCATTAAGCAAACCCATAGCCATTAACCAATCTAGCATTGCACATACTGATATCTGTTACAATGATCATTATGTAGAAGGATTTTATGTATCACATATCAATTTTTCAGAATTAGTTTATGAACATATGTCCACAACATACTCACAAAACAAAAGGGAAACAATCTGTTAACTGCTAATGGCATCCATGTACATACTACCACCATATAGCCTATTCCAGCATTCACAGAGCAAATATCCTATTCTATCCACATTAATGAGGAAAACTTAATTACCAATGAAGGACCCGATCCAGTGCCCACTAAGGTCAATGGGAGTCTTCCCACTGACTTCAATGAAGTTTTGATCAGGTCCAAAGACTGTTTTTCTAACACTGATAAGGAACCTTCATGCTTATGAATTTTCTCACAACTCACCCAATTTACTTTAAAATGTTACTATTTAGGAGGGCTCACAGAACAGCGTGATATTCATGCAGAGAGAAAGTATATTTGACTATGCCAAACCAGACATTAGACACCAGAATCCAAGCATCTGTCATCGCTATACCTATTTACTTTACACAGAGATTCAGTCACCGAAGAAACAAGTATTAAGCCTATAGTAATTTTTTACAGAACTAAACTAAAAATTTAAACTAAAAAGTCTTTAAACTAAAACATTTAGTTTGACATTTCTGATAGACTTCCAGGGATGTTTGACACAGTCCTCTTTCCTGTTGAGTTGCTACACAGACCCATCACAGCTGATTACACTGGAAAGCAATGCAACATACAGCAGTGAAAGCAGATGAGGTTTAGTGGGGCTTTCACAAGAACTAGCCCTCTGCCACACTTGCACAGGAACTACATACATTATGCCCAGCTGTTAATGATGCTATTCGTTCTTTACTTTCATGAGCTTTGCAAAATTTACTAGTTTTTTTTGTATAAAAATGGAAGAGCCCTATCTGCCAGTGATTTTAAAGGCAAAACTCCCCACCGATTTCAGTAGATAGTTTTGCATGTGGACTGATGGCAGGATATGGCCCCCACTAAATTTTCTCTCTTCTGGAATCCAAATATTTGGCAGGAGAATGTGGAGCGGAAGAGACATCTAGATTTAAAGTAAAATCCGAAAACCACTTTTAACTTCAACTGAAGTCATTGTGACAATCCTCCAGAAAGAAGTAATTCACCAACTACACATCCTATGTGAAATGGGTATAACCCAGTTCTGCCAAAGCTGCAATTTAAACGGACTGACATTGTTTTCCCTTTTTGTCTGCAAGGGGCAAAAGTGAGGGGGGGCCAAGAGGAGAGAAAAAAGTGACTGAGGAAGCTAGAACAGACACACTTTTTATTACCTTGTTGGATCTGTGCCACAGACAGCAATCATATAAATCTTATGGCGACCATTATAACTCCTGAGCCGTTGAACAAATCACAAGCAGAAAGGTTACTCTCCTGAAAATATTCACCTCCATTAAAACTACTGACCCAGAGAGGAGGGTGAAGGCAGCATTTCTGAGGAAACGTTGGGGCGGGGGAGATGGAAGCTGTTTTACGTGCACACTTGTAAAAATCCATCATCTGTACTGAAAATAAACTTATTCTTTTCCTTGTTTCCTTTTTTAAAAGTACAGGCACTGTACCCTCAGCAATGAAGGCAGCACTCTATCAGCCCAGTTCAGCTTCTGCGGAAGTCAGTGGGCAAAGCTCCTATGGGCTGCCAGGGAAAAGTCAAATGGAGAACTTTATTAACTGTTTGATTTACGGAAACACTTTTTGTCAGTTCCTGGTGTGTTTTCATAAATTCATCAAAACTCTTGACACTGGAGCATGGAGCATCACATTCTGGGGGTGAAATTCTCCTCTCTGTTACACTGTGGGAATGCTACTGACATCAATAGAGTTGCACTGGCAAAACCATGGAGAATTTGGCCCAAGATTTATGTTAAAACCAATAAAGGGCTTGATCTTACATTCCTTGCGCGCCCAAGGAGTTTGGGATGCATAAGGAGTCAGGATTGGGCCCAAAATGTGCTAAAAGTCTGTTAAAGCAAAAATTCAATATAGTTTTTTTATTATAAACAGTACACTGGAAATAGCACGTTTGCTGTTTTTGCAGCATTGGAGATTGTCTACAGAGGGGGCTGGCGGACTCTTGAAGTTCTCACAAAATGCCTTGGAAGCTCGTCCCAGAAAACACCAGGCTCCAAAGGGGATGAATTTGTACATAATTCAGACAAAATAAGGTCTGGTCTACACTACGGATCTAAACCAGTATAACTGCATCACTCAGGGGTGTGAAAAATCCACACCCCAGAGTGATGTAGTATATTGACCTAACCCCCAGTGTAGACAGCGCTATGTCGGTGGAAGAGCTTCTTCTGTCAATATAGCGACTGCCCCTCGGGGAGGTGGATAAACTGCGTCCATGGGCGAGCTCTCTCCCGTCGACAACTGCACCAATGCAGCATGTTAAATGTAGACCTGCCCTAAGCATTTAAAAAACTGTTATTTGCTTTTTAACAGGAGTCATAATTTGCCCGAGTAGCAAAATGAAAATTCAGAGAAAAACTATCTAAACCCCTCATTTTCATAAGTGGTCCCAATTGCCATGCTGCTTTCCCTTGGCTATGAACTGGCAACAGCTCTTGGTCACTAAAGTTAAATTAGTTGGGAGAGTTTGTTCAATGAAGGGTCCAAATTTAGTTGCTGCAAATCAGAATGGTGATAAATTGACAGAGGTGCATGGATGAAGACTGTACTGTTTCCACATACATTATAGGGTTTGTTATTTGCTTAGTTCAGGGCCATCTCTTACTGGAGACAGCGACATGAAAACGTCTTGGAGTCAAAGACTTATGTCCTGATTCTCCATTCTGGAGTAACTGTTCTCAGTGCAGTGGAAGGGAAGGCAAAGTGGCTTTAACCTTTAGACCTATATTGGAGCAGACCGAGGAAAAGCTAGGGGTTAAGAGAAGTTGCCCATGCAAATTCAAAACTTCTACTAGCTACAATGACAAAGAGCTCACCTCAGACCCCTCCTGGTAATTAATGAAGCCACTGTAAGTAAGCTCATGAACTGAATAACAGCCAAGACGTTGTTACCCTGGGGAGAGATTTTCAAAGGCCAGTTTACTTATCAGGTGTCCCAGCCTGTAACTTGGTGCAGTGAGAGGGAAATGCTCTGAAACGGGAGGTCTGATTACCTATGGCGATTGTATTGTAGTCCCACAATCCTTGCAGGAGGACATAATGAAAGGGTACACGAGACATGCCAGGGCCTCACAAAATGTCAGGTGTGGTGACCCAGCACACAGAAGAACCTCAAATGCCAGGTGGAATCATGCAGAATGACTAAAATGGTGCAACTGAAAGCGTGGGGCGGGGTGGGGGGAGAAGAAGGAGGAGCAAGGGGAGCTACTAAGACTGGGGAAGGGCAGGGAGCTGGCTCCAGGCTGGGAAGAGGCTTCCTGGTAGTTCCTACAGCCTTTCCTCTGTGGTTGGTGCCCAGTGCCCACTGAGCTCCAACACACATTTCTTAGCTACTGGCCCCCTGCCGCCCTGCTCAGGTGCTGGTGCCCTGTGCTGTTCCCCACCCCAGCACCTGATGCATGTTTTCCTGCCCCTCCCCCATGCTGGGCTTCTCCACCAGGACCCACTGTGGCTAGTGTCTGAAAGATAGGCTCGGGCTGGGCTGGGGAGTCCTACCTGCTCCCCGGTGGCCAACCTGATCTTGTGCACCTTGGTGGCCACTCCAGCCCCTCCTTCTGGTCCCCCTCTTGTCTGCATGAGATATTGTGGGGGTGGAAAACATCGGGGGGCAGAAAGATAAATCCACACCCCCAATATTTTCACTGTGGGGGCACTAATCCTCCCCCTCCCCAGTGCCCCTGACTCAAAGTACTTTTCATGCCCACAAAACTAGCCAACAGACCATGAGATATAATAGCACGAGCTGGAGGGAGAAAGGCTCCCAGATAGTCGATTGCTTGTGATAATATTCTCGACTTGTAGAAATTCTACTTCTCAATAGGCCCACAAGTCAATAGGTGATAGAAAAATTAGACTGCAGTTGTTTCAGCATTCCGGAAGGAATGGTCACTCACAAAAGGCCATAGATTGCCAGCTCTGCATCCCTGAAACTCTTGGGATGCTGTCACATTTCAAGCATGCTATTTGCAGCCCCCCCTCCCCCCGCCCCCCACCATCCACAAGATTTTACTTTAAATCTAGACATCTGAGAGAGCAGGACAGAGTGCTAGAAGAATTCCAGAACATAAAGACCCCTTGTTACTTCTGCTGGGATACGGGGCAATTTCCTTGCTTTACGCTGAGAAATCTGAAATCAGAACAACACCGCCAGCCCTGGAAGTAAATCTTCATCTTAAATGGCGCTGGTTTAAGGATGTGAGGGTGTGAGATGTCAAATCTAAGAAATCTCAGGCCTTGCTTTTAAGTGTCACAATCCAGTCCAAAACGTATCCAAACTTAAACCAGGACACAATATCAGCTGTTGTCATTGGGTGTACTTTTACCCCAATATCCTACATGTTTGAGATGGATCAAAATTCTCAGTACATGAGAAACAGGGAGCCTCTTCAGCTGTTTCTAACCCCTGCTGAATTGTTGTGAGGTTCTGGTAGCAATCACACCTTAGTCTTAACGGAGAGACACACGCTTATCGGACTCTACATCTTTGGGATTTGATAATCCAAGAGAATCGACAGGACAACCTCCTCCTCAAGGCTCAGAAAGTCCTGAGCAGAACCTTTGCAGTCAGGCAGAGGGAACAGTGTAATTGTTTTCTCTGTTTTAATTAAGTTCCTTGTCCAGCTTTTGAAGCACATATCTCGTTCTATGATTCTTTACCATTCTCCAAGGACATTTTGGACCAAACCATTCCCTTTCTCTGCCCCCCTCACTCCCCTCACTGCTCTGCTCATACAGCCTGCAATGGAAGGGGAAAGCACAGGTATAGCAGTACTTCCTCCAAATTTCCTGCAGGCACCACTGGGGGATGCAAAGGCTGGGAGGCAGCAGAGAGCTGGACCGCCCAGGTGGGCTCCGGTCCAGTATGGCAGCACCAGGAGTAAAAGGGAAGAAATGGACAAAGAAAAACTGGGGGAGAAGAGCAAATAGGAACATGGGGGAGACAGGGATACATGGGGGAAGGGCTGGGCCAGAACTTGGGGAGCAATGGGAGGACAGAAAAACTGGGAGGGGTGAGGGGAGAGATAGGAACTGTGGGAAGAGGAGAACACTTGCAGCAGGAGAGAATGGGTCCTTTTCAGAGGAGGCCGTATATATGTGCAAACGTGCATGGAGAGGAAGCAATGTGCGTATAAAGGGAGATACAAGGAGGCTCTGTGCTTGACAGTCAGACAGTGTGGGGAAGGGGGAGGCTGTCTGTTGTGTATTAGTGAGAGAGTTGGAAGAAACCTGCATAGGCATGTGTGTGTGAGTGAGTGAGTGAGTGAGAGAGAGAGAGAGATGGGGAGATTTTAAGGGGGCTGGGGAGCTTTTGAAACAAATCCTCCAAGTGTGGACAGGTGCAAAGGGAGGCAGCATGTGTTTGAAAGGGTAATTTTGGGGTAAAGCAAGAGCAGTGCACAAGACTGATTTTGCAGGGCAGGCAGCTCTATGTGTGAGAGAGATTTTGGGGAGAGGAAGTGGAGAGAGACTAGAGGAGGGGAAGAACAAAGAGATGGGAAAGGGGAACAAGACAGAAAAGAACAAAATAATAGAGGGAGAGGGGAGAGAAATTAATAACTTGGGGGAAGAGGTACAGCCCACTGCAGAGGCTAAAAAAAGAGGAAGGTGATGGAGGAGGATGAAAGGAAAAATAGGAACAGTTGTCATACAATAAAGAAAATATGTTGGATGGAAAATAGACGTAAAAAGATGGCAGAAAAGATAATAGACGATATATCAGGGTCAAAGAAAACAGAGTGGAAGAAATGAGAAGTACAGCTATAAAGCTAGAAAATATTCAGAGTGGTTTTATTACTTAGAGGAAGCATAAATCCTCAAACAAGAGTTTTACAGAAAGGGGCAGGATGGATTGTACTGCGAGTGGGAACAGAAACTTCCCTATCGCCAGCCCTGCTCAATCAATCTCCCTCCCTCTTACCTATCCCCTAATTCTTCCTCCTGATCCCCCCAAAACATTTTGATTTGTGCTTGCACCTATGAATGCAACCTGCAATTTCTGTACATGCAAAGTGGAGCTAGACCTGCCGAGGGTGAGAAAGGAGCTCGCAGAAAGACTATCAAAGAAGTCTCCGGGGGGGGGGGGGGGGGGAAGGAGTGAAACTGAAAGCTGCAGTGATCAGAACCAAGTACCATCCCAGCCGACAATGGTGTGGAGCTGGTCTGGCAGGTGGCTGCTTTCCTTACCTTGGGCGCTCATGAGTGACCAGGCTCACTTGCTGTCCTGCTGCTGGGTGAAATTCACTAGGTCATCTCCACGCACTTGTCAGTATCCCTCTCCAGGAGTCCTAGAGAGGTGAACCCTGCTCTGCATCTGCTGGGACGGAAGGGAATGGCAAGGGCCAGAGCCCTGCAGATAGCCAAGAGTCTAGGGAGAAGAGGGCTCTGGAATACAGGATGCAAGTGCACCAGTGTCAGAATGAGCAAGTGGCAAGACAGAAAGTAAGAAAAAGTGTGTCACAGGCTGGGAGGGGCGGAGAAGGAAAATGCAAAGACCTGACAGGAAACCAGACTCTATTAATCGGCACAAGGTTAAAAAAAAGAAAAAGAAAAGAAAAGAAAAAAAAAAAAAAAAAAGAAGAAGAAGAGCTCTGCTCTGCAGTATAGGGACTGCTTGCAAAGGCTTCTGGACACAGGTGGAAGCAGAGCCCAGAGGTGCGCACTGCAAGCAAACTCCAGCCTCTAAACCAGAAAGGGATTGGGCAGCCCAGCAGCAGCACAAGCACAAACTACAGCTTTCGGTGGAAGTATCAGATTGCCTCCCTGCCTCTTACGAGTCTGCTGCATCACCAGGGCGCAGAGTCTGCACAATCTGTTCCCCTTTGATGCAAAGGCAGACATGGCAAATGCACATGTTACAGGTATTGCTCCTTTCCTAGCACAAGGTAATAGCCCTTCCCTGCCCACAGCCCACGCCAGCCAGAGAGGGGAAGGGAAAGGATGAATGGACACTTCAGCCTGCAGTGAAAAATAAAAGATTCAAGAGCAGCAGTTTCAGGTAGAGTTTGGGAGGTTCCAGCGTTTCCAAGTTCCAGAGGCTTCTCCAGGAGACATCCACCCTATTAGCTGCTTGTTCATTTTGTTGTTTTTAAACAGGGGGAATGGAGGGGGAATTTAAATACTATTATTTTTAAAATAACATTTTACATGTTTTACCAAGGAGGAGAAAAATCTCTGTTGACTTCAGTATAAAGCAGGGCTTTGACTTGCAGAACCTCTGCAGGCTTGATGCTGGGCTGCTGGCTCAGGGCCATACGTGGGCAAACCCCCATATACTGGGGTCTTACTGAGCACCTTCACCTTCCAAAATGTGGAAAGAGGCCTCTTACCATAGGCACAGCCACAAGGAGTAAGGGGGAACAGAATGCAACAGATGGCAGCAGTATAGTAGTACACTAACTCCCCAGCAGGGGGCACTAGGGCAGCCATAGAGCTGGACCCACCTTGACGCTTCATCAGGAATCAGCACCAGGAGTTAAGTGGGAGTAAAGAGACAGATGAAGAGGAGACTGTGAGTGTGTGGGTAAGGGAGCCACCATGTGTGTGCCCCAATGTGTGTGGGGAAAGAGATACTGGTGTGTGTGTATTTGCTGGGCGGGAAATAGGAGAGCGTGAGAGATGCTAGACGAGTGGAGAAATCAGAGAGACTGGAAATGGGGTACCTAGAGAGAGAAGAGAGCAAGGGCATGGGGAGAGACCACTACACTGGAAAAGAACGAGGAAGGGAGAGACGGAAAGAGGAACAGTTGGTATGCTATAAAGAAAAATACAGTGGACGGAAGAACAAATGTAAAAAGCCAATGGAAAAATACTGAGAGACACAACAGGGTCACAGACAACAGCAAAGGAAGTGAGGGGGCAAAGTGAAAAGAATGAATGCAAGGCAGAAAATGCAAGTCTCAAATACTCGTATTACTGAACAGAAAACTTACATCCCTCATGAAAGCGTTTTTTTAGAAAGGGGCCACATGCGCCGTGCTGGCTGAACTACATTTTCGGAGGGCAGCAAAATGGCTAGGGCCAGCCTGTCTCTTCTTCCCTGTCCTCAACTTTAATTCATCCTCATGGTTCCCCCACTTTGCATCCACACCTCCGCCTCTTTCCTTGATGGCTAGGGAGCACTTGCAAAAGCTCCCCCAAGGGGAAGGAACCGGTGCAGGCTCAAACTGAAGGGGAATCCAGTTTCCTGTTAAAATGCTGTAATTACTTTAATAAATAGAACAAGAACCCAAAGATCAAAGGATACTGGAGTTCCTCATTTCCAGCAAAGAGCTGCAGTACAGTACGACACACAGCCCAGTACACCTCTCATTACCGCCTTCTGTTCCAGTTTTAAATGAGGGCCATCTTTTATCAGACCTCTCACAAACATGTCCTCTTCAGCCTGTGGTGAAACCTCTGTACTGCGTGTGTGCATTTACAGAGAGGATTGGTGGGAGACCGAGGAATGCTGCTCAGCTGCATGCTTCCTTCTTTGAGCAGGAAGAACCCAGTGAGAGGACTTGGGGGATGGGAGCGTGAATCGACCCCGCAATGTTTTGGCACTTGCTTAAAGTTCCATAGGCCTCAGAGCTGGAGGGGGCCATGACCCTACTACTTTTAAGCAGTGGTCCTGTTCTACATCTGTACAACTGCTATTGGAGTGGTCCAGAGCATCGCTCCAGCTGCGTGCCACAACACCACTGAAGCTGACCCAACTGCCCTTTCATTCGGACAGAGGGGCAGCCGAGCCTAGTGGTGTTGTGACCAGGCACATGGGGAATCTGCCAAGAACTTGACTCCTGGCAGCGCTGGCTCATGTGCTGGTGACTGAATTACAGTCAATTAGTGCCTACATGGGGAACAAATACTTAATAATGGACTCTTCAGTCTAACAGAGCAAGGTACAACATAATGCAATGGCTGGAAGTTGAAGCTAGACAAATTCAGAATGGAAACATGTAAATTGTTAACAGTGAGAGTAACTAACCATTGGAACAACCTACCAAGGGTCATGATGGATGCTCTGTCACTGACAATTTTTAAAATTAATATTGGATGTTTTTCTAAGAGAGACACTAGGAAATATTTTGGGGACATTCTATGGTCTATGTTATATAGGACGTCAGACTATATGATCGTTCTGGCCGTGGAATCTATGAAGGAGAGAGGGGAGGTTTCCTGGCCTAAAGAGAGCTGGACTCTCAGAGGGAGGAGGGAAGCTGGAATTTGCCTCGTACCCTCCCCAAATATCTGAATTGGTGCTACTGGCAGAAGTGCCATTTAAACACTGCATTCTAAGAGGTTCTGCAGCTTTTGGGGAAGTGTGGCCAACAGGCTGGGGCAAAGGAAGGAAACAGAAGAATATTTTTGAGAAAACAAGTATAGTACTAAGTTCTGTTTTATGCTTTCTACTCTTTTCACAGAGGAAGCTGATATGCAGATGCACCAGGGGAACCATTTGCAGCACAACTACTGGGACTAACTATGCCTGTAGCTCTCACTTCCACACAAATACCAGGCAGTTCAGAGCTGAGATTTCCCAAAGATCTTTCACATAAATACCAAGCCACAGTTCCTTTACAACACTGATAATCCCTCCCTGACTCCCAGGGGGAAAATGGGTTGGAAATAGGGCATGAGGGAATTAGGATCTGTTCCTGGTTTGTTTTGCAAGGTGCTGTTAGGTAAACATAAACAGCTTTCAAAAGACTCAGTAACTTGTTTTAAATAAGAGCCAAGCATTCACTGGGCTCAGAGTGGGGTCTTATAGACTGCTTAATTATCTGCTGGGGCTTTAGTAACCCTATGGATCCTGTCACTGAAACCTGCAATGATTTAAAATTATCCTTAATCATAAAATGGAAGCCTCATACACTGAGATTAGCCCAGTGTGATCCAGCCCCCAGACACAAGGTCACACTCAATCCCAATTTCTTTTATAAGAACTTTTTTTTACCATTGATCCTGATTTTCAGTGTCATGGAGAAGGCTCTTGAGCAAGTGGTATTTTCCCCCTGTAGCTTCTTAGTCCAGATTCACTCAGCCTGGTACGGGAAAGTACAAATTGCATCTCTCTGACAAGAAGGGATCTGGCATTGGAAGAAGAAATTCACCAAGAGGGAACATAGGTGGTGTGTCCACTGCTACTCTTCATCAGGATAGCTATAAGGGAAGAGGAGTTTTAGTTTCCTCTAGTGGCTCCATAGAAACCCTGCCAATGGAGGCTGGTGAATGAGTGCGCCCTTCAGCTGCCCTGTCCATAACCCTCCCCCCCAACCCAACCCCACCCACTTTTGGGGCTTTGCTCATGCCCTGCACTATCCCACTATACCTTCCCTCTCTGTAGGATTTTATCCATTGGGAGCCTTGTATCTGAGTTTACACCTTCAGAAACCAGTATAAGCTGGAGGTGAAGCTAGCTCATTTGGTCTACCAGGGTGGCCAAGCAATAGAGTGGATTTAGCACATTAACAGAGTCCCTTGTCAGGTTGCTGGACTTGCTTTGTATGCATCCTTCCCATTAATGCTTTCAAGATATAAACTAGAACTCTTGTGGTCTGTAGGCAGGCATCCTCTCTTTGACTAGGCCATAGGAGCTGTGCAAAGCGTCTCTCTCCACTGGAAGATCCTCTTTGCACAACTTCCCATGTTCCTCTCTTTCCATGGCAATTAGATCACTGGCACCCAGGAAGGCATTCTGTAGTCCAGCAATAAAGCTGCTGAATGTCTTTGGATATTCCCATGCTGAAGAGGCTGACCAGAATCAGCCATGGGATGCAGAGGAACACTGAACTATCCAGCTCTTAAATTGTCATCCCTGTGCTTCTCTTCCTTCTCCCAAGACAGTAATCCCAGCCCATGCAAAGACTGCCCTTAACTCCTAGAAAATCTTTCCTTATCAGCATAATAGTTCTGAAAGTCCCTGGATACAAGAAATGCATTTCACAAGCTATTGATCTGAGAAATAATATAATGCATTTGTCCTGGAGGCCATAGCTCTGTGCTCCTGTATATATGGTTAACACAACTCCTTTACAGCAAAGAAACAGAACTAAGGAATACCTTTCATGATAGAGATGTCGATTTCCTGCAATATCCTTGAAGAGCCTTATTGTATTACGTTTATGTATTATTGCGGTCCAGGATTGTGTGTATCCTCTTTAGTGGGGAAATGTGACAGAGGTGAGACCTGGGAGTTCAAAAGACTATACTGAAATTGTGCCTGAGAAGTATTGACTTTTGGGACAATAAGTGTTAAATCGATTTCCTGGGAAATCCCTAGGGGAAGGTTAACCCAAATTCCCCAAATCCAGTTATACAAAAACGCAGCCTTTTGAAGCAATACCCGCAGAGGGTAATTGTCTGCTGATTACCTGTTACAGAAGGCCAAGAGCAAAGGCCAAACTGTATAAAGAAATAGATGATCTGCCCAGATGTTGTTCTGGATCTAAGACAGAAACGAACTTTAACCATGGGGAAAGCCCAATTCTGGGTTTTGAAGGACTGAAACCTACTAGAGTCCTAGGTTGAAGTTGGGTGTGGCCTTTGATAAGTTTTTAGCATGTTTGTAGGCTCTTTTATTGTCTTAATATGTTTTATCTGTAATGCTTTTACTGTAAGAATAAATGTGCTTGCTTAGAAGGAGCTGTGTAATAACTTATAACTGTGGGCAATACACGGGTCATAGCCCTAGGCCTTTTTAGGCTGTCTGGCTTGTGGGGCTATCACAATGTAAGTCAGGGAGCTGGGAAGCCTTAAAATCGCTGGTCAGGGGGGAGAGAGACATGGGTCTCCACCCCACAGAGGTGATGGTTGGGAGCCAGAAGTCTAAAGTGGGTGCCCTTGGTAGACCATGGAGGGGGAATCCAGGCATATTTTAATATTATTAGTGTTTTTAATTATCCTAGATCAATGGTTTTCAACCCGTGTCCGCGGATTTCTGGGGCTTTGCAGACTACGTCTAAGATTTCCAAAGGGGTCTGCACCTCCATTAGAATTTTGTTTGGAGCCCACAAACATAAAAAGGTTAAAAACCACCGCCTTAGAACATCATTCTTAATTAAAGATATTAATAATTTATTATGTCACTCTGGAGGTTTGACTCAGATGTATTTCCCCCTTCATTTCACCATCCTGTGGACAAGTAGCTGTTAAGCCTTCAGCTCTAACATCAGATATCAGAAATGCCCCTTGATCTTAAAAAGCAATATGCAGGTGGATTTTTGTAACACCTATGGGGATAATGGTTTAAATCCAGCAGGAAAATGTTCCCATCTGTATGCTTATGATACACATTCAAATAGTGTTTCAATTGCCTGAACTATGAAATATTGTGCTAGTGAGGCATATATCACATGGGCAACAGATAGTATAAAATTTTCTCTCATATGACTGTACAGGATTTTATGTATTTTTGCACAAAATTTGTAGCCGTTAGTGACTGGCACAGTATTATTGAGTCTAGCAGTGTGTGCCTGTTCTTAGCACATTCACCCTTGTTCTGTAAGGTTTGGGGTCAAATCCCACTCCAGGACTTTGGTTTGTATCCATCAAGACCTCACAGTAAAGTAATGATGGGTGACAACTAGAGATGTAAAAGGTTAAACGGTTAACTGGTAAGCATTAGGCTTACAGGTAACCCTGGTGACCCTGCACCGACTGGAAGGACCCCAACCCTGGCCGCGTCAGTCCAGCAGGGCCCCAGCCCCAGCTGCGGTGGCTGCTTGGAGTTACCCCAGCCCCAGCTGTGCCAGGCCAGCCGGAGCTACCTCGTTTAATGGTTAACCGATATAATTTTAATCATTTAACTGGTTAACTTTTTAAACCGGTATTTACATCCCTAGTGGCAACCTATCAGAAGAGCAACCCTCAGCTGAAATGGTGAACTCGGATCCATTTTGCCTGCTCTGGGGTTGCATAGGTGAAGGTTTAAGATACTATGGCACTCTTTCCAAAAGAATACGGGTTTATTTAATGTCTGACTCTAGGCTAACAGCCTCACGCTGCTACACAGACATTAGTTACTAATGCTGTGTGTGAGCTATTTCTCAGCACGCTAGCTGCACTACTGGCTTTAATTATACTTTCTATAGGGCTTCAAATCCAAGGATCTTAGTTTTACAGATCAAAAATTTAGCCTCACAGCAACCCTGCGAGATAAGTATTCATATCCCTGTTTTATAGATGATGAAGCTAACTCATACATAGGGAGGTTAGAAGTCTTGCCCACTCACCCAGGAAGTCTATAATGAAGACAGGAGAAGAACTTAGGATTCCCAGATAGCACTGGTCAAAAATGCCAATTTTTTAGTCTTCAAAATTTCCCATGAATATATTTAGTGAAAAATGAAAAAAAAAAATTAAAAATAATTAAAAAAAAAGTTTGGTTTCCAAAACAATATTTTCGGTTATCTCTGCCCACACACAGAGTGTGTTTGGGTCTTGTAAACCAAAAATATTGTCCAAAACCTGAAAACATCCAGTTTCCGTTTTTCACTGAAAAACCTGAAAATGTCATTGTTGTTGAACCATTTGTTGTAAAAAAAAAGTTTCCACTATAGCTCTGATCAGCTCTATTCCCAGTCCGAAGCACAATGCCATCCTTCTGTCTATGCAGTGATTCCACTGTCAATACGTACTCCTAACAGATTAAGCTGGGAAGAATGTTAGGACACCCAGAGTGAGAAGGCCACTCTATCAAAATTAAAATCGAGCAGCACTCGGGCTTGGCAGGCTGCTACTTTTTGTTCCTTTATGTTAAAGTGGAAATTTTGCAGTCTTCTTCACAGGTCAACATTTATTTTAATTAGTAATTTGCCAGTATTCTTAATGGAAACAAATTGAAAACATCTGCACAGTCTTAATGATTGTGAGTTATTCTTAATTTTCTCTCTTTTTAATTTCATAAAGCTTGCATAAAAGGTCAGGAGGAAGCAAATCTTTGCTAAGTGCCATACACAGAGGGATCTACTACATCACAGACATAGTATAATAATAAAATAATAATAATAATAATTAACAAATCCAAACCCCTTCCAGTTCTGTGGGGAGGCAGGATTCAGTTTAAAATCCTGTTTCTGAGCCCCCCCCCCCCGTGGTGTTAGTTCCAGTTTGGGTCTGAAATCAGAAGATACTTGTTTTCTGGGCCCATTCAGCTGCAAATACAACAGCTGTTTTTATGAGAAATCTCTTGAGATCAGCTGATACCACAAAATTTCTTATGTCAAATCCCAAAAGAGCTTGAAAATTTTCGCTTGCTCCTAATTGGACCCTAGTCTTTTACCTTAATTTAGCTTCCAACCTGAACCATACTCTAAATCTATTTTGCATTTATAAGCAATTACATTTTTAGAGGATCTGGCTGAATGTAAGATAGGTAGCGGGGAAGTGACTCAGAGAGAACTATTAATAGCATATCCAAGTAAAACCTTCTACAAATGCACCTCCAATGCAACTATATGAGTAAGTTTGGGGAGCAAACGTGACATAACTCTATGGCAAATTGGAAAAAAATCCAAAACCCAAAAGTGGAATGCCATAGGAGTCTACCACAGAGCTGAAAATAAGTGCTATCTGAGGACGACAGAAGCTGATGCAATTGTAAAGTTAAAATACGAGTAGATCCAGCTGGCTATCAATCACTGTTTGAAAAAATAATTGTGTTTCAGATTTATTTACATCCTGTCAGATTTAGACTTCCCTTGAATATCAAAATTGTAAACAGGTTTCTCTTTGTCTATAAATACAAAGGCTGAACTTCAGAGTTATAATGGGAAAATATCCCTTGTGGAAAGGAAAACCGACGAAGAGAGGGATATGCAGTAGAAGTTGCGTTAAGGTTGTTTGAATTTCCATCATCACGGTGGAGGGTGATACATTCATTTTGGTCATTGCTTGAGATATTCTCGGGGTGTTCCTGCTACTTCCCTTTTTTATTTGTGAGTGTGTGTTGTTTCAAAGCATGAAACTCTTCTTTTCCACCCAAGGACATTTGAAGTAAGCACTGTGCCACCCAGCATCAGTACACTATGCATCAAGTGGCCTGCCAGGCTATTTTCTGAGCCGAACCACTCGTATGCAATGCAGTAGCCCCAAATGTCACATGTTCCTATGTCATATCCCAGGGCAACGGAAAGCCTTCAGGCAGACACTGACTGTTATAGCATTGTCATGGGAAATCAGCAGAAAACCAGCAGGACTTAATCAAAACTTTGACACTTAACTTCAAGGGTGAAAAATGTAGATCCCTGCTTGTCCAGGACTAAAAACTGCGAAGAGGGCCTGAAGGTGAAATTCAATGCCATTGGAAAGACACTGAATCCCTGTAGTGGTCTGTAGTGGCCCCTCCCTCTCAGGCTCTGAGGGAGACCACTCGGATTCCTGCATCAGGCAGAAAAAGCACTATTAATGAGCAGTGTATACGCCCTGACCCTCTGGGTGGGGCCGAGGAACATGTGGTCTTTAGCCCAGCCTCCTGGCTAGGCCAGATAGCAAACATAATCTGGAGCTCTGACCCTCAGGCTGGGGCAGAACAACAAGCAGCCTTTAGCTTCAGCCCTCTGGCTGGGGCATGCTACCAACAAGATACAGGCCTTCTGATCTAGGGTGAGTAAGCCACCATCCCAAGGGTGGGGTTGGCAGCAGGCAGACCCTGGCCCACCCTACTCCATGAGGTCCCAGCCCAGGCCTGTAACAGAGGCAGGTGGTCCCACTAGTGGGTCAGCAGGGATCCCACCAAAACACGCTGACTCAGTTCCGGGCAGCACAACTGGACTAACGTCTGGTTCCCCTGGGCTACTTCCTACTGCCCTCCGTTGGCGTGGCTCCGTAGTCTGCAAGTCCTCAGACTCCTCTGGGTAAAGGAGTCCCAGCAGCTCCTCTCTGCATTCAGTCCTCTGGGGACAGGGTGCTACAGGGCTCAGCAGCAGGGCCACAGTCCTGAACTGGGCTAGAGATGTAGGCCTACTTTCCTGGCTCCCACTCAACTGAATTGAAGGGCCCGCCTCTGAAACTGCCTGTCCTGCCGCTCTGCTTCTGGCTCTGGCTTTGCTCCACCCACCAGGGGGTCTGTAGTGGCAGTTCCCTGTCAGGCTCAGAAGGAAACCACTCATAGGCGCCGACTCTGTCGCTGCTCCGGGGCTGGAGCACCCACGGGGAAAAATTGGTGGGTGCTCTGCACCCACCGGCAGCTCCCCGCGCTGCCCCCCCACCCCAGCTCGCCTCTGTCTCCTCCCCTGAGCGCATCGTGTCCCGGCTTCTCCCCATAGCTCCCAGCACTTGCACCATGAAACAGCTGTTTCACGCAGCAAGTGCTGGGAGGGAGGGCTGAGGAGGGGAGGCGGGGCCGGGGTGGTGATCTGGGGAAGGGGTCCAATAGGGGCAAGGAGGGGGTGGAGTTGGGGCAGGGACTTTGGGGAAGGGGTTGGAATGGGGGCAGGGCAGGGGTGGAGGTGGGGCGGGGCTGTGAGCACCCACTGGCACCAGGGAAAGTTGGTGCCTATGAAACCACTCGGCCTCACTACAGTCCTACAACTAAGGAAATACATTAGTAGTTTGGAGAAAGTAAAAAACCAAAGAAGGAGAAGCTGGTACGTGTTTTGTATTAATAAACCTATTCTGACAAAACATCAAGGCACTGAAGTAAAAATGATCCAATATACACGGATGATGCATGGACAGTTGGGAGGCAAGAGCAAAGACAATAATAAAAAACTAAATGGAAAAGCCTGGCTTTGAAAATTCTGGACACGGGATATGAATATAGGAATTAACTTTATGGACCAATCTAGCTTCAGTAGAAAGTGAAAGAAACCCTGTAATGGAGTAACCTGCCCATAAATAGAATTTAAATGGCAAAACAAAGGAAAGATGTTACATGTGCTCAAATCAAGCAGAATCTATTATCTTCCACTTATTCACCCTATTCCTCACTTGTAAAGAAACCATTGCAGGAAGAGGGATTGGAAGCCGCTAGACCGCAGGGCAAATGTGAAGGGAAGATACTCTTAGTTTAGGACCTGGAGTCTGCAGAAAAAAATCGGGATAGGTTAGTAACTTGACGGCAGTTGAGGAGAGGTTATCAGGGTCCAGAGAACCAGTTTTCAGACTTTTGGACTATGATATGAACATATTGTTATAACTGTTATTTCTCTTTATGGGCTCATTAAAATAGGACAAGATTCAGGTAACAAGTTACAGGGTATTCAGAAGTCAGTTTAGACAGTTTAGATGCAGTATGTTTGATTGTTCTATGACTTGTTGCTTGTGAAAGATTTTATCGTATTTGGTTCTATTTGTTCTTTTCAGGCTCTGATGTTCACTTTTTAACTGTGTGCCCCCCAAGGGAATGAAACTAACTGTAAGTCTGGAGGAACTCTCAAATTGCTTATAAATAGCACTCATATTTCACTCACTATTATACTTACATGCGATTAAACATGGCTGTAAAATTATATGGCTGCTATTTATTAACCCGTAATACCTAGTTCTACTTATGTTGTGTTCTTATGTTTTACATTTTTCATAGTCCTCTTTGAAACAATGGTACTGATAGGTAGAAGCTAGGCTCCCTCGATGCATGATATGTCTATGATATTAAATAATTTTGTGTGTGTATATATAGCATTTCCATCCAGCCTGGTTCCAATGCTTTTTACACACACTACACATTGTGGGCCAGATTCTGATCTCCATTATATACTGTAAATCCATCGTCACTAGGTATGGCCAAGTGGCTAAAGCAGTGGATGGGGACTCAGGAGACCTGCCACTGGTTTGTTGGGTGACCTTCGGCAACTAACTTCCCTTCCCTGACCCTCAGTTTCTCCATCCGTAAAATGGAGGTGATGATACTGCTCTTTTGTGAAGTGTTTTGATATTTAGAGATTAAAAAACGGGCCTCATCATCATAATCTATGGAGTTATTTCAGATTTACACTGTGGAACAGGTTGGAATCTGTACCACAATATGTAACTGAAATCTAAATGTATACAAAGACTGAGCACAGGTGTTTTTTGTGTTCACTATATAACTCCAAGTTCCCATTATGATGATGATTTATTACAGTACTTCCCAGAGGCCCTTATCAGAGCTGGCGAGGCACTGCACAAATTAAGTCCCCAGTTCAGCAATTTATAATGTACAGGGAGACTGCTGTGCCCCTTGTGGCTCCCTGCCGGCACAGCGTTCTGCCTGCACATTGTACATTGCAGATTTGGGATCAAGGAGGTGGACACTGTCCCTTCACCTACAAGCTTAATTTCAAAACAGAATTTGTGCCTAAATTTGGGGTAACCTTTAGTGAACCTCAAATGTTCGGGAGAAAACATACAATTGCCCAATATAATTATTTCAGAAAGACAACCATTATGCATCCATAATTTTATAGGTCATGTAGCTCTCAGAAGCTGCTCAGCAGCCTTCAAGATCAAGCTCCTAATGAGTACAATACAGTGCATCTTGGGAAATGATTTCACCTTTGTCCAAGATGAAATAGCTTTTTCTCAGTATTTTATTTTAGTGGTTACAGCTCTGTTGCATCCTGTTTAGCACTACACTTGAAGGACACTCTGAAACTAAAATTTAGCATGTGGTTGGCCACCTATTTGGTGGTAATACCCTCAGAGAGGATAGTCCTTGCCAGCTGCACTGGCTTCCTCTTCTCTTTCAACTGAAATTCAAGATGTTTGAGGAAAAACCTGTATGGTTTGTATCCTGGCAACTCGAGAGACCATCCCTCTACTCATATATTGGCCTCAGAGTTGAGGTCATCCAAGGCAAGCACAGCTATCTGTCCCAAGACTGAATTAGCAAATGGTACTGGTGTGATGTTCTCAACAATAAGTTCTGTTCTCTGGAATTTGCTTCTCTGCTTCCCAGAGCATGTTGACCTTTAGACACAAGGCAATGGGTGTCCCTTGGCACAAGCTTTTACTTGGGAGCAGTTGTATGGGGGAGTTATATTTCTTTCACTTTTGGCTTTCATTAAAACTGTGTTGAGAAATGGGTGCATTTTATAAATTAAATACATATGCTGAATATGGAAATTCATTCGGAAGAAAGTTAATTAAGAGAAATGAACAGGTGGTTGCCTGGGGCAGCTTAATTTAACTGTGTATTTTGCAAGTGGCCATGGGCTTGGAGGGGACTATATTTTCCAGTTGTATTAGGGCAACAATATGCTATAAGGCCTGAGAGCCCACGGAGCCCAGGAACAAGTGCTCAGCTCTCTTTCATGAGAGCACAGAGCTGGAACACCCTGTTAGACAAACCATAAAGTACTCTCATTCTGTGACAGTTTAGGGACTGTGAAGACATGGAGAGTGGGAAGGATTTATTTAAAAGGAAAAAAAAGGTCTGCATTTTTAATGAGCTGGGAACCATTACATTGATGCCAACTACAGTCCTGACTGCCAGAGACACGAGTGAGACAGATGGCAAAATTGTGCCCAGCTTTGGAAACAAAAACAAACTACCACCCAAATCCTGCAAAGACCCCAGCAGATGCCCTCTCACTGGACCCCTAAAACAAACAGTGGTTTAGTTTATGGCTTTATTTGAATCTGGTTTTGTCCGGCAAGATGTTTCTGAACAGCTCTGTAATATGTGACTGAATTTCTTGAACACTTGTAATTTAGTTCAAATTGCTACTCACCAAAGGAGCTCTGCATACTAAAACAAACAAGATTCATACTTATATTCAAGTGTACTGCAATACAAGCAAAATTAACTTAGGTAAATAAGATCCTACTGTCACAGTAAGCATGCATGCATAAACTATTCTGTACAAAGAAAAATAATCCAGAAACAGCAAGTAGCCAGTAATAAAGAGAAGGACTACAGGTTTTATTTTTATTTTCATGCTGCAGACAAATAAAGAGAGGCAAGGAGGGTGGAGTCATTCTCACTGGGGTACAATTCAATCCAATTTATTTTTGCATCCTTCATACAGACATTTAACAAAATGCATCACTTGTATGTGTAGGTAGAGACTGTAAAGTATGCAGGTCACAATATAGTATACAGGCAGCATCTGCAGACACCACGGCAGTAATGAACAAGGGTACAAAGGATAAAGCTATGCCTACTCTTAAACCACTACAGCACTGCTGTAGCTGCAGCACTTCAGTGTAGCCACTCATGACAGCGATGGGAGGGATTCTCCCGTCGCTGTAGTTAATCCACTTCCCTGAGACATGGTAGCTAGGTCAGCAGAAGAATTCTTCCATTGACATAGCGCTGTCTACACTGAGGGTTAGGTTGTCCTAACTACGTTGCTCAGGGGTGTCGATTTTTCACACCCCTGAGTGACATCGCTGGATCAATTTAACTTATTGGTGTAGACCAGGCCTTAGTTTCATGGAAAATAGCTGAACAAGGGGAAACAGCCAGACTGCTTTTGGAGCCTCTTTTCGATGGTTTTATTAGCGAGGAATAGGAGCCGGGGCCAGGCAGAAGAGAGTGCACTGGAGATGGAATTTGAAGGGAGTCAGAAAGTCAGTACCAAACAAGGACATTCGAGGTGATGAGGGACACTGAGAGAAGGAACTGCTGCCCACTGTGGAGAGACAGAGATGGGGCATAGGAAGAAATCTTGTACATAAAATGTCTATGGGTCAGGCTGGCGAACAGGAGGAGATAGTGAGGCATGAGAGACTGAAGCTCAATCCCTAGAGAACCATGGAGACTAAGAGGAAGACTTTCTACCAATTGCTTGAAATGGACAAGGAGTTAATATTTCTGAACAGGAGACGAGCAACAACTGTAAGTAACAGTACTCTGCACCTCCATTAAGCCTTTCATTTGAGGCTCTCAAAGCACTTTGACTCTAAATAAACTTCACCCTGTGGGGCAGGTAGGTAACAATTATTCCCCTCCTGTCATAGCTGGGTAAAGTGGGGTCACTGATAAGAACAAAATTTGCAAAAGGCTGCATGGGAGAAAACTGTGATCTGGGTGCCAATACAGGGGCACACGGTGGAAAGGGGCAGCTAGATTGTGTTAGATCACAGCCAAGTGCCCTGAGCATTCTAGGACTAGTGTGCTCTAGGTGAGTCCTGATTTCCAGCCCCTCCTCTGACCACTAGACAACTGATCTTCACAGAGAACATGCCCAAATTCCAAGCTGCTATTGTATAAGAACATGACAACCCTAATTGAGTCCTCAACATGTGTCATTAAGAGATAATTACAGTCATACACAGAAAGAGATGAAGTCACGAAAAAAAGTGTTGACAGAGGAGTGATCAGCCTAGGATTAGATACACGGGTGGGGGATCTGGAGCTGAGTAGTTAGCATTGTAGAACTGGGAGATGTGAGAAGCAAACGATATGTCAGAGTCAAACCAAACTCCCATGTTAGGTTTCTGGCACTGGGGGCAAATATAGCAGTAAGGTAGTTTTGCTGGGAGCACATTTATTGCCATTCAGAAGGATTTCAGTTTTGGACGTGTTAAGCCAAATAATCAGAAGATATCATCTGGGGGTAGGTCCCCAGAAAAAATCCGTATGAAAGATCTCTGGATTAACAACCTAATCTACACTGCACTAATTACAAACAGAAAGAGGGACTGAGATGGAACCCCTGGGATTTCTTTAGTGGCTACATATCTGGGATCAACTAAAACGTTCTGGGCCTGGCATATTAATGGAGTGCACACACGGATGCACACACGTGCACTGAACAGCTGGAAATGGGGATCAGCTGGCAAAAAAAAGTATAACTATGTGGACAGGGAAGCAAAAACAAAGGATGAGGCAGTGGTCTCACAATAGGCTATTTTTCTGATCCTAAAAGCTACCCTAGTCTAGGAACAGGCCTGAGACACTGATTTGAGAAAGCCAAGACCCCTGTGCAGGGCTTATCCTGAAGATAATAGATTCTACCTCAGGAAGGAAAGAATTAAATGAATTTCTCTCTCATACACTCGGATGACTGAGCAAGAAAACAGAGAGGACAATGGTTGCCATTTTGTCTCAGAGAAAGAGCCTCATTGATACTGACCTACACGTGTAGGAAAATGGGGACATGACACTTTGTGCAGAGAGAAATGAAGAACAGGAATACATAGCACTGAGACCTCCCTGCAGTGCCCCTATCAGACAAGGTACAGCTTGATACCTATTTGCCATATAGTTGTGCCCTGACTTTCCTTCAGCAGGGGAAACCATGGCTGACACCCCATCAAACTCAGAAAAAAACCCTAGGACTATAGCAAGTAAGAAAAGGATTAGTAGCGATGAATTAACAAGGAAAGAGAGTGAGAAGAAAGACTTGGAAGATGTTCACAGTGCTTTCGGCTGCAGTTCTCTCTTTGCAGAGTCTAGTCCAAAGTGACAGCCCTTGCTGGAAGCTAAAACACAAGTGTTCAAAGGGGTGGAGAAGTGGATTTCACCTTTCTTTTTTGCTGAGTTGAAAAGTGTCACTTTTCATTTTATTTTTATAGTTGCCTGAGACCATTGCAGCTCGCCCCATATTGGCTGTCTCTGCCCTGGAGAAAGTGGACGACATCTGAGAATGCAATAACTGTGTGGTTTATCGACCCATTACATGGTATCCTATGAAAATTACCACAGGCTTATCTATAACATTTGAGTTTATGTCAGCTAGATGAATCAGTGAGCTGGGGGGTGGCTACATTTGTTTATATAAATCTCAATTTTACACTAGAGAAGCAGGAGGACGATGTCTGCTCTGACAGGTCTAATAGGAAACCGTGATCACCACAGAGGACATTTGAGGAACTCAATGCCCTTGAAACGAGACGGGGGGAGGAAGGAAGAGGAACCAGGGGTGTAGCGGAGAGCAGACCAACTTTATTTTTGGAGTCCAGAATAGACACATTTTTGGCGACTCAGAATGTCTCCATATGCTGGGGGTGGGGAGGAGATACTGATTATTTCTGGCATAACCCCAAAGGCAAAGTTGGGGCACTGGAACAGTCAAATAATTCTTTTTGATTGCAGACAGATCTTAGATTGACCCACTGCAGATCATTTGATGGAAGAGACACCTTTGGGGATAATGGCACCTCTCTTTTCCTCCATTGATTCTCTAGTGCTCCCAGGGGAGAGGAAAGGGGGCAATGCCTGGGCCATACTACTGGATAGGTCGTGAGTGAAGACTAATTAATTCTGTCATGGTGCAAATAAAGAGAGAAGAAAAACAGGAAGGAGAAGTGTTGGCAGATGCTCTGTGCAAATTAACTTTACCAGAGCTGCATTCACAGAGACCATATGATTTAAGCAGAAGCTAAATCTCTTGCTCTGCAGCTCTCTCTAATTGAGATGGAACAACTGTCCTAGACATTCACCTGGGGAAAGATACAATTATAGTTAGGAAAATACAAAAACACAATTAACATTTTAGGCCTTGATCCTGCAAAGACTTAGGTAAATGTTTAATTTTTCACACTGTGAACAATCCCAGTAAAGTCAGTGAGCTGCTCAGAGTAGGCGGAGTTAAGGCTGTGCACAAGTCTTTGCAGGATGGGCACCTTGGTTTGGATTTTTAATGTCATGTTACTCCATGAAGGTGGCAGATAGACATGAAAGGCTTTAAAAAAAACAAAAGTCTTTTTAAGATTGTTAAGATTCAAGAATACCCATAAGCCAGACTGATTAACACTTGTTCCTCCCTGAGGACACCTGAAGAGAGGTTAACATTCTTGCTATAGTGAAGGATTAAAAGCAGTACTGGGAGGCAGATCTCTCTGCTGGAAAAAGGGAATGCAGTGTCATGTCTCAAAACAGGAGCATAAGGAACAAGAGCCAAATTCTCAACTTATTTACACAAGTGTAAATCCAGAGTTATTTCATTGGCTTCATTGTAGTTGCTCCATATTCACATTGGCGTATCTGAGATCAGAATCTGGCCTCAAATAAGCACTCTTTCTGCTGTGGGTCATTTCCAGCATCAGACTTCACCAGTGTGAAACAACCCAAGGCCAGCTCAGGACCACAGTTGCCAACTTTCACGCGGTAAATAAGCACAATAAGCCAAAAATCAAGCTAATCCCATTTCAAAACAAGGCCAAAACAAGCCAATCCTTAAGAACCCCAACACTCTACATCAGAGGTTCTCAAACTGTGGTCCGCGAGCTCCATTCAGGTGGTCCGTGGATAGTTCCCTCTAAGGTGTGCACCTGGGTGGCCGCACACAAGAGAATGAAGGGCCACCCACCTAATTAGTGGAGCCTCACAGGTGTGGCTCCACTAATTAGGTGCCTGGACCCTGGAGAAGACGCACATGTAAGGTGAGGTGGTGGCCTTGGGGGGGAATAAGAGGTAGATGGGAGGGGGCAGTGGGGTGAGAAGAAGGGGTGGGGGGAATTTGGGATGTGCAGGGCTGCGGTGGCCAGAGAAAGAGGCAACTTTCCCCAGCTCCAGGGCTGAGGCTGCCGGGGAGAGACGGCCCTCCTTCCCAGCCCCAGCTCCGTGGCGGGAGAGAGACCCCCACCTCCTTCCCAGCACCAACTCGGGGGCTGCTGCGGCAGGGTAGAGAGGACACATCCATCACATTAGAAAGGTAAGACTACTGATATTAAAATATGCGTTGTGTGCTTTAATTTGTAGAACAAAAAAACATTAATTATTGTTAAGGCTTTTTTTATAGAGACGTTTAATCAAAAGTGCTTTACAATAGTTAGCTAACGGTACAAACAACATCTGGAAAGATCATTAAGTGGTCCGCCGAGATCCTCAGCAATTTTCAAGTGGTCTGCGAAAAAAAACTTTGAGAACCACTGGTCTATGTGACTAGATCCCCCCGGTGTGCAGTCTGGGACTGTGGTAGGCCTACTGTGCACCTCGACTCTCTCCCCCACTTGTCCCTGGTTGCCCCTAGCTCCTGCTTGCCCCCAGCCCCTGCTTGCCGGGAGCCAATCAAAAAAAGGAAGCAACAAGCTACAAGCCAAAAACTAGCCAACAAGCAACTCACAAGCCAATTAAACCAAAACCAAGCCCAATTTCTGCATTTTTTTCGCAGGCTTGGCATGTGTGCTCAGGACAGAATGAAGGAGAAAGAACCTACAGCATGCGTTTGTGCAGGTCTGACATTCCAGCCAACAGAGGGTACCTGCTACACATACACACACAAATGTTTATTACCCATGCAACTGATGTAGAGGAAAGGGGAGATTTTTTTGCATGTGAAAAATAGGTAAAAAACAAAGCTCTTTCATGCTGAGTTTGTAATGTTGGCTCCCTCTGTTGCGTTGCCACAAAGTTCTGTTAAACAAACAAACTACCAGGTATCTTACATTATTTCCTTGTGGCTGTAGTGCAGATCATTTCGGACATTAGCTTTTTATTCAGGAAGTGAATGATTTCAAATACCTTAACAGCACAAAAAACACAACAAAACAAAACAGAAACGCGAGACTGGAAGTTTGAAAGGTCTGATTTAAACTCATAAAAATTAGGAAACTCAGAGTCAGAAGGAAGGCTTTCAGGCTAGAGAGAACTCCAAGATATGTTTCACTCTCTCTGTTAATTTTTCAGATTTGTTTTAAACTAAATTATTGACTCTTCCACTTAAAAATATATATAGTTGAGTTTAAACAAAGGCTTTCGCCCTACAAGGTGTCTCACCCTCTTACCTGTAGAGCCCTGAAAATCCAGAGATATCCACTTTATATCCACATCTGCGGATCATTTGTGCAGACCGAATGCAGCACAAATTTTGTATCCAGGCAGGGCTCTACTTACCTCTACTTTCAGTTCCCATTTAAAACCACATGGAAGGGGAGGACCTACCTTGGATATTTTAAAGGTATCCTTAACCTCAAAAGCTTGACATATGCTCCTCTCTGTGAGGCGGAGTTGGTGGTCCAGGACTGACTGGGGAGTCACCTGTTGAACACACAGAGCCTGAGAATCTGAGTTATGTAGGTTCAAAGCCCTTGGGCCACCCACGTGCCATGTACAACTGTCTCTGTTCTCTCTCTCCTACTAGTGGCAGGCAGCAAAGCTGCCTTAGAATGGTGCCTTGGTGGTATTGGTTTCTCCTCTACTAGCCGCACCCATGTGACCCTGACTCCTTCTGCCTTCTCCAGGTCAATCCCTTTTCTCAGGTGCTTCCTATGACACATTGATGTGGATGGGTGGGGCTGGTGGCAGCTAAATTGTGGGAAGGAAAATTCTGCATGGTCATCTTCCCCACCAGACTGCACAATGGAGGGAAACAAAGTGCCCAGATTGCTGAATTTGACACTGCAATCCTTCTCCATCACCGGAGATTTTTAAGAGCAGGTTAGACAAGCACCCGTCAAGGATGGTCTAGATAATACTTAGCTCTGCCATAAATGCAGGGGACTGGACTAGATGACCTCTCAAGGTCCCTTCCAGTCCTACAATTCTATGATTCCCATGGCCACAAGCACATCAAGCCAGTAGAATCTCACAAACTCTCACTTAGCTACTCCAAAAAACTATTTATTGTTACCTTGGACATTTCCCACTTCAGGAAAGATGTGACAGATGAGAGCTTTAGCATGGTCTCTTATTACAGTGACTTTGTTACGCTTACAAAATATGCTGCAGCACATTTACTAGTGTGCTGTGAAGTATTATAAATAATTAAAACTAAGCCAGACTTGTCAGAAATAAATGAATAAAGCTCATTTTGCAACGCAGCATCCCTGATTTATTTTTTATTGTGTTCACTTACAGCACTTGCTAATTCACAAAATTCAGTAATCCACAATGGGTCTCCCAATCATTAGTGAGGTTCTGCTACACAGGATTATGTTTTCACTACAGGCTCAGCTAGGAGAAGTAGATGAGTTATGAGGAAAAAAAGCTTTTATTCAGAAACATATCTTCAAAAATAAATATCGGATACCCAAAATTACTAACCAAGTTAATTGCTTCTTGGATAAATGTTCTATTTTCTTTTGCCCCATTCTGGAAGCCTCTTGAGGATCTTATCTTCTTTTATCTGAGACTATTGTGCTTCTGGGTATTGCAGTACATAAAGGCACATAATATCGTGTAGAATCACATTCTAATAATCACACATAATATTAAAGACAACCACAGCAATATCTACACCTCGTGGGAGTGAGAATTCTTAATCCTGACTATCCAGGCTTCTGCCTGACTTTCAGTGTGTTCGTTTGTGAGGAATATAATTAATGTTGCTTCTTTTTAAAGTTTTGTTTCACAGGTTTGTTGTTGTGTCATTGTCTGTTTCACTGATATATTTTGCAAGACAGCTGTGCCCAAGCCTAGGAAAGGATAAATATGCATAGTGTTTCTGTGATGTTACCAGTGATATGAAGTCATGTTGACAGGAAAAAACCCTGCTTTTTCTGCTTTGTTTCATATTTCTACAAAGCAGATTCTGTTTGGATGCTTATGCAAACCCAAGGGCAAGTTCTCTCATTACCAGTACCTGTGTAACCCTACTGAAAGCAATAAAGTCGCCCCGGTGTCAGTGAGGTTAAACATTCAGCCCACAATCCTTTTTAAACATGAACAGACACAGTACAAATGTACTACTACATAAGGTAAATGTACCATATATAAATGACTAAGCATGCATGACCAGATGTGGTCCTGGAGTCATTTCGGACCCTTCAAACCCCATTCATTTTATAGCATACCAGCACCTCATTGTGGCTCACCCCCTACCAGAAGTTACACCTTTCACAGGAACAGCTCACTGGGCTTCTTTTGCTGGCAAAACGCCCAAGCAAATTGGAAAGAGTCTGAAGTCCATGTGAGAAATGCAAAGTGCTAGTTTGCTCTCAAGCTTCTTGTCTTATTCTGTCAAAGGTTCCAAAGCTGCTGCATGTTTTTTTAATGCTGTATATTGAATTAATTCATTTAAGTAATTCACACTGTCTAAATATGAATTATCCTACAAGAATTCTCATCTACCCTTTGTGAGATTTCTCAGGCTCATTTAGTAAGGGTCAGTAGTTTTTACTGCACATATGTAATCCTTCTGCCCGTCAGAGTTGGCAGCAACAAGGGCCAGGTTCAGTAGCTGGGTGCCTCTAAGAGGCGATACTTCCCCTCTCGCAAGCAGGGTCAGAGTGTAGCAAGAGCCTTTTAATAACAGAGAGAAACAATGTGGCATTATGTTGGGGAAACACCACCAACAGGATTCATAATACAACCCATGAGCAAAAAACCCACCCCAAGCAATCTGGGGCGTGTCCTTTCCCTTTGGTTCTTGAGTCCAGCAATCCAAAGTCCCAAAAGTCAACAACCCAAAAGTCTCTGTCCCTGGTCAGTGCAGCACAGCACCAGAGCTCAAAAGTTTATCTGCAGAGTTTTACCTCCCAACCAGGGTGGAGATGGGGGGAGGGGGAGATTTAAGGGGCACCTTATGTGGTCCAAAGCCGATTGCCCCACCTCTTCATGGGGCTCCGCTCTGCTCCACCAGCTGTCCCATGAATCGCTCCTCTCTGACAGCCACGCCCCATGAGCTGCTCCAGCCATCCTACAAACTGTTCCGCTCCACCAGCCACTCTGGTCTGCCAGCCGTCCCACGAGCCGCTCCAGCCGTCCCACGAGCCGCTCTGCTCTGCCAGCTGTCCCGCAAACTGCTCCGCAATATATCTTCAGGGTCCCCCACTACTAACACAACACTCAGTGATTTCAGCTCTTAGTAAGTTTAGCTCTTTTGTGATTTCAGCCTGTAGTAGGGGAACCTCAGTGCTGGTGCACCATTAGCCCAAAGTGAATTCAGCTCAGCAGCCTGTAACTAGACTCCTAGGGGAATCAAAATTAGCTCTGATATTCCACAGTGAAAAGAGGAGGAAGAGCAATTAGCATGTAAGGCCCTCATCAGCAGCCCCATACCACCAGATATTAATACCTGTCCCCAGCCTCTCTCAATTTACTGAGTTTTGGAACCTATGTCCCTTGCCTAGCGAGTGCTACTTAGTTGATGGCGAGTCCCTCCATCATAACAAAAGGCCAAATACAGTGCCACTGTCCTTGATTCACATAATCAGGATAATTATAATTTATTCTTCCTGCCCCAATAACAGAGAAACTG
Organism: Eretmochelys imbricata; assembly: GCF_965152235.1. Lineage (NCBI taxonomy): Eukaryota > Metazoa > Chordata > Testudines > Cheloniidae > Eretmochelys > Eretmochelys imbricata. The sequence goes on along the minus strand of NC_135581.1, from coordinate 11,001,627 downwards.
GGGATCCCACAGCAGCCAAAGTGACCATTTGGGCAGCTACGGGCTCATGCCAGGCGGGGTGAGTGTGTCTGTGCAAATGAGATCAGCCCCTGAAGTTCTTTTCCACAACTTGCCATACCTCACCACCAGATGTCAGGGTGGAGCTCATCCTGACTCTGCTTACACATATTTTCCACTGATAGCATTTTTTTTAAGCCTTGCTGAAGTTCCTCTGAGATGAGCTATTCCTTCATGCCACTCAAACAGGATAAATCCCTTCAGACACTAGGGATGGGAGTGGTCCGGGAACAAGAGCAGGGGAGAGGGAGTCCTGACTCCCGGGTTCCGTATGTGCCGATTCCGTGGGTGCTCTGGGGCTGGCATGCCCTGAGTGTGCCGCGCCCTGAGCGTGCCGCGTTCCCGCCTATCTCCCCGCATTTCCTGCCCGGCCGTCGCCAACAGCTGTTTGGTGGTGTTAGCATACTCCGGGGGGCTGGAGGTGGGGGAGAGGGAACATGTCGTGCTCAGGGGTGGAGGATTTGGGGAAGGAGTTGGAATAGGGGCAGGGAGGGGGCAGAGTTGGGGCGGGGACTATGGGGAATGGTTTGGAATGGGGGCAGGGAAGGGATAGGAAGAGTCGGGGCGGGGGGGCCTCATGGAAGGGGTGGAGTGGGGGCAGGGCTGGGGGCAGAGGTGGGGGTTGAACACCCAGGGAAAAGAGGGGAACTCGGTGCCTATGCTAGGTTCTAGTTCCAAATCTGCAATTAGCTTGCTATGTGATCTCAAGTCACTCCTCTGGGCCTCAGTTTATCCATCTGTAAAATTACAGTAAACACTTATGTATATCACAGACCTTCTGTGAGAATGAATGGTCCCAATCTTGCAATCTTTGGGTTGTCATAACTCTTACCAAAGTCAGTGCCATTAGGCTGCAAGGCTGGGCACATAGGCCCCTCCTGCAAACAAACACTCACTAACCTGCATAGTCTTTTCTGCCATGAGTAGTGTCTGCATTGACATCCAGGAAACCACTCATGGCAGTAACCACTACATCCAAGAGTACACATTCACAGCATCAGGCCTATCATCCGGAAAACATATTGAGATCCTTGGATGAAAAAGCACTCTGGAAGAAATCCAGCCTTCACCTCCGTAACTGCAAAGGCTCCACCCAGTGGAACCAGTGTGCTCTGCTGTGCAATGGAAAGTGCTCAATGTAGGGAGAGTGCAAAGGAGATGATCTCCCACTATGCAGTATGGAGCTTGGTGAGCTGCAGGAGGGAGGGAGTGAACACTCATGGGGCTCAGAGTTGGCAAAATGTGAGCAGACTGGGGGAAGCAGATCATCCTGTCCTATCTCACAGTGGGAGACAACTGGCCTACTCCAGCCATTGGGCTAGCAAATTCTTCATGGAATAGCTGACAAGCTGGTCTGCATCTTGCAGGAAACAATTTCTTCCTCCCCTCTCCACACCTAGTACCCGATCTAGCTCCCACTGATCTCAACAGAAGGAATCCCAGTGACTTCAATAGGAGTAGGAGCATGCAGCTGGCTACTTGTGGCATGAACTGAGCTCTGGGTTTGAGCCTATACACAATTATTATTCCAATCTGATCATCTTTACGCAAGTCCTGGATTTATTTTGTTCTTATGAGCCATTACTTAACAGAGCATGCGATGCAGAAATTAAGGAACTAATACCATTACTGCTGCCCTATAGTGCATGTTCATATGGCTCCAAATGTACAAAATGTCAGCTTATATCAAGTAAACTGAAGATGCTTCTGGGCCCAATGGAGCATTGCAGTGATTTAATTTGTAAAAATTATCTTTCCCAATAATTACGTTTCTAGTGCCGCGCTTTCAGCACTCAACAGTTTGTTTTTCAAAATTTTTCCTTACTGAGCTTTAAACATCTACAAATTATGAATGCCAAACATTTAACAAAGCTACAGAGCTCAAGCTCTCGACACAGACAACAGTTTTTAAAGGAGCAAGTTTACTATGGCTGAACTTTTACACAACCTCCAGCAGAGGAGGCATCTATTTTCTTACAAATGAAACAGCTCTGTTATCTATTTCAAGGCAATTAATATTAGTGACTCAAATACTGAGACTCAGGCCTCTCAAATGTCCCTTATTTCGAGGGATGTCACTCAGTTTCAGTCCCAGAGTTCTCCACATTCCGCACAGTTTGTGTCCCTGCACTTTTAGTATTGCAAATTATTTCCTCAGAAAGAATCATGAAACTAAGATTACATAAAGAGCTATTTACACTAGATGAATGAATCTCAGAGTTGTAAGTTTCCACCACATGTAAATTTTTTGTCTCTCTCATTTTAGAGTCTTTGTCACACATTGCATTCAAGTGGGGAGGCTGAGAGGTATGCTGATGTGGTGATCCTTGTCTAAGCAAAAACACCATGGCTTGAACTGGGAGCATTCAGAACTAAGTGCATGAGTCTTCAGAACTTGAGATAAAGATCTAGGCTCTCTGGGTAAGATTGTAACAGATTCTAATCCTCTGTGCATCAGGCACAGTGAAGGACACATCACATGCACTGAACAGTGGATTACATACTTCCCTGGGACAGAGGAAGTCCATCTTGAGGATCTGAGTCTCACAGCAGTGGAAATCCCAGATGAGCAGTTATGCGATGACCACCATATTTTCATAAATCACTATAGCTTGAACTAAAGAACCAGGCTGCCAAGCTAAGAGCTGTAACAGATCCATTGCACACAGAAAAGGGACACATAATACACATTGACTAGTGAGTTACACTGTGACTTTGGTTCAGTCAGCCATATTTATGCTATCATAGCTTAACAACCCACACCAGTAGATCGCAGCACAGAAACACAAATACATTACAGTGTCCATTCTTCTTTGTTAAGGAGACAATGTTTAACTTTTTTCACTCTATTCTTTCTAATACTCTATTAGAACACTAGAAAAAATCCCACTTAAGTGGTGGTGAGATTTCCTTTGACAAACAGAAGTAGATCATATCATCAGATCATGTACGTTGTCATATCTCCATTAAAATCAATGAACTTTTACAATGGTCAGTTTAAACCAGACGAGAATCTGGCCATAATGAGATTTATTTTAATGCATTTGTAATGCTCGTTGAAATTAACATGAATTTTTTCTTTGTTTGCTCATCTCAATAATAAATTAGGCCAGCATAATGTGCACACTGTGTCCTAAATAAATATTAGCTTTTAAAAAAAAATTATCCGGATTGTAGTGATTGATTAGAAATCCTGGAGCATTTTGGAGCAGATTACCCTATTTTTAAAATCAAGTATGGGGCCTAATCTACTTGACAGTGTGTCTAACTCAGAGCCCCTTTACATGTCAGAAGACTTATCAAGTTAAAAGTTAAAAAAATGAAGACAAAAAGGAAGGTGAAAAAAGAGGGATCACACACCAGCTGTAGAATCACAGCTGAAATAAACCACAGTCAATCGAAGTGTTTCAGAGACATCTGCAGGCTCCCTTCCTGGGAGGCCTCAGCAGTATTCTTCAATTATAAAGAATATCATAACTGGAGGTATTCAGAAAGCTTCCGGGTATAATTTATCCTGTTCTAATTTATTAGAATGTCTCTCTATATCACTTTTCTTATTTTAACAAAGAGGTCTTTAAACAAATAGAACTAAAGGTAGGTTTAATTTGTTTTGCCCAGTAAAGAATCCTTGAGAAAATCAATTCTCCTTTACAAGGATATCCTGGCAGGTTGGAAGCCCCATTATTACACTATTGTATCTTTTACATCCAGGTTTATGTGACATATGGCATCGTTTTTCCTCCACGATTTCAGAAAACTATGTTTAAACAGCATTAAAGGTATAACTTCAACTGACAAAAGTCAGGAAAAACAAAGTGAGTGCTGACAGCCTCTTTAACTTGTCCTATTATAGATGGAAAAAGCAAAACGAGTGGGTAAAGAGCAGTGTTGGCAACAATGTAGAATTCCCTAGCTTTTGTCAATTCACGCCAAACCCTATATGTTATTTAAACAGAGAGCATTTTCTCTTTCCAATGAATGGGGATCTATCCATGTAACTCTCATGGACTATTCAGTATCTGGGCTGTTAGGTCCAGTCTTGCAGTCTTTACACAGATAAAACTCTCAGAGAAGTTAACAGGTGTTTTGCCAGCGTGGGGACTAAGGCCCTGATTCAGCAAGCATCCTTGTTTAAGAATGCAGTTAAGCATATGCTTAAGTCCCATTTAAGTTGATAGAATTTAAGTATTTGTTTAAAGTTAAGCACACTTTCCTAAATCACAATCAAAGGGCTGCAGAACGGCGCAGTGGGACTGTCATTAGAAACTCACTACCACTATCGAGTATCATCAACCCTGTATTTCTGCAGCCACGTGATCAGCTAAGTTTATGTTGTACCTTCCATCTCCCCACCTGCACTCTGTCTACTAATTTATTGCCACTGGCACTATTTCTGACTACCTAAGCCTCTGAGCAGCTTCCATTTCATTTAGCCAAAAGAACCTTCCACAAAAGGTATTTTCTTCTTTCCTTCCAGGTGTTTAATTTCCTAACCCAAAATTACACTGATCTAAGATCCAGGATAGGTAATATTTAGTGCTGAGCCAGTGGTAGATTTAAAATCTGCTGGCTAGAAATATGTGCTGCATTTCAATAGGGAGATGGGAATCCCCATGTTCCAGTGGCATAAAGTTTTTGTTTTTGAGGGGTTTTAATTTTATTCTAGTTTTTCTATCATTCTGAGGCCTGGTAGATGATAACCAAGGCAACTTGGCTACACAGATGTAGGGATATAAAAATAATGCCAATGTGTGCCAATGCAGCTCTAAGAACAATTTAAAATAACCTCTACAATAAAATGAGGCATAAATAGAATACATGCTGGTGTATGATGATATAAAAGCATTTGTCTGGGATGACCTGGTTGTATTCAGGGGAGGAATCCTACTCCTGTAGTCCAGGCTGTGTCACCATAGTTGATCTCTTGACACTCCTTTGCTACAGTTTCTTCTGACCTTTTACCATGCAGCACCAAGGAGCCAAAATGCCCTATAGCGTAGAAGCAGTGGTTGGAAAGATAGTCTAACACAGGGTTTCTCAAACTTCATTGCACTGCAACTCTCTTCGGACAACAAAAAATTGCTACACGACCCCAGGAAGAGATACTGAAGCCCGAGCCCCGCCACCCTGGAGTGGGGCCGAAGCCAAAGCTTGAGGGCTTCCGGCTTTGGCTTCAGTCCTGGGAGGTGGGGCTCAGACTTTGGCTTCAGCCCTGGGCTGCAGCAAATTTAAACACCAGCCATGGCGACCCAACTAAAGTGGGGTCACAACCCACTTTGGGGTCCTGACCCACAGTTTGAGAACTGCTGGTCTAACAAACTAAGTACATTCAGGCTCCAATGCTACACCCACCTCCATGTCCACTTGATTGTAGATCCTGGACCAGGCTCAACAGGTGTAATGCCCAGGGTGGGCTAGGGGGCAGTCCAGAGCAGCAGTCAAGTGTGTGAGGGTGGTCCGATAGCCAGCAGGCCAATCCGTATCAGAGGCAGTCCGGGGCAATGATCAGAGTTCTCACAGGGGTCAGAAGCCGGAAGATCCAATCCAAGAAGCTGGGTCAGCAGTTAGGGAGATGAGGTTAGGCAAGGCAGCAAGACTGGGGCCAGTGAGGCAACAGGGCAAGGCACTCTAGGCAGCAAGCAATGGGCGGCTGCTCAGACAACTTCCTCTTCCTGTTGGGCGCTTTATATAGTGCAGGTACCCAATGAAAGTGCTGCCTGTCCATCCAATCAAGGACCTGGGGAGTGGTTGCTGTGAGTCTGTAGCCTTTAGGACCAAGGCTGTTGGTCTGGGGCAGCTGTGCAGGGACAGCAGCTCAGGACATCTGGTGTCCTCCCCAAGTTGTGACTATGGTGCAGCACCACCTATAACAACTCATTGTGCTGGAAGAGAGCCCAGCCCAACATCTGGAGGGCGGTCTACAATGCCTAGCCTCCCTTGATACAGAGATCCTCCTCTGGTTACAGAACCTGGACCTCGAGCTCTGATGCCTGCATATGAAAGATAGAGAGACCCGAATAACTCATATGTGGCTTCCTCCACTTGTGAGAAATGCAGCCAGGATAACTGCCTCATGTCAGGGTTTCAGGATTTATTAGGCCCTCAGAACTGCCTCCAAACTCAAGCCTTTTGGCACTTGATGCAGCCATGGTGGTTTCAGCTCTAAGGGCAGGGGTGGAGCATGGGCAATGTGACAATGCAGGTGAATCTCTGCCTACCCTGCGTACTGCTCGGATGGGCTCCAAGAAGCTGGGGGAGAGAAGCCATCAAATGCAAGGGTCTCTGGAACCAGAGTTACACAGATTCTACTGCAAAGCCCCACTCCCAGCCCCAGAGTTCCATCCCATTGACTCCCATGTAGTTCCACACACCAAGGCTTTGGGCAAAGTAGAGTACAAATGTGTAGAAGTTAACAAAACCATTCAAAACCTCTCAGCCACACTTATCAATCATTGTAAATTTCACATCAGACTTGTAGCAACTGTTGCCAAGAAAATACGTATTTGTATCTACAGTCACCAGACCCTGACCTTCTAAATATAACAAAATAAGGATCCAAACCTGCAATCCCTTATGCGACTGGTTGACTTCAACAGGGCTATTTACATGAGAAGGTTTTCAAGGTTGGGCTTAGCCGGACATAAGGCATGTCCCTACTTTCCCCTTGTTTTAAATCTACATTTGCATGATCTATTTTCACTGGCTTTTAAATGATTTTAAATAATTATTAGCTCGGCTGCCCCAGATGGCTTTTCATTTTAATGTTATTGTAAAGCAGTGGCCTTGCTATGATAAAGCTCCATAAAAGCTTGTTATTTTGGTTAGCAAATAAACCCAAGCATGGCGGTGATATTTAATTCTTCTGCTTCATATACTGCTCTGTTGAGAAAACCACTGCAGAAAAGAAAAAAATAGCTGTGTGAGGCATGCTATTAAATATAAAAAATACGTGTGCATGTAATAAATAACAAGCAGCTGTGAATTACAGGGCTATAATTCCATCAAGATGTTCTGATGACATCATAAACCATGGGAGAGAAGTTCAAGTAGATTGTGTAATCAGCAGAACTCAGAACAGGAATTATAGCCTTGTAATTCACAATTGGTCCGCTTTATATTTTACATAATACACTGATATGAGTCCCTGTGGGTCCTGCCTCCCTCAGAGTCTTGGATTATGACAATTCTCCCCGCCCCCATACTCTTTGATAGCTCCTGCTGAGGCCTCCCCAACTATAATCGCCATCCCCAAGCGGTTTCTGTTTCTGCCTGCTTTCCACCAAAGTCCCCAATTATTATCACTACCAACTCCCCCATTCAAAAAATGCCAGCAACCCCTACAGCTACCCCAAAAAACATTCAGTTTCTGAGGCTGCCTCTTTCCAACAGTACCCAAACTGGGCTACATTCTGCTATCATGTCACCAGTGAAAACTTGAGGAACACCACTGAAGTCAATGGAACTACCCTGGATATACACTAGTGTAACTAAAAACAGACTCTGGCTCACTGCCTCCAAACCAGCCTCCCCCATGCCTATGACGGTTATCATTTTAGTGCCACTTCAACCTACCTCTCATTCAGTGTAGTTTATCCTGTCTCTCCAGCATCAGATCCTTGACAGGCACTAGACTGCTTGACCTTGACTGCTCCTGGCTCTTCTTCAAACACTGTTGGAGAGTTCTCATTGGTGCGATTTTGTAATTTATGAGTGCAACATCACACAGATGAATGTTGAGTTGAGTGCATGCTATCACACCCACGATTATGAGGGCCTTTTCCAGGAACTGCAGTGTCCACAGCACTGTAATCAGTATATCATAGTTCATCCACATACTAAGCAAACAACCTGCCTCAACCCCCCCCCCCACTATTTTTAGAGAACATTACGGTTGCAAAGCTAGACACCCAACAGTCAAAAAATTACAAAGTTAAGGATGTCCACGAAACCTTACTCCACGAAACCTTTAACTTCCAATAAAGCTTAGTGGGGTTGAGTGGAGAACTTCCTTAGGACTTGTTTACGTCAGGGTACCCAGGAAAATTAAACTCAAATTAACTAAAGGTATAGATGAGTAGATGATACTGAGATGTAGATATAGATGAGTTAAACTGCATTAAATCCCTGTATTGACACACTCAATCAGAATTAAAGTAGCCTTAATTTGGTTTATCTTAATTCATTTTAATTAACTTCCAAAGTGAATTAGGAATCCAATTCTTACCTGTGAATTTTCATTCTAGGCTCTCCCATGGCAGACAATTTTCACGGTGGGGCACTCCCCATTTCATGGCAACCAGAGACAGATCAGATCTTTCCTTTGAGCCTGAGTATAGGACTGCCCCTCAGGAAGAACTTTTCAGAACAATAGCTTCCAATACTAGCTATATAAAGTTTCACAGGTACTATTCAATTCCAATCATTTGTAGCAGAGCCTTGACATGAAGTTTAGGGATTCCTCAGAGGAACACCCTTTTCCCTTTCAAACTACTTAACCAGCAAGCAGTAGCTAGAACCCCCCCCCCCCGCCCCCGAACATAATGCAATCCTCTGAGTGAGGGTCAGCATGCTTGACGTGGCAGTGTCCTGGAATGAAAATTCACAAGTTAGAATTTTTCCTTTCTCAGTCCTCTCCATGTCATGAAATTTCCTTCACACTGGGATGTAGCAATCATTGTCATTCCTAGGGAGAGAGGATGATTCAGTTTACCTATGTAGAAATGAAAAGGTACCTGGTGGTTACTGGAGAACCCTGTTTCATAACACCTTTCTACCAAATGTTGCACCAGCAGATGTGAAGACGTCAGTTCTATAGGATTTGAGAAAGTATGGAGGAGAGGCCCTGTAGCAGCCTTACTGATCTCCTCATAAGATGCATGTGATGTCTCTGCTTACAAAACAGCTGCACTTTTCATAGAATACATAGTACTGAGAGTGTTGTACCTGAAGTTTTGAATGCCTCTTCTATATACACCTTTATTCCTTTGTAGACTCTGTTTCCATCTAGCTGATGCATGTCTCCTTCCTTCAATCCAAAGGGCAACAATACCACTTATTATATGAGAAAGATTGTGGTGACGGAGATGGAGGCTGGGTTAGTTCACAAAACTACCATGTTTGACAGAATGTGTAACCAAGGTTTCATAAAGAACACACCAAGTTCCAAAACCCCCTTTGGCAAGGTGGTGATGGGTAGACAAGCTACCTGCACTGAGAAAAGGACAAAAACTACCAACCTTGATGGAGTAAGGTAACTTTATTAGGACTTATGACCCACAGATCAAACTCATGACATGTATCTGCATATGGGGCCAATGAAAGTGGTAGCCCTCAGTAATCGGTTGTGTGCCAGTGACTAGAGATTCTTATGGGTTTCTTATTGTGTAATATGCCTGCAGTTCCTGACTTGTCTTTCCAAAAGTTAATAGCCTTGAGCCCCATGGGTAGGCCATCTTGTAAAAATGCAAAACTGTCCTTTGCTTCAGCTGACTTTGACTTTGTGCGTGTCCCTTATATCACCAACATCTAGACAGACCCCATTTGTGAATTTCCTCCAAAATGCTAGGAAGGTGTTTATCACCTTCTTAGAATGAGTGACTATAGTTCCTTCCTCTCAGCTTCCCAGCTGACAATTTAGGCAGCGCTAGATATTGGTGCAGGATAGGTCCCTGTTGTACTGTTTTGTATGGGTGTATTAGGAGCTTGAGAGGAAGTTCCAATTACTTCTGACGAAGGTCTGAGAATCAAAATCTGAGGATTAATGAGAAGATGACTACAGTCATAGTGGTCTGTTCCTTTATAATCTTCTTTACCATCTTTACTCTCACTGGCTGCATGGCGGAAAGCATAAAGGACACCTTTAGCCCACTGAGGTAAAGATAAAGCTATGCAAAGCGACCATAGCGTCCACTTTTGAGCATCTCTTCCTCACACAGGACTTCCTTTTGTTTTCTTAATTGAGTTTTGACGGACATCGGTTCCATTACTAGGCTTCCAGCCCGGGCAGCGATGCGCCGAAAGGCTAGCTGATCTAGATGGCCTTACCTCGGTTCTAGGTACGTCTTGCTGAGCCAGCTGACTCTGACTTTTCTTTTTGGTGTGGGAATCCTGAGAAATAGATAGAGCTTCTGCCCAGGACATGGACAAGGCTACCTTCTCTAAGCAGTGCTGAAGGTTTTCTGCCCTCATAGTAGTTGTATAGACATCATGCTTAAGAATCATCTGCTGAAAATGGAGGACTGAGCTTGGGGGCCATAGTATGAGACAGGTTATGCTACACATCTCCTCCTTGGGCCTCAATCTCTCCAGAATCACATCAGACTCCAAATATGTTCCCTCTATATGGGGTCTAGTATCTGCCCCGATGACCAGCTTCTCTGGACCTAACATCAAATAACATTAAGAATGAAGTCACCAATGGGTTCTAGTGACTATCTTCTTTATTAAGAGGCCACAGCAGGCTTAACCTTAGGCAGAACAATGAAGATATTTTAGTACATTTAGGTACAGGAAGTTCTTGATAGGGAATTCCTACTCCACTTAAAAACCAACCTTCAAAATCCAAGTGAAGAAGAATTACACAGCTCTTCAACTTTGCCTGGTCTGTGGGTGGTGCGTACAGCACTTCATTTTGTGAAAACATAATGCATGCTTAATTCTGGGAAGCTTAGTTGAGAGGCCAAGGCATCTTGCTCAGAGCCCCAGCTTGAGAGAGCTCTCATTCTCTTTAGAGGAGTTAGAGGAGACACTCTCTCATGAGAAGTTTTAAGACTTTGTGCTGCCCCTTAAGGAGCTAGTTGTGAGCAATATCTTTCACCAGTCCCTGAGCCAAACCCCTGCAAGAAAGAAGAAGGGCCCCTGTAAAGGTGTTACTAGGCAGATTGAGAGTCTGCAGGCATGCATCCTGTATGTCTCCCTAAAGAAAATAGTAGCCACTTTATGACCTCCTGTGGGACCCCAAAAGGCTGGAAGGGGAGACAAGGTGGGGCCATCTCCCAGGGAGGGGGAGCTGAATCACTTCACCCCATGCTGCCTGCTATGGGGTCTCAGCTGAGTGGGGCTCAACCACACAGAATGAGGAATGAACCAGACCCAACGGAGAAAATGATTCATTGGTATCAGCAAGGTTGTAGGAGCTGGCACCTGCTGTGACAGGTGAGGTTTTGCAAGTAGAACAGCTTGTTGGAAAGGGGAATGAAGCTTTCTCAACCATCCCACACCAGACTTTGCCTACATGCTGGCTGGGAGCAGGAATTTCTTCCTCCTAGTTGCTATGGGACAACCTTGCTTTCACCTAATATTAGGTGCAAGAGAAACTTTCCTGCTTCTTCCATGAGCTGTGGAAATTGGGGTCCCATGCTGAGGGGAAAGCTGGGGGCGGGCTTTAGAAAACTTCTCCCCAGTTCCATGCCACTGATTCTGGCTTGGTCTTGCTCAATTACGTCAGTGTGGCTCTTGCCCACACAACAGATGGGAGATGCTTTACTGAGGGCTGTGTGTGTGACAGTGGGCATCCTCACCAGGCTGCTGTGTTGGCTCCCAGTCCACGGAACTCACATGCTTTAAGCTTCCCTGGCTCTCAGCAGGCTGCAGCAGGTACATTTCCTGGGCACAGGTGCTCGTCTGTTACCCTTTCCTGGAAATGGAACCACATAGACCAGATGCCCTCGGCCCCCAGGACTAGCGATGACCTCTGCCCTAGATTCCCTCCTAGGTTAAGCACACCCTTTCTCAGAACATTGGCGGTGAGGGTGCTATGAATTTACAGTTTAACCCTTCAGGGACATCTGACAGCAAAAGCAAACATACATTAAAGGCTTGTCTACATGAACATTGAGTTATTGACAAGCTGGAGTGTGCAATCTACCCTGCACAACTCTGTCTATGTGCACCCTGCTAATGTGCGCTAACATTTCATGAGTATGCTTTAATATACTCCAGTTTCATAGACTCATAGAAGATTAGGGTTGGAAGAGACCTCAGGAGGTCATCTAGTCCCATCTCCTGCTCAAAGCAGGACCTACACCAACTAAATCATCCCAGTCAGGGCTTTGTTAAGCTAGGCCTTAAAAGCCTCTAAGGATAGAGATTCCACCACCTCCCTAGGTAACCCTTTCCAGTGCTTCACCACTCTCCTAGTGATATAGTTTTTCCTAATATCCAACCTAGACTGCCCCCACTGCAACTTGAGACCATTGCTCCTTGTTCTGTCATTTGCCACCACTGAGAACAGCCGAACTCCATCCTCTTTGGAACGCCCCCCCTTCAGGTAGTTGAAGGCTGCTATCAAATCCCCCCTCACTCTTCTCTTCTGAGACTAAATAAGCCCAGGTCCTGCAACCTCTCCTCATAAGTCATGTGCCCCAGCCACCTAATCATTTTTGTTGCCCTCCGCTGGACTCTCTCCAATTTGTCCACATCCTTTCTTTAGTGGGGGGCCCAAAACTGGACGCAATACTCCAGATGTGGTCTCACCAGTGCCGAATAGAGGGGAATAATCACTTCCCTTGATCTGCCGGCAATGCTCCTACTAATGCAGCCCAATATGCCATTAGCCTTCTTGGCAACAAGGGCACGCTATTGACTCATATCCAGCTTCTCGTCCACTGTAATCCTGAGGACCTTTTCTGCAGAACTGCCTCTTAGACAGTCGGACCCCAGCCTGTAGCATTGCATGGGATTCTTCCATCCTAAGTGCAGGACTCTGCACTTGTCCTTGTTGAACCTCATCAGATTTCTTTTAGCCCAATCCTCCAATTTGTCTAGGTCACTATTGACCCTATCCCTACCCTCCAGTGTATCTACCTCTCCCCCCAGCTTAGTGTCATTGGTGAACACAAGTGAACACCTGGCCCATGTCAGCTTAGTGTCATTCGCGAACTTGCTGAGGGTGCAATCTATCCTATTGTCCAGATCATTAATTAAGATGTTGAACAAAACCAGATCCAGAACAGACCCCCTGGGGAACTCCACTTGATACAGGTGTAGCTGTTTCTAAACTAACTCATGGGAATGATGGTCAGGATACACAATAAAAATGCCTATGTATACCTCCTTATAACCATTGCTTTTTTATTTGCTGCAGCTAAGTGATGGATGCTTACAAAAATAAGTATTGTTAAGCCTGTAACAATAGCCACAGGAGTCAGTGGATAGTGACCTGGCCATGTGACACGAGGCAATAAACTATTACCCCTGGCCCATGTCAGGTGACTGGGGCCAGGAAATAAAGAGCAATCTGTTGCCAGCATTCCTCTGTGTCAGGCCTTTATTACAAAGCCCTATCTCCAGCAGCTCTGGATTGTAATTGGGGGAGGCAAAACATACTATATCCCTCATACAGAACCACCAGCCTAAGAATAAATTCCAGCAAACCATTAACTCCACAAGAATCAATGAAAAACCAGAGGCCAAGCTGTATCTATATAAGATCAGAATTTCTTTATCACTTGTCCTATATATAGACACACACTGTTAATTCCATACCAAAAGCTGTTATCACCTCTCAAGCAGCATGTCGGAAGTGCTAAGCCAGTGACCACCATCTTTATCTTTGTCTCAGTCTTCATCCTTCCCTCCCCCACCTCCAGCCCTTACAGAAAAAGCAACAACTAGTCCACCCCATGAAGCCACGCTGAAGGCCTTTTCAGTCACTATTGATGGACCTGGACTGGTCATTTTTGCATATTTTATCTTTATAGCCTTCACATCAAATTCAGAGTAAAAACCTAAAAAGGACTAATATGCACCAAAGGCAGAACCAAAAAAGGAAATCACCTTCCAACAAAAGGGCCTAGGAAAAAATATGTATACTCTCTCTAAATTCCCTGTCCCCACCACATGCAGGTTTGCTTTGACATCTTTAATCATTTTCTTTATATACTATTCTTTAATGAGTGATGCTCAAGGAAATACAATACCTTTGAGAAGAGCATGTGCAGTATTCTAGCATGAGGGCATAGAAGAATAGGAAGAAAAGGAACGGCTGCATTTGTGTGTGTCGGGAAAGATCAAACAATAGGAAGACAGAGTGAAAGGGACTGGGGCATAGGCAGTCTTACTTAGCAGCTGCAGCTGGGTGGAGGTCTGCCTACCAGGGACAAAAGTCACCGGGCCAGAGTTAGAGGGAATTGTAAGACCTGATTCCATAAACAAGAGCCAGGGTCAGAGACCAGAAATAGTACCAGGTTTGAATCAAGAGGCAGGAATTGGGGTCGAAGTCGGGCTGGTGTCAGAGTCCAGAGATGAGGCAAAGTCCAGCATAGTAACAGGTCAAGGTCTGTATGGTTGCCCAGACAACTTCCGGGGGCAACCCCCGGGGTTAAATATGGGCACTGGGCCAATCAGAGGGCCGCAGGGTACTGTCATTCTGGGTCTTCCTGGCAGTACTTCCTGCGGTGCCTATTCTCCACAGTGCTCCCTTTGTCCCACTAGTCAGCACTTCCTTTACAAGAGCACTACTCCCTAGAAAGCTGCTCCTCTTCTATCGCTAGAACACGTGACACTTTTGTCACATGTGGTCTGCTGAGCCCAATTCTAATGAGGCTTAACTGGGGGGCCACTTGTACAGAGAGAGTTAGGCCCAGAGGGAAAGATTCAAAGCTAAGATGGGGAAGGTTACAGAAGCTTTTACACAAAGCGTGAGAGGATGCCTGACAATACTTAAGAAAAACATCCCTCCAGTTGTCATCACAGGCGGTGTAAATATTAGCTATGTGAACTGGAATAAAAGGGCCATTGTCTGAGAGGACGCCAAGTAATAGATAAGAATGGGATCATTCTCGATTTGCATACAAATTAGCTAATATTTTCCCCTTCTCACAGAGTGTGAAAGGCCAAAGTCTCTCTTTCACCACCAAAACCTTCAAGGTCTTTCACAGTTGAGTCCAGCTTATGTTTTATTTTTTAGACAAGTTGTTTAAGTTTTCATGAGCTTTGCTAGCACATCTTAATCCTGATGAGCAGTACCTGCCTTATGGCCAGCTCCATCAATTCTGCCAATATCCCGCAAGCAGCAGCTCACTTTTCCAGTCCCAGCACACCAGCTCAGTCAATGAGCCTCCACCCTGCTCTGGAGTACCCCTCATACTTCACACCCAGTCTTGCTTCCTCTTCTCCTCCACTCGGTCAGTAGCCTTCAGATCTTTGTAGTTCCCCTGCTATTCTAACCGTAGCCTCTCAAGCTGTTCTGTCAATGCACCAAGGTACTAACCTGCAGGACCTATGTAATTTCAGCCCTGGTTAATCCTAAACAATCTAAATTCCACAATAGGATTGTATGTGACATAGTTCTGTGAGATCAGGTAATTTCCTCCCTGAGTTTATGATACATTTCAGTGATGTGCTTCACTGTCTGTTGCAGAGGCTCACAGCAGTAAGGAAAGAGGAGAGGGAGCCAGTTAGATGGAAACTTTTGAAATCCAATGACAGCTCTTTTGTGCTTATTGATCCCTCCCTTAGTTAATCCTGTAGCCCTTTCTCATGTTGTTCATACGGCAGATGGATAAGGCTGAGAAGTCAGACACCATGTGGTTCCACTGAGAGCACAAGCATTAGAGAGACTATAAATGCGAATTAGGAAAACTATCACTTTCCAGATTGATTTTTATAAAGTATTTTAATATTTCAAAGAATTCCTTCTAAATGTTTTAAGAGCTTTAAATTAGAAGCTGTAACCTGATCATAAATTAAAAACCAGCCTTTACCAGTGAAAAGCACTGCAAAGTTATTTATATGTTTATAATTTATTTCCATTTCCCACCAAGTTTTCTCTTGAGACTATGATTCTCATCTCCAAGAGAATTGTAAGAGAGAATGCAGCATTCATGCTAAATCTTCTACTACACCTAATTTAAGTATCTGCAACACTTGTCGTTTGTCCTCATGCACAAACATCCATCCACAGAACATGAAATTTTAAATATCAATAAATATTCTGATGTCCACACAAGCAGAGCATCTAATTTCCATGTCAGAACTCAGATAAGTAGGAATACAGGTGTATATTCATATCCAAAAGGAATTTCAGTTGGTGCAACATCTCAAGAGAAGAGCTCTAGGCACGTGCAGGAGCAGTGTTAATGCAAGTTTCCCTCTACAGATGCAGATGAAGCTCAGACTCACAGTTGTGCAAACAAGGTAAGACTGAGTTCTGTATTATTATATTATTTGTATTACATCTCTCATCTGAGTTGGGCACCCATTATGCTAGTTATAGTACAGACATACAGAAAAAGATAGCTGAACATCGGCAAGACTGGGGGGATGCTGGTATGAAGAAAAAACAAGCTGATGAACTTGCCTCCTCTTTGATATACCCCACTATTGAGGACACCTTCCCTCAGAATGTTAAATAATTTCACAGCCTTGGGATTTGCTTCAGGCTTCTCAATGTTAATGGGTGTCCTAATAGCCATTGCAACAAAACACACCCACTTCCATCTGTGGCTGGCTAGAAAACTGAGCCCCATCCAACTGGCCACAGTGTTCAACACATTTCTATTTTGTAAGTCTCATGTCTGCAACTTGTTCTATTTAGGAATGAAGACACCCACCCTGAGTAAAGTCCAACTAGTACAAACCATAGCAGCCCAGCTACTCAGCACATAGGTCACCATTAACACATCTCCCCAGTACTCTGCTCTCTGTGCTGTCTCTCTATTTACTGCAGAGTGCAAGTTAAGATCTCTGTCCTAATAGTCAATTATGGCCTCTGTAATTATGACCTCTCATGACAGCTACATTCCACTAGAACAATGAAACTGTCGCCAAACACATGAAAGGTTGTAAGAACAGGAGGCAGACTTTTCACAGAAGCTGGATCTACACTCTGGAACTCATTGCCACCAGAAATGAGAACGACCATGGACCTCACCACATTCAGAACTAAATGCAAAACTTTTTTTTAAACTTAGCATTAAATTAGATTAAACAAACAGTTTACAATAACATCCCCTCCCCCCCACAAAAAACCTCCACCATGCTAGGTACTCAGATACCGTGGGGATGGGGCCCATAGAAATAAAGAGTCAGACAGACAGAAGTTAGAATTACTAGAGACACGATTTTGATCATGCCGTAAGAGCTGGAAGAAAGGTACAGTCATTGCTTTGCACACTACAAAATATCTACAAGGCCTCACGTTTAAACATCGCTTTGTTTCATTTAAAAAGTTTCCCTACTTTGTTCCGTGTAAATTAAAAGGTAGATGATTCACCAATTTTCATCTTGGTTCCACAAGTTATTTCATGGCACACCATACCTGCCAAACCAACAGCTCTAAAGCGCCACCTAATGGCCTTAGAGTCAAGTACATATTTACGAGACTTGCATAGCAAATAAAACCTGGAGAGAAACCAGCCACATTGTTTTGGGATTTTCTTTGCATTTTTGTAAAGGATTTATCCAAATGCCTGGCATGTCATTAGTAATCTGAAGGTCTGCAGGGGAATAATTCCACAGTGGCTCCTTAAAACTGTTTGATAAACAAGCATTTTGAGTATGATAATGAGGTTAAAGCCATAGAAGAATTAATTAGAGTGGTTACAAACTGCTGAAAACTTT
Source organism: Eretmochelys imbricata (assembly GCF_965152235.1). NCBI lineage: Eukaryota > Metazoa > Chordata > Testudines > Cheloniidae > Eretmochelys > Eretmochelys imbricata. The sequence continues at coordinate 10,984,008 of NC_135581.1, read as the reverse complement.
GATACTCAAGTTGCCTTTGTTTAGTTACAGTTTGACTGCCAAATGACTGTAATTTCATATGCATTTGTGCTGAGTGGCAGTGACATGCTCAGCCCTGCTAAATTAATCTCAGTTATTTATTTTATTTATTAAGATATTTGCACAGGGCAGGATCAATTTAGCTGATATAATCTATTTAGCAATGCAGCCCTGTTTTCAAGGTAGGTTTGTGCCTTGAAAGGCATACTGAAAATACATCCATCCATACATACTGGAGCCATGGATAACATTAACAACTGTGATATAATTCACAGAAACTACATGAGAAAATTATAATTACATTACAAAAGAAATACCCCAGTAGCATACGTTAATGCACTTAGCCGTCAAACAAACAGGGTTCTTTAAACTGATTGAGTATTGAAAAGCATTATAAGACTGATAAAATAAATTGTATCTGTTTATGTAACATCTTTCACACTGCAGATCACAAACTACTTTATAATAATTTACAAAAGCAGGTATTACAAATGTGGTGGAAGAGCTACATGTTAAATAAATGACTTACATTTGGTTACGTACTTAGTAGCCAAACACTGAAATACAAAGGAGGTAGCAGAATTTGCATATACTCTGCAAATTAAGATACCTTTGGATCAATGCCAGTTTACTATCATTTGGGTACCTGGTTACACTTTGGGAAACAGGTTCAATGGAAGATTTAGAAAATAGAGATGTTTGGGTGGGATTACGTGGGGTTTTATCACAAACAATACATCCCACTATATGGAATTTGATGGCAAGAGGTTCCCTCAAAACTATATTTATTTCAAAAATTACAAAATATACATGTACATAATACTTTCCCTTTGTTTCCAACAACATATCTAAATGAAGCAAAAGCGGCCCTATACCTTCACAATAATAGCAAATGAATACAAAACCAGATAGTAATTTTAAGTCTGTTATTTATTTTGAAATAATTGATAGTTGTTTCCCATTTCCTTTCAAACAGCTCTGAATTCCGTGTTTCTCTTGCTGAGACTTGCTTCATTATCAAGTTCAGGTTGAGCCATTCAATCTTTGGGTCCTGCCGAGTTAGTGCATGCCATCAGAATTGCTTTTTTCGGCTAGCGTTAACAACAGTAACAGAGCAATTATATCTGTTTTATGGAGTTGCAACACTTCAGTAATATCTCTAGGATACCATTGTGATAACTGAGCCTACAAATTTATTCTAATTATGAGCTCAACTGTAAAAAGTATGTTCAAGTTCATAAGATTTCACAATAGCCTATAACAACAAATATTGATAAGAAAAGGTATGAAAAGGTGACAGAAAAACTGAATTAATGTAAACAAAAAGACCTACTAATATAACTCAAGGACTGTGTGAAGATCATGCCTGGTAAACAAGAAAATGTAGGTCCAGAAATCAGTGAACCAAAACTGGCATGTAAGAAACGAGGCCTAATTGGTGGACAAAGTAATAAAAGGATAGGCTATTCCACCCCTCATTTTCTTTTTAGGCCCTTAAAGAAAGAGACTTTGGGAGGGAAAAATAAGAAGAATAGATGAAAGCTACTGAAGCAAGCTTCACTATCATGGCTGCTACACCCCCACCATCTGCTGGGATCCTATGCCTTTGTCATTTTGGTCCTAAGGGATGTCCTGACCAGACCCATCCAGAGAGAGGAACCCAGATAACATCACTACCTATTCTGGTTCCAACTGAATCCCAAACACCAGCTGGGATGAAATCGGATCGGACTTCAACAGTTTCAGCACATATCCGCTAACTTCTTCTCTTTTCCCCAAAATGACAGTTATCATCATCTCTGATGCAATCTAAGAGACTGTCAAACAAGAGGCTTTTCCTTTTAAAAACTCTCTCCAGCTAAGGGGAAAGGGATGTTGTTAAAATGAAAGCCATATTTAATACTTACTCAAATTTTTTAACTGTTTTTACTTCTTTTCTTCACCTTCAATAAAAAGTTAAAAGGATTTTTAATGATGTGTTTGTCATGGTACTAAGCCGGCTGAGGTCTCTGTATACTAAAGCCTGAACCTTGCTTAACATTGTTTAATGGTGCACAGTGACTGGGTTATGTTAACATCTTTGGCTCATTTATTCCATCTAATTTAATACAATAATTGTGGTATTTTAGGAACAAAAAGTTCTATGGTGAGCATTAGGCTTATATAACTGACACAAACACAGTAACGCTGCATGCTTAAGCATTCCCACACATGGTAGTGACCTCCAATAGAATGGAACTTCATTTATAGTGAAGTAGGATGAACATTCTAAATTCCAAGCATTCCAATGTGTGCATTTAATTCCAGGTCTAGTGACCCTCTTCTGCTTATTGTGAAGTTCTTTTGTGGGGAAGAAACCGACAATTATAAGAGGTTTCACTTTGCTTGGAAGGAGACAGATGATCTTACTTAATGCAGCATTTGAAAGAGATGCAAAACCAAACTAAATTAATTCTGTGAACACCTAATGAGATATGATCCAGGCTCTTTTATTTGCTTAAGGATGCCTGTTAACTCATTACTGGCTAATGTTTTATGTCCTTCTGTACTGATATTCCAAACTGGAGCCACATAGGCCAGGTCCTCAGGTGTGGCTGAGGAATGCATAGAGCAGGGGATGCAAAGGTGATTTTATGCCACATTCACATTCTCTTTATAAGAAAAAAGAAAAGGAGTCCTTGTGGCACCTTAGAGACTAACCAATTTATTTGAGCATGAGCTGTAGCTCACGAAAGCTCATGCTCAAATAAATTGGTTAGTCTCTAAGGTGCCACAAGGACTCCTTTTCTTTTTGCGAATACAGACTAACACGGCTGTTACTCTGAAACCTGTCATTCTCTTTATACTGATCCAGCTGTGCACCAGACCAGTCCCCCTCCATAAATTAGAACAGCCCTAAGACTACTCCATCCCCTACATAGGCAGCAAGGGATATAGGGGACACTGCTAGCTTTCTACCACTAGAGGATCTACCTTGCATTGGAGTGATAATCTCAGGGACAGCTTTGCTGGGTTCAGGGCGATACTTTGCCATGATCACAGCAAAAAGCAGCCACAATAGGGAAGAATTTAGGCCACATATCTTTCGCTCCTTTACAGAGGATGGGACTCCACTGTGGTCTCCAGCACAGGATCTCTCCTACAAAGTCTTTAAGCACAAGGACAATGCCACACTAACAGAACTAGAGATGTAAGGATGTAAGCTAATGAAGACTTAATCCCCTTATTCTGCTGGCTATTGATCTTTGCCATGAAGATGGAGCTGGCACATGTGATTCAAACCGTGCTGCAGGCTGCACTAACTGACGGGACCAAAGGGATAAGGAAAGAATGAGCTGGTCCAGAACCAGAGCCGGATGACAGGGCTGGCCTTAGACAGAGGGAACTCAGCTGAGCATTTGTTGACACTTTGGCTTTGTGTTTGCTTTCCCCATTTCACCACATTCACACTCTGGAGGTTTTGCACTGATTCACACTATCCCGTCTCCAACAATAGCACCCAGGGAATGCAAGGTCCCCTGCCAAGCCAAATAATCACTTCCAACAAGGGTTGCCAAGCGGTAGCTTGGGGCCTCACAAATTGTAAGCCCAGCCCTGTCAAAAGATAAATAA